>NC_142090.1:77762714-78067402 GCF_054644295.1 Miniopterus natalensis
CAGAAGGAGGGAGGTGGGTCAGGAGTCAGGAGCTCGAAGGCTCCCTGATTCCCACTCATCTGTGGGGTCCGAAGGCGATGAAGGCACAGGGGTCAGTGCCACACACACAAGCGAGTGTCCCAGCTTCCGTCAGTCCACGGAAAGAGGGAGCACACTTGGGATGTGTGCATCCAAATATGGAAGGGATCTCATCATCTCTGGGGTCCGTGCCCGAAAACCCCACTGTTTTGCTTGAGTTCCTTGTGAACAAAGCTCCGAGAAGATGAGACGCTCCCACGACCGGTTGCTTTCCCCAGACGGCCAGCCAGCTGCTTTTCTCCCGGCGCTCCCCGGCTGCGGGAAGGGAGCTGGCAGTGCCTCTCCGGGGCACCCGCTGGTTCCAGCCGGGGCCTGTGACCCTGCGAAGTCTCCGTGGATTTCAAAGGCGGTCTGGACCCAAAAGACACGGGAGCAGGCGCAAGGCAGTTCTCAGCCGGGCAGCAAGGTCACCTTGCAGCCAGGGTGGGGGGAGACCCTGCCTACCCTTCTAGTGACTGAACAGAGCTGCCTTAAAAAAACAGCCGTATTCTCCCAGTTCCAGATGCTTCCTTAATTTCCTGCCCTTTGCTCAGACTAAAGAGGCCCAGCCCTGGGCCCAGGTCCCCGAGAGGGCAGGTTTCATGCGCGTCTGTGAGAAAGCAACCTCGAGTCGCCCCAGTGTGGAGACAGACGGGGGACAGGACTCTGTCTCGGGCAAACGTCTCCCCATCCCTGGAAGACACACTTCCCCTGTTTCCCCGCCCCCCTGACCTCACCCTCCGGGGATCTGACCGGACAGGGGCGCGCACAGCCCTCGGAGGGGCGCGGCCCTGCCCGCGTCCCGCTGCAGCTGCCCGGTGCCCGGGCTCCTCCGAGCGGCTGCTGCGCTCCCAGGGCCCCGGCGCCGCGATGGGGGGCTGAAGGGACCCTGTCCCCCAAGAGAATGGGGGGGGTAGGGCTCAGGCCTCACGGCCTGGCTCAAGAAGGCCCGTCGGCCGTGGGAAGGGCAGGACAGGGCGGCTCTTCGTGGAAACCGCCTCGGCCTCTGTGCGCCCCATTGCGGCAGACGGGGCGGGGGTACGGGTGACCCCACCCCCACCCCCACCCCCACCCCCACCCCGTCCCCCCTCTCCGGGCCTGGCCCCGGCCCCCAAGAGGTCTGCTTGTCCCGGGTTCAGAGCCGGGTCTCTGGGGCCCGCCCGCTCCCCAGAGCGCGCAGCCCCTTCTGGGTCCGGGGAGGTCTGTGCGCTCACCCGGCGCGGACCCCGGGCCCCAGGGCGCCCACTGCGGGCGGGACACAGGCGGTGCAGCTGGGGGCGCGGGGGAAGGGGGGCGGGGGGCAGCAGCCGCTTTCCCCTCCCGGGGGCACGCGGGAGGCACCGCGGGGCCTGCGCCCCGGGGGCGCGAGAGTGGGCGGCGGCCCGCGTGGCACCGGCTCCCGGCCGCGGGACCCGTCCTGCCCGCGCCCGCGCCCTCGCCCGCGCCCTCGCCCGCGCCCTCGCCCGCGCCCTCGCCCGCGCCCTCGCCCGCGCCCTCGCCCGCCTGGCAGCTGCGCCCGCCCCGGGGAGGCGCCCCCACGCCACAGGGCATCCGGAGCGAGGCCGCTGCCACCGGGGCGTGTGTTCTGCAAGGGGCTCGGTTCTGCTTAAGAGGGTGGCTCGCCAGGCCCGGTTCGAGGGGGCTTTTGGTGGCCTTTTGTCAGGAAACTTTTAATCACGCAGAATTTAGCCACTAATCGGCCCGACTTACGGAAAGGGCACGGAGCCCAACCTTCCGTTTTCAACACCCGCGCTGGTGTTTGCTGGAAATTTGCCACCGAGTTTCGGCTCGAGCTGAAGGTTACCAGGATTTATCATTGTTTCCCCAGGATGTTTAACCCTCATGGGCGCCTCTTCTTTCATTTAAAATACTTGAAAGGGAAAAAAAGAAAATTCTTGTAAGCGCTTTGGCTGTTTTGTTTAAGAAATTTGTTCCATCTCGTAGGGTTTTGAAAGCCAGGAATATTTGTGACATAGGGAGGAGGGAGTTTGGGGCACAGAAAGCAGCTGTGTACGGGGAAATAGTCCGCATTGGGCAGAAATATCACAGCCGATACATGTCCTTTACTAGTGTCCCTGTCTGTGGTTAATTGCTTTAAAAATGTGGGGTGGAAAAGCACAACTGTACATGGTGATAACAAACCTGCACCGAGGATTCCCCAACAATCCAACACAAGCGCTGAAAATGTGTCCTTTATGACGGAAATAATTGTTCCAAAATTATGACACCACCTACCCAAATAGCATGTCCCCTCCCCCCCAAATACCTGAAGAGTAGTTACCAATTGGCTGCATTTAGAGTTGTCTTTAATAAAGAGAAAACTGCACAGCTTTTGTTAATGAAATGCACCTTCCCAGATCACTGTCAGCTTGGTGTTCCTCTCGCTGTTTTAAATGTCCAGTTCTTCAGAGGCACATAATCTATAATTCCTGATCGTCATAAACACATCATTTTAGTCACCTTATTTTCATTGCATGCATTTTCTTAATTACTGTACAACTGAAACAGACATCGAGTTATGCTGTGTACAGGTCTTTATTCCACAGTATAATCTGAGATACCTTTTTCAAACAAATTAAGTGAATTTTAAAGAAAAGAAAACAAGGGGGGGGGGGGGAGAAATCCTCCCAGTAGAAACAGAATCGCAGTGCCTTACAGACGAAAGGAGAGGAAAAGAAGTTCTCGTAAGAAAAGAGATTTATTAGTACATAGAAAATCCCCACAATAGTTAAAACACACTTCGGAAACTAGTAAACACCTTAGATAGAGAGAGTTGTGCCAATTACTTGGCCCATAAGCATCTGCTTTGTCTTAATTAGACCGGGGCGGGGGGGGGGGGGCAGGTGAATGACCACTGTTTATTCTCATTTTCCTCATTAATTATGAAAAACTGCATTTAATTCATCCTGCATGGTGAGAGACTGGCTGCGCAGATGCAGGTCGTAAGGGAAGTGGCTGTCGGTGGGCAACCTGAACATGGCACCCTGCCCAAGGGGACCCCTGGGTGGCACTGCACAGTAATGCATGCCGTAATTGTAATTTTTGCCATAGTCCAAGGTTTCTTCTTGCTTCAGGGAGAATATGCCATTATAGTTAATCGAGGGGGGACTTAGGGGACCTTCGAACTGGGGGCTGGCACACTCAGGGGAAGTGCTTTCATAGAAGGATTCATACGCACTGCAGTAGTTATAGGGTTTCATGGACTTGGAATTCTCGAGAGTCCCGTGCCCCGGGGGGGTGGCGAGCTCAGGGCTGTGGTAGGGTGGGTAGAAGGTGGAGTAGGGCGCCCTGGCGTGGTGGGCAGCCTCCCCGCCCTGCCCCATCAGGAAGCTCCTGGCGTTGAGCTGCAAGCAGCCTGCCACCAAGTTTGTAGTTGGCTGGGAAAGACCTTTGCACAAGTTCTGGACGAAGGTGAGCAGATCGGGTCTCTTGCCAATTCTTAGGATTTCCGAAAGCGCCCAGATGTAGTTTTTGGCCAGTCGTAGAGTTTCTATTTTGGACAGTTTCTGGGTTTTGGAGTAACAGGGGACCACCTTGCGCAAATTGTCCAGCGCGTCGTTGAGGCCGTGCATCCTGTTCCGCTCCCTCGCGTTGGCCTCCTGCCTCCTGAACTTGACCCTCTCCAGCCGCAGCTTGGTCGTCTTTTTTTTCCTAAGACCCCTCCTCCTGGGCAGACCGTTTTCACCTTCCTCTTCCCTGTCTTCCTCTTCTTCCTCTCTCTCGGTTTCTTCTCCGGGGGCCCTTTTGATGCTCTTTCCTCGAAGGACAATCTGTTTGGAAAAGCTGTCCGGCTTCTTCATTTGCTTCTGGTCCTCGCATTCTCTAGAAAACTTTCTGCACATCTGGGATTCGGGCATGACAACAGACTCATCAAACGGGAGTGTTAGCATGGTTCTCTAATCTCAAATTACCTGAAAAGATAGATGCCAGCGCAAGATTTTAAGGTGCTTTCATTTTTAAAGTTTATACACGTCCAACACACTGAATGACTTCATCAGAAAAATACAAAAACAGGTGAAAAAACACTAATTCCGGAACTAATTTTTTTTTTTTTTACATTAAATATCATTTTTGAGTTTGGGCAGACTAGTAATTATAACAAACATTGACACATGCAATAGGGTTAATTTACACAGGCAAATTAGCAAAAGAAAATAAAACGAGGCATTTATAGTAATCCCACCACCATCCCCATTTCTCTTTGAATTTTTACTGGTTTTTAAATACACAAAAAAGACTGTGGAATTTAAGCAAATGCAAAACATGATATAGCAATGCAGAATTTCATTAGTTCCAATTCCCCTGAGGAGAAGATGAGAGGAGACACCAGTTTTTAAAATAAAAAGTGCTATCTCTCCATTTGCTGACAGATTTGTGGGTTTTTTATTTTTATTTTTATAAAAGCCTTAACTTTATTTGCTGTGTTATGTAACTGTGGGTTTAGATAAGTGGCTGTTGTAATATAGACATTTAAGGAAAAATTAATCAGAGCCCATTTTAAAACCGATTTCTTTCTGATCAGTAAAGAAAAATATGAGCCAACACTATTTCCCAGCCTTCACACAAAAAAAGGGGGTGGGGGAGGATTAGGCTAATTTGGAATAAACTCCTTAAATATATTTTTAAAAATGAAAATCACCGGCATTCTTTTAAATCCAAGAAAACGTTGAGCCTGCTTTTACATTTACATTCTTTCTGCACATAATCGTCTGTTTACTGCCGTTCAAATTATCCTGGACACAAAACACTCGCGTAGTGTTTTTGTTCTACGAGCCACGGAAGTCTCCCTCTAGCTAATATCTGACAGGAGCGGTCCAAGGATTCTGACTGCAATTGTGCACGTGTGTTCAGAATCCCAAATGAAAGGGGGAAAAGAATTTGTGTTTCCAATGCAATCGTGGCTTTCGTTTGGTCAAGCAGCAAGTATTTGCATCTCAAGTCTTGAAACAAATAAGCATGTTAAAACAGAGACTTTGCAGGTGAACAATCTGTACACACACATACACACACACACAGACACAAACTCTTAGCAATGCCCACATACTTGCAGTGTTACACAGTAGCAGTGAAAGTATGTGATAATTGCATCCTAAGGATGAAATCTGGTAAGAAGTTATAGATGGCAAAGAGCATAGAAACACTACAAGACAGTGACACTGTATCTTTAAATACTTGCATGCAAAGCCAGTATCAATTGAAGTAATATCTTTATTTATATTACCTTAGGTTTTAATTTCATTCAATAATCAGTTTTCATTTTGGATCTTCCAGATCTTTTCAGGCTGAGTGTCGCATCGTCTCCTGGAGTCTCTAGGTCTGTGTGTATCTGCACTATCTCATTGATCTCTAAAAAGTGACATTGATGCCAACTGCCAGAGCTGGTACCCATGCCATCTGCTAGTGACGTCACAGGGCAGAGAGAACCATGTGATCCTCTCTCTTGGGACCTTCATTCTGCACTGATCATCTGGCATCCCTGTAAGTGGGTACCAGCGTTCATGCATCAACACAGAAGGTTAGAGTGATAGGGGGAAAAATCTGCACGCGCCTCTCCCAGGCAGTGGGCGCCTTCCTCCCGAGCCGCTCCGGCTTCTCGGGCATCCTGTGGGAAGAGCTGTGTCAGGGCTCCGTTTGCCCCTGCCCACGGTGCACCGGGGGGGCGGTCGTTAATATTCCATTCATTTACAAGGTGGGCTTTTGTGCGAGCGACGGGGTAGTTTTTTATTTTTTTTTTGGTCATTGCTGTTGATGTTTTGCGAAGATCACACCCCCCCCATTTGTGCACCTGGGTACCCAGGGAAAGCGAGCCGTGGAAAGGAGCTGAGAGCAGGAACATTGGTCTTGAGATACTTAAACCAAAGTCAGATCTGTGTGAGCGGCCAGGGAGGGATCCGCAGAGGGCTCGCGTCCCTGTTTTGTTTCACGGCGTGTGACTTGCCCTGCGCGTCGCTGACCCACGGGCAGGACCCCTGTGCCGCTCAGGGCTCTGCAAGAAAAGACCAGTGTCCCCCCGCGCCTGGGGCCGTGAAAGACATCCTCACGTGCCCCCCTTTCTGCACTCGCAGGTACCTTTGGACAACTTTTCGGAGCGATTCTTCATGCCTGTGTCTGAACGCAGGGGCAGTTCCAAGCCCGCGGCCACGGCTGTCAAACTGCCTCCGGTGTCCTCCGCGGGGACTCGCAACTTCCCCCTCTGTCGTCCCCCGCGTCTCTCGGGTTAACTTGGCGCGCTCCTTCCCTGTTCATCTCAGCCACAAGAACCATAAAAACCACCGCGGAGGTTTTCGTCTTTCCCTCCCCGGCTTTCTGCGGAGTATTTTAATCAAAGATTCGCTGTCCCGTTTTTTGGAGCTTCCAGATTTTTTTTTTTCTTTCTGCTCAAAAGCTTCTCATGTTATCGTCTCTCTAGACCAACATCCATTGAAATATCCTGTCATTCTTCTATTAGTGTCCAATCGTTTTTCCCTGTCAGATTTGTTGTATATTTATCTGTTTCCCCCCACGCCCCCCTTTTGATTTCTTAACAAAAGCAGGGGAGAAACAGCTCGGCAGAGCTGGCAAAGCTTTATGGATAAAATGAACTGTGAAGCCAGAGGCGAACCCCACCTTCCCCTCTTTTTCTCTAACCCCGGCCACACACCCCTAGTCCCCCCAACCCCCCCAAAAGGCCGTTTTATTTCAGGATTGCCGGCCAGTAAAGTCAAAAGGGCACTTTAAAAAATAAGAGTTTGAAAAGAGGCCCCCCGCCCCCCCTTTGTTGGTTGAGAAGGGAGTAATCCCTGTCTCTAAAGTGAGACAGTGTGCTTTAGGCATTAGAGCAGCCCTGGCAGAGCTGTAACTGTTGAGTCTGTGTTAGCATTTCCCCTCACACGGCCCGGCTTCCAAAGGGTTAGAATTCTGCTGCTCTGAGGCACTCTGGCTCCAAACTGGCACCGGGGACCTGGAGCTAAATTCCCCTTTGCTCCCGTCGAACCCCACTCCCTTCCGGGCCCCTCACGGCCCCACGACTTGGCCTGGCCAGTCCCAGGGAGGACGGAGAAGTTGGCGAAAAGGAGGGTCACACTAGGCCAAGGAAGGTGATTGTCTGCTCTCCACGGTCTAGTGAAAAATGCAGACTGGAAATACAGGCGAGGCCATACATTCATAATTTAAAGTAGGTAGAGTGGCCTAGTCCCTGTTTTTCAAAAATCGGACACACCGAGGCGTTTCAGAATGGGTTGCTTGAGGGGATAGTAGTGGTCATGGGCGCACTGAGTATGTTTCATGTGGGTTTTGATTTCAAAACGACACGCACTTTTTCATGCCAGCCTGGAGAATTTCTATAGGAAGGCCAAGTGCAGAATTTTGTTTGTTCTCACGTATGGTTTAATTCGTAAAGGCAAAGCGGCGTAAGGATCAGAGCCGCCAGCCGCGGAGCAGACGGCCCTGTCATGAATGTCGCATGTCACCCCGTGTTCTATCTAAACTCGCGAAGTCTCCGGAAGCTGCGCCGTGTGACAGGCATCCGGGACGGGAGCCTCACAACCTGAGGAAGGGACATCACGATGTGTCAGTGGAAATCGATCGCCAGTGGAGCTCCTCGCAGGAAGAGATTTTGTCTTTTATCCTTGCCATGAGCAGACACATGGGAAACGGTTTCGGATGAGAACATTTGGGGCTATTTCTGCCTTTGCACATGAAATAAAATCCTTCGGTGCTGGTGGTGATGGGGGGGGCGGGGAGGGTGCAGATAGACTCCGCGTTGAGGTTTTCTGAGTATTCATCTATTGTCTGGGCGTCTTAGAGTTGTTTTTCCTTCCTCAAAAAAGAGGACAGAAAGTGGTTATGTCAAGATTTAGCCAGGATTCGGTGTTTGTACAGTAATCTTTCAAAGGAAATTTTGTTCTGCATTTTCTACGACAGTTCCAGAGATGCAAATGCTGTGCTGTTAATATGCATTCACAACATACACCCAACTGCTGTTCTGCTCTCTGCTAAGGAAGCCCGTTAACACCAGGGCTCCAAGCAGAAACACATTCTGAATTACAGACAAATACTCAGAGTAAGGGGAGAGTGTCATCACCATTTCCTGCATTTTCTCATTTTACAGCAGTCGCTCAAAGTTTACATCTATAACTCAATTTGATCTTAATTTAACAGAGATGATCTTTGCTTCTGAGGCCATGGAATTCTGTAGTAGATTTTTTTAAAAAGTAACTGCCTGTCTACCTCTCTTTTGCTTTCGCTGGGTAAGTATTGATATTTCATTTATAAAAATGACCCCCTGAAAATGTGGGTAAAATTTGACTCCGTTGTGAGGCAACTGAAGCCAAAAGTCCAAAATAAGATTTAAAGGTGGTTGTTTTTAGGTCACCCAGCTGGTACCTGTGTCTTGGCAAATGGGAATTCTGTTCTCTCCCCTTCTCACAATCCCTCATAATTTAAGAGATCAGTTTGGAACATGACAGGTGTTATTCTGAGCTCTCCAAGGATAGAAGGTAAGGAAACAGAATGTAGACCCGGGCAGGGTGAGGCAGCCAGACCTCAAGACCCGAGTTCTCCCCCAGAACTAGGTGCTTCCTGAGAGAGATTTTGGACAACTTTCTATTGCACCCCCCCCCACCACCTTTTTAAGCACTTGGACAAATGCTTCAGGGCAGCAGGAAGCTGTGTGCGAGCCCGGTGTGAATCCCTGGAGTTTTAACTCTGTAATTTCCATTGGCTTGAAAGAGTCTTATGGTTGTGGCAAGTCTCCCACTTGGGAAAACAGCCTGTGGGATTTGAATAAAGGTATTTAAATGATAAGGCAAAGCACAGAACAGCCTGATTCCCCTTGAAGCTTAGAGGGCTTAAAATATGATTTTTAACAAAGATATCTAAATGTTTTGTGTATATATATATATATATATACATGTGTATCTATCTATATCTATATTTACACGCAAGGATTACTTAGACTAAGCAGACAGTCTGGAAATAATTTGAGGGCAACATTTCGATTGCTTTTCTACATTTACTTCAGGGTGAAGTCTAGACCGAATTGTACTATTATGATGCAATAAATTATATTGTTTATGCAGCTCACAAAACAGTGCAGCATTCAGTCTTCTGTTTTAGCCTTTACACAAAAATGCACCGCAGGCCTTTCCAGAAATGCCTTTTAATGTTTTGCCTCATGAGCATACTTTTTTATTTGATTCACTAAACTGCATTTATTGAATGCATTTTAATCTGTTATTAAATAGTCACCTAAACCTACCAGTTAAAACTTCTACCAGTTTGAGAAAACCAGTATTATTGGGGCTACTTACTGTAATTTCAGCCATTGGTAAAGAAATGATGGTTTATTAATTTTTGTTATCTTACTGTAAACAAATGAGTGTTTGGTAAAATTCACCCGTGAAGCCGTCCAGTCAAAGACTTTTGTTTGTGGGATTTAAAAAAAATTTTTTTTTTTTTTTACTGCTTCGATTTCATTAGTTGCAATCTGTCTATTCAGATTTTCTGATACTTCCTGATTCAGTTTTGTTTCTAGGAATGTATCCATTTTGTCCAGATTGTCCAATTTGTTGGCATATAGTTGTCCGTAATATTTTCTTACAATCCTTTGTATTTCCTTGGTGCCAGTTGTTACTTCTCTTTTATTTCTGATTTTATTTTATTTTGAGGGGGTTCTCTCTCTTTTTTTCTTGATGAGTTTGGTTAAAGGTTTGTTTATCTTTTCAAAGAATCAGCTCTTTGGTTAATTGATCTTTTTTATTGTTTTTTAGACTCTATTTCATTTATTTCTGCTCTCATCTTTATTATTTCATTTTTTTTTTTAACTCATTGTGGGCTTTGTTGTTGTTTTTCCTAGTTGTTTTAAGTGTAAAGTTAGATTTTTGTTTGTGATTTTTCTTATTTCTTGAGGTAGGCCTGTAATGCTATGAATTTCCCTCTTAGGACTGCTTTCGCTGTGTCCCATAGATTTTGAGTTGTTGTATTTTCATTTTCATTTGTTTCAAGGTATCCTTTGATTTCTTCTTTGATCTCATCGTTAACCCATTCATTATTTAGTAACATGCTATTTAGCCTCCATGTCTTTGTGTGTTTTTAATTATTTTGTGTGATTGGTTTCTAGTTTTATACCATTTATGGTCAGAGAAGACACTTGATATGATCTCAGTCTTCTTAAATTTATTGAGACTTGTTTTGTGTCCTAACATGCGGTCGATCCTAGAAAATGTTCCATGTGCACTTGAAAAGAATGTATATTCTGCTGCTTTGGAGTGAAATGCTTTAAGGTATCAATTAAATCCATCTGATCTAGTGTATCATTTAAGACTGCTGTTTCCTTGTTGATTTTCTGTCTGGAAGATGGATCTATTGATGTCAATGGGTGTTACAATCCCCTACTATGACTGTATTACTGTCGATCTCTCTCTTCATGTCCATCAAGATTTTCTTTATATCTTTAGGTGTATAAATGTTTACAATGTAATGGTTATTTTTAAATATAGAAAACAGAAGCACAATTTGTCTTTTCCTGTTACAAATTCATTTTGTAAGTTTGGAGTGGTCACTTTATGCAAGAAGTGTTTTTGCAAAAGTTTTATGCAGACTGCATTTTTGAAAACCAAGTTTTATTTTAGATATTTGTACGATGAAATACAGGCTCTCTTAACACAGGGGATTCCTGGATGGACTTCAAGACATTCTGAAGCTTCCTAAGATTATGTGCAAATTTGGCATGTGGGTAACATATGTGCATTATTCTAAAGACTCTCTCTGTCAGATTCTAGAAGGGTTAAGAATCTCAGTGAGTATTTTGATATCTTACTAACATTGTTTTAAATCTAGATCCTGCTGTTTAATAGCTATGTGCCTTTTCCTCCCTATTTATGCATCCATTCAACAAAGGTTTATTGAATATCTACCTTGGAGTCATTTTTTTACTCTTGTTTTTCTCTGACACTCTCAAACCAAATTGTCAGCAAGTCCTCTCATATTCTCTTAAAGTTATATCCAGAAACTGACCACTTTCGGGCAATTCCATTACTCCTATGCTGATCCCAACCACCATGATCTCTCCCCTGACCTAATGGCTCTGTGCTTTCACTCTTGACCCCTTACTTTCTGTACACAGTCCTCAACTCAACAGCCAGAGGCATCTGGCTAAAACATAAATCAGAATTCCTGCAAGCTCAAAACCCTTCAGTGACTTCTTCCCCTCAGAGTCAAAGCCAAGTCCTTACAAAGGCCCACAGTCTTCTTCTGGCCTTTCTGATCTCATCTGCTACCTTCCACTCCCCTCCCTCAGCCCAGCACACTGGTCCTCAGCTGTTCCTTGCACACTCAGTCATGCTTCCACTTCAGGATCCTTGCATTTTCTTCTACCTAAAATTCTCTTTCTGGATATTCCCATGGGATATCCAGAATGGCTCATTCTCACATCCTTCAAGTCTCTGCTCAAGTGTTCCCTCTCAGGGAGGTCCCACTTGACCTCCCAAATTTATTTTGTACCTCTCTACCCATCCATCCCTCCCTCTCCACCTTCCAGTTTTGCTTTTCTCCATAGCATTTACCACTTGCTAACACAACACATTGCCTACTTACTGTGTGTATTAATTCACAGTTCTAGTGCTTACATGTGAAAGGCAGTAAGTACATACTTGTTGAAAGAAGACATTTGTTCCAGGCACCGAGTTAGTGACAGAACAGCATGACAAGACCGTTGGGAAGTTTACAATCCAGAGACAGGAACAGATAATAAAAGGTAAACACAGAAATGTGAAATTTACATACTGGCGGCTACAGAGACTCACGGGAAGATCTACTTGATTAAAGCACCCGGGAAGCCCTTTGCGAGTCATCTTTGAGCTGAGACCTGAAGGGTGAGCTGCAGAGACGAGCACACGGGAAATGTCTAATGTTCTGGGAAGACCAGGAAGATCCGAGCACAATGGGAGCAATGATCACATTGTATGAGATTGTGTAGGTCATGGTGAAGTATTGGAATTCATTTCAAAGGAGGTACATGTGACAATATGCACAGCTCACTGGATTTTGACCGACTGAACACATCTGTGTCATAAGAGCTCAGTCAAGAAACAGAACATGACTGAAGCCTTCTTCCTGCCCCTTCCAGACACCAACCACCTCTCCCCAAGAGAAACCACTGTCCTGACCTCCAACAGCATCGACTGGTTTTGTACGCTACAGAAATGGAACCATTCGGCATGTACTCCCTCATCTCGATGTTTTGTTTGTGCAGTGCATCTACATGGCTGCGGGTGATTGTACATTGTTCACCCTCGTTGCTGTCTCTACTCAGTTGTGCGCCCACACCAGTGTGTTTCTTTTCTATTGTTGACAGGTGTTTGCATAGTTTCCAGCTTGGGGTAATTATAAGCAGTGCTATTCTAGTACATATAATTTTGTGAACATATATATGTTAGGTTTATTCTATTCCCAAGTATATATCCAACAGAAATGCATACATATAATCATTACACAAGATCAAAAGCATTATTCCTGCCCAGTTGGGCGTGGCTCAGTGGTTGAATGTCAACCTAGGATCCGGGAGATGGGAGTTCAATTCCCGGTCAGGGCACATGCCTGGGTTGAGGGCTGCAGCCGATCAATGACTCTCTCATCATTGATGTTTCTATCTCTCTCTCTCTCCATCTCCCTTCCTCTCTCTGAAATCAATAAAGATATATTTAAAAGAATTATTCCTAAGCTGTGAACTCATGTCTTCCAATCAAGGAGGGTATTGATTACCAATCTATAAATACTCATTGAATGATTCCTATATATCAAAACACTGTGATGTTGGAGAAAGAGAGCAGGAGACACAGCCCTTTCCTTCAAGAAATCTAGAGTCCTGTTAAGGAAATGAAACCAACAAACTTGAAGCACTGAGATGGATGAGGGGTAGACTATGATATAGAACATCAAACAAAATAAATATCTGCTCTGTTTATTGAACATCCTTTAGAAGACAGTGCCAATGTAAGATTATGCAATTGTTTTGCCAAGTACATATTTCAGAATGTTCGCACTTAAAAAGTACTTCAGTTTTTCCATCTGTCAAATGGAGACGATTATATTCTTACCTTACAGGGTGTTAAATGAAAATGGCCAGAATGGTATCTGGTACATGGTAAACATTGCATTATTATTTGATGAATTCTTTTAAAATAAAAATCAGAGTGGGGAAGAACTGAGTGCAATGCATTTATGTGAAATAATTTCTCAATTCTGTGGGAAAAAGGCTCATGTCTATAGCAACATCCTCAGGTCCTCCAAGTATTTGGGGTGTAGATGGAGAACACATGTTATGATGTCAATAAATCTAGTTATTCTGAGAATATTAAAGACTTCTGCTTGCAATTTCAGCACCTTGGGGGTCAGGAAATATGGCAACATCTCAAGGACAAATAACCCCTGAGTGACAGTTGAACCAGGCTGCCCGCTTTCAGGCCTTGAACTTCTTTGCTGGGTACACTCCATTTCTTCCCTGGAGAAGTCTTTGCTCTTTGTCTCAAACCTACTGCTGACTCCCTTAGTGGCTCTGATGGGAAAAGTATATTGCACACCCGGCAGATAAGCAGACAGAAAGCATTTTTAGTCCTACTGTTGACATGCTTGCAGACATCGGCCTATGAGAAGACTTTGGAAACTGATGCATCAGACTGAAAGGCTAACCTGGCTAATGCCACCCATTCAAATACCCGGAGGTGGGATCCAGTCCCTCCCCAGGGAATTCACGTATGTGTCCTGGATTCTGCCATATGCAGCTAGATTTTATAACCCCTAGACAGCATTTTCAAAAATCATGGTTCACACTTAGTAGCAATAAAATAAGCAGCTAACTAATCCTATGCAAAATGAAAAAGCTCAAATCATTATTTGTCTCCTTGTATTTTACACTTCTGGCTGGTTTGCTCTGTTTGGCTGGCAAATCTCATCTAATTACAATATATTCTTCATTTGTGTTTTTAAATAGCAGTCCTAACCCACTGTTACTATAACATATGTAGCAGGTTGTTGTTCCTGGGGTGGTGATAAATTTGTGGCGATCCATTCACATCCTCATGGGTTGGAATTAATCTTTCTCCTCGGATTTCCCACCACCCTTTGTGCGTCTATTACTGTGCTTAGCATAATTTGCTTTGTAGCGTAGCTTTTTGTGAATGCATCTGTCTCCCCCACTTGATAGCAAGGACCAAAATAAACAATCTCGGATTTCTGTTGGTTTCATTTTGTTTTCCAGTCCCTAAGTCACACAACACACTGATTAGTCCATAGTAGGGGTTCAGTAAATATTGATAGTAGAGTTGGACCGATCAATTGATCTATCGCGGTTATAGCGCATTTGGCTGCAAAACACCTTAGAGCAAGGAGGCCTGTGGGTCCATCAAAGCTAAGACCTCTGCTTCATTAACACCACGGCTAAGCAATGAGGCAGTAAGTCAGGGACAAAGAGCTCCATGCCCCGCATACTGTAAGTTAGACGGTCGATTATATGATTCCTTAAGCCGCAGAAATCCTTTGGGAAGCAAGTGGCTGTGTAGTGACAATAGTGATCCATGATTTTATACAGTCTGCACGTGAAAAGTGAACCCAGTTACCTCCTTCCTGGCTTTTTATCCAGGAAGGCTGCTCCAGGGCTAATTATTTCTTTCAAAAGCTAGAGTCAGTTTTTCACTAAGCTGTTTGCCATTCATTTTGGCCACCGATACCGGTGCAAGATCCAGTCTAAGATTGCGGCACATGGCTTTGGACTCCGTTACTGGCCAGTGTCGCTTTCTGGAGGCAACGTGCCACCATCCTTCCGATCTAAGGGTTGAGCCCCCCAGCTGGGTTTCCTGCCTTCCCCAGGACGTGGGCTGGGCCTGCTAGTGGCGACGATAGCCTGCAGCACGCCAGCTCTGCTTTTCCACCGCTACTGCCTTTTGGAGATGGTTGACATAAAAAAAAGAAAGAAAAGAGAAAAAAGAAAGGAAGAGCGCGTCCTCCGTCATTCTCCATCTGGCCCTGCTGGGTGTTTGGCCGTGGAGACAGCACATACGTTTGGTGGATTGATAAGAAATGGAAAACCCACGATATTAATAACAATCCTCTGTTCTCCGAGCAAAACTCCTCCAGATTAGCAATTCTCTTACAAACGGTCCGTGTTGGGAGGGGGCTGAGAGAGAGTCCGTGGAGAAAATGAAATAGAAATAAGTGGCTATGCTCCGCACTTGGAATGAAAGATCGGCCAGGAGCCTGAGGACGGCGCGTACTTAGCTGCAATTACTGACCGTCCAGCTTGGTAAATGGGGGACCACGGTGCCTGCCTGTGAGGGGCTCCTGGTCTTTAGGGGAGCTCAGACTCCTGTAGACACATCCCTGAGGTAGTGGGGCCAGAGTCAGCTCATAGGGCTCCAGAGATAAAGTCTGTCTCTTTGAAGTCTGAAGTAATCCTAGACGTTTTTAGTGGTGATGACAAAAAAAACCCCAAAAAAACAAAAAAAAAAATGGCCTGTTGGAAAGTTTGCTGAAATAAACATTCTTACCTGGAAGAATTATAATGTTTCTATAATAAGAAAGGACAGATTGAAAAGGAAATTCGAGTGCCTGGTTTCCCACTCCTCCTCCTCGGGAGGCTGGAGAACTTACTTTTATTTTCTGTGGGAATTCTAGACATAAAAAGTGGACACAGTATAGATGAGGTGGTGCGGCCTTGAATTCAGAATCTTTGGGTGGCATGAAATGATGATTTTGGTGAACCCTACACACTTTGATTGTGAAGGCCTTGTCCTCCGTGAAAACTCATAAAAATTGCATTTGATGATTGTGGTGGAATAAAGAAAATATAACCTAGGGTGTACCAAATGGGTAAATTGGAGATAAGGCCTGGCCAACAGCATTTTTTAAACGTCCACATGGTTGAGCGTCTCTGTGCTTTGAGAGTTACCCACTAGCCTACGAGAACTTTAGGAATAATCTCTGGAGGTGTCTGCCTCTCCTGCATCCTGCGGCTTCCAGTTTTCGGAAGCTCCCCGTTCTCCATATGAAATACACCTGGTTCGGGGACGTGGCAGAGTGGGTGTACTACTGGGACCGCCAGATTTAGCAAATAAAAATGCAGGCCGGCCAGTGGAATGCGAATTTCAGACATATTTATATGTGGGACAACTTATGCTAAAAAGTATGCATTGTCTATCTGAAATGCAAATTTAGCTGGGCACCCTGTATTTTACCTGGCAGCTCTGCAGGCTTCCTTTATTCCTGGAACCCGAGTTGCTTTTCTCTCCTGATTAATATGCCAGGCACTGAGACGGTGTTTGTAAAAGAATGCTCTGCAGACTGGTAACACGGAGCCCTGGAGACGAGAGCTGTGTGGCGAGAGATGCGTCCTTGGAGCGTGTTCTCCTGGATTCTTCCACATGCTGCTGCTCATCAGGAGTGTCCAGGGTCAGGGAGGCTGTGGGCGGAGCGTGGCCCAAGCTTCCCAGACCGCTCCCTGGCTTCCTTTCTTTCCAGAGTTTCTCGCTCGACTGTGATTTCTGATGGAACACACCTAGCACCCCACTAAGGGCCCACGTGTCCTAATTCACGAGTGTCATGGATATTATGAACTTGCACCACCGCCTCCCTTTCCTCTCCTCTCCTCTTTGGCTCTTAACGGCTTCTGTGGTGGGAAACACAGCAGGGGAGCCCCCTTTCTCGTCTGTCCCACGTGGTTTACTGTCTCCCTTCGTGACCGGGGTAGGGCTAGTGAGGGCTGTCATTTCCTGTGTGGGGTCTGTGGGGTTTTACTTCATTGTCACCTAGAGCAGGTTTACAGATCCAACTGTGTCACGTGTGGGGCCCAGCACCAAATGAAGACGCGGGGCTCCTCGGTCAGAAATTGAGGATTGAAAGGTGGCAGCAGCAGCTCATTACACCAAGCACCGGCCCTGCTGAGCGCGGGGTCCTCATCCAGGCACTGGGAAGCCGCAGGAGTTACATTTTTGAGTTTCCTTTTCAATCTGTCCTTGCTTATTGTAGAAACATTATAGTTCTTCCAGGTAAGCATGTTTATTCCATCAAACTTTCCAACAGGCTATTGTCGTTTTGGTGTTTTGTCAGGTCTGATGCCCAGAAACTTCAGAAGCGGAGATGAGCGGTGGTGGCCTTGCAAAGGTGGCCTCTCAGCACTGCCAGAGGCAGGCTCAAGGTCCACTCATTGGTACTTGTCCCCAGACTGTGCAGGACAGCTTCTCACTGGCACCGAACTGCTGCAAGTGCCAGGAAGAGCTGTAAACCGTCTGATTACCTGCCTGCCTTCTCTTCTGGACTACGATAACCCCCTTAGGAGGATATTTATTTGGGGGAAAGCCTTTTATTTGGTGCTTACTGAGTGTTAGGCTCTAGTGGGTGCTTTATTTCATTATCGAATTGCCACAAGAATCCTATAAAATACCTGTGTCTTTTAAATTTTTACCCACGTGCCGGCTTTTAGCTCTTTCTCTGTATGTCAGGGGCCAACTCTGTACTAATTCTTTGAATTTACTTCCCTTTAGAACATATATTAATACTCAGTAGCAACTCAATCAATTCTTTAAAACAGGGAGATTAACTTTTTCTCTAAAAGGCTAGATAGTAAATATTTAAAGGCTTTGCAGGTCATAAGATCGCCTTTGCTACTGTAATGGGAAAGTAGCATAGACAAATATATAAACAAACGAGATGGCTGTGTTCTAATAGAACTTTATTTGTGGGCACTGAAATTTGAGTTTCCTACAGTTTTCACATGGCATGAAATATTGGTTCTTCTTCTGGTGTTTTTCAACTATTTAAAAAGGCAAAATCATTCTTAGCTCTTGGCCTGTACAAAAACAGATGGTGGACTGAATTTTGCCTATAAGCAGTAATTTGCATACCCTGGTTTAGAACATACACCCACATTTTCCAATAGAAATATAATGTGAGCCACATATGAAATTAAAAACTTTCTGGTATCCATAGTAAGAAAAGGCAAAAATGAAACAAAATTAATTTTAGTAATATACTTGACTTCCTCCAATATGACCAAAATATTACCATTTTAACATGTATTTCATGTAAAAATTTATTACTGGTGAATTTTACATTATTTTTGTACTAAGATTTGAAATCTGGTGTGTATTTTATATTACAGTACATCACCATTTGTGTGCTAAATTTTCATCAGAAATACTTTGTATTTAGAGTTCATAAACTTCACAGTTGAAAAATTCACACACACAAGTTGCTAAAAAAGAATTCCAAAGTTTTCTAGTAGTTGAATCAAGTTAACAGTTTTCAAACTTAATTTCATCGAAGTTAAAAATTTAGTTTTTTAGTTACTCCAGCCACATTTTAAGTGATCAATAGCTGCTCTATTGGACAGCAGAGACTTAGAGCAACTAAAGATTAAAAAGAATTTTAATTTTACTTATTTTTTTTTGCCGAGCAGAGTATTTCCACCCACAGGGCTTGGAATTGCTAGTAAATGGTAATTGTAAAAAGCAAATAGACTATATTAGTGGTTTAAGTGTTTTTAAATTATCTGCAGACAATGTGCCCCCTGTGGCTGCACCTGGGGTGGCCCCCTCCCCTGCCTGGGTTCACCCCTGCAAGTCCTTAGGGCTGGGATCAAGGACCAAGGAAGAGAAAAATGTGAGATTGACGAGAGTAGGTGGTGTGGGACCTGGTAAGCAGTGGTGAGGGCTTCAAACTGAGCGTGATGGGCGGTCATGGCCTGGAGGGCTTGGGGCACATGCCAGCCGGGGCCAGCTGAGGCCGCTGCGCGTGTGGAGGTGAAAGATGACGGTGGGCGAGGCCCTGATGGGGGGAGGCACCTGGGGCTCTAGTGGAAGGAGGCACTCGGGTCGTGCAAGTGCAGATGCGCCATCCCGGGGGTCCCACCTCCTTAAGTTTGGCTCTGGTGGCTTGGATAAGAGGGGCTCCGTGTAGGAAGTGAGAGAAGTCACCAGAATTGGAATCTGTTTCTCAGGAAGAACCAGGTAACCTCCTGACGGCCTGGGTCTGGAATGAGAAAGCAAGAGGGGACTGAAGTCTGACACGTCGTGTTTTCTTTCCACTGTAAATCCACCAGCCCCTGGGACAGCCTGCGCGGCTCCCCTCGCTCCATTGTCAAGTTTCCCAGAACACGGGCTTGTGTGAAAGATAGATCGCAATGAAACACATTTTGAAATCACGGGGATTCAGTTGCAAGGCTCCAATCACCACTGTAACCGAGGTCATATTGTGTGTAAAGTGGATGGTGTGTGATTCCACTTCATGGTCAGCCAATACGGGGCTGGCTTGGCCTTATACCACTTGTAAGAAGCCTGAGCAGACACCCGGACCGTGGGGTTGCCTCTCTGCATGCACCAGTTCTCGCCCTTCTAGAAGGCAAAGGCTGCCCTGGCCCTTCGCCCGCCAAGCCCTGGCCCACTCCCCGCTCTCAGAGCTCCTGGCTGCTTCCCGGGCTGCGAGGAAACCCAGGCTCGCTCTTCCCCGCTTCCCCCCACCACCCCCACCCTCCTAAATTCCATTTTACACCACGCAAAGCAAGATAGCCTTTGTTAAAAAGTTTAATGTTCTTAATTAGTTGAATCGGTTGGACTAATTAGAATACCAATTAGAACTGGCAGGGCTATCGTTAATTTGAAAATGCTGCGGTCTAGTGTTAATCGCTACGAAACCTTAGAGTTTGTGAAAGCTACAGAGACGACGAATTCACAAAATAAGATTTTAAGTGTTAAAGGTCCCTGGTCCGAAGGATCCCTCGGTCAGGGAGTGTTCCAGGGAGGCAAACACCAGGGGGAAGCGTGAGCGCTGAGGACCTAGGCCCAGCAAGGGGCCCAGGTGCCTCCCTTTCCGAAAAATGTTAAAGGTCTGCAATGGGTTTTACGAAAATAGCCAAAATGTTTAATTCACCTAATGGACGAATGATCTGGAATGATTCTTTAGAAAAATGAGTGTTTAAGTCACCGGGGCACAAAAAGTTTCTGCTGGTACCAGAGCTGTGTGTCCCTTTGGGCTTTAACTTGTTAAATATAAGAAGCCTCACCACTAAACCTCTCTTATTTCCAGCCGCTGTTTGAATGACAGGGCATTAAACCTGAAGACAGTCTTAGGCAGAAGCAGCGCCATGCTGGGACTGTCGCAGGACGCGAGTTCCATGCTTTTCACGTCTCATTTGGAGATGAGTAAATGGATAAGCAAGTCCTAATTTATGTTTTCAGACTAGTGTGAAAATCACTCCTTGTTTTCTCTGCAAGCAAATATGGAATGGACAATTATAGCCGTTCTTACCGTACGTTTTCCGAGATAGGCCTTGATTTCCCCTCTGTCCCAGTGATACAGACAGAAGGTATTGCTATCCATTATCGTGGCTGGTATCCTCTCAATATATCTGTGATTCATTTCCAGAGAATAAACTCTGCCGTTTAGAGAAAACAAATACAGAGATATATTTCATCAGATGTATGATGGCACTGTTAGGAAACAAGGAATCTCTTTAGATGCTGAATTGCTTTGCAAAGGATATAAAAACGTTCAACTCAATTGCTACCTCAAATCTCCTTGGAGGTAAATGAAGAATGAAGTTAAAGCAGACAGACCAACAAATAAATGGGAGCGACTACCAGCATATAAAAATCCGTAGGGAAAAAAGGCTTATGAGCCGGAATTTGCTCCCAGCGTTTCTTAGGCTATGTGGTGACATCCGTACAGATGCTATGAAGTAACATCTACAGTAAGTTCCGGGTGGTTTTTATTAAATTCCATTTCTCCTTGATCAGGTGCCACCCACATTCTAGCCACTGGGCTAGATGCCTGACCTGGGGACAGGAGGACACACAGCTGAAAACTACCTGATTGTGCTCCGCTAGGCAAGACTGTGCAGTGCACTACAACAGTCAAGCAAAACAGTATTTGGTAGCTCATCAAACAGACTTATTCCTGTTGTTTGCGATTCAAATACCACATTAAGCCTTTTGCCTTCCACTCAATTTTTACATGTGTTTTTGTCCTACTCGCCAGCTCCAGTTTTTTGAGAGCTACTTGTTAAATGTTCGCTTTAGGTTAAGGTTAAAAATAATCCTCAAGCTACTTGTTTAAGTTTTATTTTTAACGTATGTGTGAATAGTAATATTTTTTTGTAATATGCTAGAAAAATTAAGTGCCAGAGATTCTTCTTGAAGCGTCAAGGGAGGGAAAAACCAAAATAATGAAGTGCGGACCCCAAGTGAAACTTTAACTGGGGCCCAGACAGTGTGGTTCAGTGGTTGAGTGTCGACCCATGAACCAGGAGGTCACCGTTCGACTGATGTCTCTCTCTCTCTCTCTTCCTCTCCTTCCCTCTCTCTGAAATCAATAAAAACATATATATTTTTAAAAGGTTTAACAGGTTTAACTGGGGAGGGTACTGATCCCCTGGTCTTTTTTTCTTTTCTTGGGCTGCATTTCGAGTTACCCATTTCCTTGCATGTCTTGTAACTGCTTTATTTATTTTTTTCTTGTAGGCAGATCTCTAAGTGAACTTATTCTGTAGTCAAACCGTAAGTGCCTTCCTCAGCTCATCCGAGCAGTGATTTAACAAGCATCTGTGTGTTATCTACCAGGTATGAGGCAGCGTGCTAGGCTCTGGGATACAAAGAGGCCCATGTAAGACAAAGCTCTCAGTTCATGAGGTGAGGGGAAGGTGGAAAGAAATGGTTGCGATCCTGACAAGCACTGGGTCGGGGTCAAGAACACAGTGCTCTGGAGGACAGAGCATGAAGCAAGGGACTTGCTCTGTGGGCAGAGTTGGGGAGTGAGGCCTGGGTGAGTTTGAAAGACAGGTGGGACCACCAGGGGGTTGGAATATGCAGTGCAGCTGTCCTGGCTTAGGGTTCGGGGGTGGGGTGGGAGGCATTTGATATTTTTTGAACCTAAAAAAATATAATGCAAAAGCAAGACACGAGACAAATCAAAGCACAAGTCTGATGTGAGATGCAGGTATATTCCCTTTCTAGAATCTCTCCAGTTCCCGAGGACAGGAGTTGACCCACAACGTAACTGATTGCGTGGCTCCTAAAGTTATTTCATAAATTAACAAACCTCTGTGGTCATTTTCAACTACAAAGAATCTATAAGAGTGCGCCAATATAACATTTTCAAAAATGCCTTATGGTATTTGCACATCTATAAAAGCTGTGCAAATACCAGGAAAAGTATATACAATTCATTTGGTTTTTGGAAAAGATATTAAGAAAATAAATGAAATAATTTTATTTCCCTTTTGGTTTGACTTGAGGCTAAAAGGACCCCTCATTCCTAGGAAAGCATTCCCACCAGGCCAGGCCATCTCCCACTGCAGTGTGAATCCTTACCCTGCAAACAGATTTAGCGACGTCAATTCAAGACCCTATTTCCCACTGACCCTGTTCCCCTGAAAGGCTGTAAGCACCCCCTTCCCCCCCCCGTGTCACTGTGGGTGCTGGACGCGTGTTAGCTGATGTCCGCGCGCCTGCGCAGCGTGTGCAGGTTTCAGTGTATTTGCCCCGTGTCATTGGCAGAAACGGATTCACTCAGTCAACTCGATCCGGGAGCCTTGGGCCCGGCCCTCAGCTGGGGGAACAAAGCGGCTGCCATCAGGAGAAGCCCTGAAGGGAAGGGGGACCATCCTGCAGTCCCCGGGGGCCCCCATCAGCAGGAGAGAACTGCTCTGACGGAGCCACTGAACTGGGTGCAGGAGTCAAATTCCTGGGACATCAAACAAGGACAGATTTTCCTGTCGCCCAAAAATAACAGACACCCTGTGCCTGTGGGGAGCGAGGGCACCGGGGCTCCCAGGGCTGCCTGGAATCACTTGCTGCAGGCGAAAGGTCAAGGAACATTGAGTCGCAGAAATGGAAGCGAATAATTTATTATTATTTTTTTTTAAATCGTGAACCCTGATGTCTGGCCCCAGATATTTGAGCATATTCTCCATTCTTCGAACAAAAGAAACACACATGCTTATTCCACCCTTTTCCGCCTCATCTGGCAGCCGCTTTCTGGTCCAGCAGACACTAACATCTAATGAGTCAAACTTCTCATTTTCAGACTAATCAGTCGGCTGCGCTAATTGCAAATGCAAATATGCAAATTTATATTAATTAATTACTCTGCTAATTAGTTCTGCGGTCTTTTTTGGGTAATAAATCATTGTGCAGTGGAAGGGAAACAAGTCCTGTCCCATTTCACTCCACATAAAAATTTAATGTTCTCGTGGAAGAAAATGTATTTTTTAAAAAGACACCCCAACTTGCTCGCTGCGCTTCCACTGACGAGTCCCCTCCAGAAAGGTGCCATTGCGAGAGGGCTCTCACTTCTCCAGCAAATGCCATCACTAAGGTGCCTGTTAGCAATTTAATTATCACATTATGAGCTTCAGAAAAAGCCAGTTTGCTGTGCTGCAGGCTGTGACATGGAGCTCGGCAGCTCAGCCACGGTGCAGGGAAACGGTATCAGCAGATGAAAACAGAGAGAGGGGATCTCATTTCTTTGCTGAAACACTATAGCTATAGGGTTTGCAGGGTTTTTGTTGTGATCGTTGTGGTTTTAAGCCAAAGTTATCGTCTTGCTTTCCCTGCCCTAGAATGAAAAGTTTTATCATTCAGGTTTAGAGGGGCCTTGAAGGCCTGTGTCGGGGGCGGGGAGGCCTTGGGAGGAGGGGGGCGAGGAGGAGCTGGGAGGAGGAGAAGCTGTCTTCCACCGTGTGCAGGAGTGATGCACACTCAGGTTTCTTTATTTCATAAATTCTCATTGGACATCTACTGTGCTTTCAGCTTACCGACCTTGGGGGAGAGAGGGACATACAAGTGACATCCTGAAACGCTCTCTCCCAATTAGAGTGTGAATTCTTTTTTAAATTTTTATTTATTTATTGGTTTTAGAAAGAGGGGAAGGGGGGGAGAGAGACAGAGAGAGGAACATCGATTAGCTGTTCCACGTTTTTGTGCGTTCATTGGTTGGTTGTTGCATGTGCCCTGACCAGAGATTAAACCCACGACCTTGGTGCATCAGGATGACGCTCTAACCGGCTGAGCTACCTGGCCGGGGCTTAGACTGTGAATTCTCTGAGGTTAAGAGGTTATGTCTGATTTACCACTGTGTTCCCCGTTATTTACTGGGATGGAACATTCAATAAATATTTGCCAAATGTAAATTGAATGAATGAATGAATGAATGGCTGAAGCCTGCAAGGACCTCAAGTCTAGTTAAGGTGACATTAACTGTTACTCGTATACAGTCTTGTCTTTGTTGTTGGGTAGGT
Source organism: Miniopterus natalensis (assembly GCF_054644295.1). Classification (NCBI taxonomy): domain Eukaryota; kingdom Metazoa; phylum Chordata; class Mammalia; order Chiroptera; family Miniopteridae; genus Miniopterus; species Miniopterus natalensis. Next base: position 77,787,034 of record NC_142090.1, read on the forward strand.
GCCACGTGACACTTAGTGATTAGGAGATGAGAGGAGGGAACCATGGTTGTTAAGATTTAGGTCCTCATGTGTTAAATGTCCCTTCATTTCCTTCTTTTCACCAAGAAATTTCTACTTTAATTCCCACGTTCTTTCCTCGCTAACATGCCTTCTCCATGTGGGATGTGATGTGTGGCAATAAAAAGGAAACGGCTATCATTACAGCTGGACAACTTAGCACTGAGCCCTGGCTCACCCGTTACCAGCGTTGTCATCTTGGGCAACCACTGAACCGCATGGAGCTGGTGCCTCGTTGTGAAAACAGGAGTGACGGGTTCATCGCGAGCACTGCCTGGGCACCAGGGCCTTGCGGTCCGCTCGACACCCAATCCGCGCCTCTCCCCGCCCCACCTCGCAACTGCTCTCTGTGTGGCTGGGGGTCTTTGTTTTTCATTCTTTATAAAAAGTCTTTATTTTTGAATTTTTTGAAACATTGGAATGTAGGACACATGGGCATGGCACAAAATTCAAAAAGCACACAAGAGAGTCAGTAAAAAGCAGTTCTCTTTCTTGACCACGAGGCTCTCTGCCTGCCCCCTGCTCCCCCACCCAACAGGGTCAATAACTAATTCCTGTGTATTTTCTAGAGATAGTCATTGTATGTGTGTGTGTGGCCCCTACACAGAAATGAGTGATAGTGAACCATAATACTCCCGCGTTTCACTCTTGACGTATCAGTCCACACGAGACCTCGCACTTCTGAAGCCTGCAGGCTCATTGGATGACAGCGGGGAAATGTCCTTGCAGTGGCCACGGTCCCTGCCGTCTCTCCTTCCCTCCTCTCCTGCAGCTTTCAATCCCTGGGTTCAGCCCCTCCCCAGAGTTCCAGCCCCCACCCCGAGGTGACTGACCGGTGGGCACCTCAGTGCCCTGTCTCAAGTCCCCTGCAGAGCACTTCAGTGCCAGCCTTAAGTGACCTGCGCTCATTTCTAGCACAACTCACCTGAAACCAGTCTCCTCCTCTCTCTGAAATGCTGTTTCCTTTATATTTCAACGTATGTTGAGAAACTATAAATAACTTCTTTCTTTGTATATACCCTGTTAGCAAGAACAACGTTGCCCAGTAGTATGTACAAAATAAATGCTTGTTGACTGACTGATGGACCCCAAAGTGTTTCCCACGCTTGGGATGGCCCCCATCTTCCCCAGGGCCGTACGCTTCTCTTATTTTCTATTTTGATAGGAACACAATTTACAGATTATTTTCTCAAAGATGAAACAACATAAACATCTTTTGAACATTTGTGGCTCGTGCTGAATGATTAACAATTCTTCCGCAGAATCTCCGAGCCGCTGGTCTCCGAGCAGCCTTGGGCAAGTGCGTGGGTTTGCGTGTGCGGGAGACCCGTCCTTCCACTCGGCAGGGCGTGTGGCTGTGCACAGGGGCCCCGAGGGGTGGCTGGCTGATTAGTTACTTACTGTGAGAGTCTGAGAGCGCCAGCTGAGATCATAGTTAGACTGATAAAGGGGGTAGTGAGGCAGATTTTAAGAATACCAAAGGGTATGGCTCCAAATCTGGAGGACTGAACCTTCAAAATGCCATCTGAAAGCAAAAATAAATGTTATAAGTGCTTTTATGAGGGTGAAATGGGAAAAAACATATATTCCTTCAGATAACTAAATTAAGAACCCTACACTATATACTAAGTGTGTTGCATATTTGAGTCATATTTTTCCAGAAAAAACATATTTTTAATAATTTATTTTTCCTAACTCAAGTTTTAGATAAGAGACGATTGGGTTTTGTTTTGGTCTCACGTTTCTTGGTGATTAGCTGTAGTTACGGATGATGCTAGTGAGTTGAGGCTGAATGTTTTATGTGTCCAAGTGACCGATTGACTTACTTTAAGAAGCTGTGTTCTCAAGGCCCACACTGCAGCCGCCTCTTCTAAAAATATGAGCCACTGCACATGAGAAGAAACGTATTAGGTTTTCAGGAAAAACAATTTAAGACACATGCCCTTTTAAAGCAAATTTTATATTCATGCTTTAGCATAAAGAAAAAGAAAAATCATCCTTAATCTTACAATCTAAAGATGACTACTGCAAACATTTAGGGCTATATCCTTCCAGACTTTTATCTATAGCTACATCATCTGGAGCTGTTAGTGTCTGTACATTCACACTTCTCTACAGATACATCTCTGACATTTCTAGGGTGTCACAGATGCTGTAGCTGGACCAGTTGCTTAAGATGTTCTGATTGGTCAATGTCAGTACTGTTCAGGTTGATAAATACTTTGAGCATCACTTGGTGTCTGTTTAACAAAAGTAGAGCCAACCTCTCTCCATACTGTTTTGGTGTGCATGTGTGTGCGCGTGCATGTTTATCGCTTATTGGTACCATTTTTTTTCAAAATGTGCATCATTTTTATGGGTGCATTACATTTCAGAAGTTAAGCACCTTAGAATATTCATTTAAAAGCAATTGCACTTCTTGCTCTTTCTGGGGAGGTGGGCTCACCCTGTCACTAGGCTCACACATGTTTATCCACATTATGGTGGTGGCCCAACCTACAGGGGCCCAGCCCAAGGGAAGCATGGACCCCTGTAGTGAGCAAATGGTTTCCCCCCAAACCTTTAAACTCCACAAGTTTGCAACCATTAATTCTTAAGGGTTTTGACAAATCTCCTCAGTTAAATATTAAATAATAAATACGGGCCCGACGCTAACAGGGCTTTGTGAAGTCTGTTTGAAGTGTCCTTTAAAATATTAAATTCAAATAAATGATTGGATCAGAACAAAGGCTATATCTTAAGACAAATTCAGCCAAGTCCCCTTAACCTTTGAGCTTTCAACATAGATTAGGAAGCCAGGGCCGCACGTGCTTCCAGAGCAAATGGAAATGGGAGTTTGGAAGCCGGTCTTGCAAATACAGGTAACCGATACCTGGGTGCGATCTGCCTTTGCCACTTGGGGGGAGAGATTTTGCTGCCTATTGTTTGATAAGAATGCGAGGATTCCTCCCCCCTTTTTTGCTCGCATTCTAAGAAGCCAACCCCTGAGAACGCCAGCTCGGGCGCGTGTTTGTTTCCCGTCGATGAATTCCATATGAAATCTGTTCTGCTTGTTACAGCCGCCGCATTTGGAGCCCCGAAAGAAATCTGTTTCGTATCTGCCCTTTGCACTTAGCTTAGTTTATTTTACACTTTTCCCGAGTTATCTGTCTGTAAGCAGTCTTGCATCTAAGCGGGTGGTCAGTCCTGGGGGAGTAGGACTTGGGGAGATTGCTCTGCCTTTAGGGGGATCGTGGACTCCTGGCACCTGGGCAGGGAGCAGGTAAAGAAGAGGACTTTCCCAGCTGGCATAAAAGGCCAGGGAAAGCCAAATTCCACCGTCTCCTTACTCCCTCCCCCCTGCCAGGCTCGCCTGGCCCCCATTATCTCTGCTCATGGGTTTGGCTCAGCCGCTGCGCTTCCATCTGTTCCCCCCACTTCCCCCCACTGAGCACCTCCCACAGCTCCTGACGGAGTCTGCCCAGAACAGTGACCCCATCTACACAAGCTTCACGGGACCGGAGTGTGCCAGCCGGCACGGGGCAGGCGAGAAAGGAACCTTCTTGGAATAGGAGGTGTGTCCCGCACTAGGAGCGGGGTGCTTGGCTTCACGGGGCCGCAGGGTGTGCGTGTGTCAGACAGAGATGCCACCGCACGGCCCTGGAGGGAACGCTTGCGGGCTGCAGGGGCCTCTGAAAGGAGCAGTGTTGAGAGTCCCGTGGTTTCTCGAACTTGCTGCAGTGTAGGAGGCCTGCGGGTGCCCGCGCCCAGCCACGTGGGCTCCAACACAGGGCGTGCTCGCGGCAGCCCTGTCATCTCACCCCTTTGGATATATAGCCCGTTTGCTGTCTCTCACCCCCTCATTGGTGCTCCATCTGGGGGACAGGGATCTCCTTAACTTCAGAAATAGACAAATAAAGCAATTAACAGACACAGGAAGGGTGGGGAATTATCCAAACCGGTAACGGGAGGTTTAAGATCCAGAGAGAGAAGCCTTCCTTGGAAACCCAAAAGAGAGGCTCACCTGTTCCCTACAAGAAAGAGAAATATCATCTTTGGAGGCAGCTCCCATGTTGTAGAAGCAGCCTCGTTGGAAGCCAGTTTGCAGCTTGTTAGGCCGAACTTCTCCGGGGAACGAGGGTGCAGACGGGGACCTCCCGCCTCTCGCCTGAATGTGCTGGACTGTTGAGGGCACGGCCTTCGGCGCCTCTGTGTCCATCCTGTTCAGGCCACTAGGGGTCCTCAGTGGTTTGCTTGGAAAAGTCAGCTTCTGAGAGAGAATCCTGCAGAAAGAAGCTTCTATTTGAATTCTCTGCTGGCTTCAGGCTGTGTGGTCTTGGGCAGGTTGCTTAGTGCCCCTGAGCCTCAGAGTGCTCGTTTTCACTATGGGGAGAAGAAAGGGCCAAGAGCGTTACAGGGGCTGAGGACCTACTGTGTGCCAGACAGAGTTCTGTTTTAGTTGAAATGCCTCTGAACAAAGCCTGGGACAAGGACTTGGGTCGCAGCTGACTGGGGAGATGTGGGTCACAGCAAGCAGGAGCGAGGGTCAGGGTGTGTTTTGGAGGGGTCGCTGAGGCCTACAGGGGCTCCACTCCTGCAGCTGACGTACGTGCCCTTGACCGGGACTGAGACCCTTCGGTCTGAGGGCCAGCACTCTGACCCCCGAGCAAACCAGCCAGAGCCCCATGTTCTCATCAGGAGAATATTTAAGGTAATCAAGTGCACACCATTTAACCAGCCTAAATATCAAGCACTCTAGAGGCAGCAAGAGGATCCTGTCCAGGGAGTAGAAACTCGCTGTTTCGCAGCCCTCACCACACACGCTAACGCACGACACAGGCAACGTCGGGACACTTGCGCACGGAAAGCCAAGCTCAGCCCTCACCTCAAGGTTGAAACCCGTGTAAATTCCAAGCATCAGTAGCTGACAACGATCATTTTCATAGATTCACATTTTTCACCTGGGTTTTATATTTCTGGAAGAAATATATGCTGCACTGGTTCTGCATTGATCAAACTTTTATTGTGCCAGCTGTATTTCATAGACCTGAGAAAGTGATTCTAGCAAAACAAAAGAGAACATAAAAGCACAACTCTAATGGTTTTAACTCCCGGAGAGGCCGTTACAAGTTTGATTCCAGTGATGCAGCTGGACGCCATTGGAAGCCCGAACACCTTACTCATATTAAGCAGTTACGAAGGCTCAGGCTCGAGCCCGGCCTCAGGCTCGGGCTCCGGGTGAAAACAATAAATGTGCGCCGCGGTCATCTTTGCAGAGTGCCTCCCTTTTAATAAGGGGAAAGGATACGGCAGTAAATTTCACACTAATTCACGCGCAAAGAAGAACGTTACAGGGTTCGAATGCGTGAAGGCAGGTAAAAAAAAAAAAGTGAGGCCTGAAATAACTAACCATCGAGATAAAACAAATGAGAGAAGATCAGAATCACGTGCGCGGGATTGGACTGTAACTCCAGCCACTTGGAGCTGGGTGCAGCCTAATGCAGCTTTTTGTATGCATGATGTTGCCCTGCCTCCCTTTAAAAGAAAAATGAAAGTAAATGGGGCATTGTGCTGCTCCCTAAATTAATTCACAAAAGCCTGGGACAAGACACTCCTAGAACTAATTATTGCCTAGCTTAGAATATCTTTCTCTTCCTTAATTTTTAGACAGAGAAATGAGAAGAGTAGAGTATTTATACAGGATGCCATCCAGGATTAAGTGAGCTGGCTGGGCTTCTTCCAGCACCACTCTGAGCGCTTCAGATATGCTCATTAATTCATGAATCTGCCCAGCGTTGAGTGTTCGTTACATGTCAGGCACCAGGGATGCAAAGATCAGAAGGCACTGCCCCAAACCTCAGGGTGCCACTGTTTGGAGGGGGCGGTAGATGGGCACATGGATATTCCCAGTAAAAAGAAATCGTTGCTAAAGCAGAAAAATTCAGTGGGGGGTTGCGGAGAGAAGGGCCACTTAGCTCTTTGTCTTAGGAAAAGGGTTTTTCAGACAAAGGCTCAGTAGAAGAACGAGACTTGAGTAGTTTTAAATCATCTTTAAAAAGCTCTCACTCCAAATCTTGCCGTTTATAACAAATTACGGTGTTTAGCTCGTTTTTCTTCAATGAGCCATTCACAAAAATTGATCCTAGTTCTTACCAAGAAAAAGAACTTGATGATTGCCCATAGAGCCAAATATAAAATTGGATTCCTTTCTCATGCTTAACATAAAGATGTATTGAAAAATTAAATGTAAGAAACAAAAAGTTAGACATTTAGAAGAAAAATGTAGGATCATGTTTTTTGACATTGGAGTAGGAAAAAAATCTCAATCAACTCTCCACAAAAATGTAAGACCTAAAGGAAAAGAGAAATAATTTTAAAAAGAAAATTTTCTTTCCATCAAAGGGCAAAAATTAAAATAAAATTCTGAGAAGACGACCCACAGACTGGAGAAGATATTTCTAACTTGTATAGCCAATACAGAATTAGCACCCAGAATATACGATATTTACAAATCAATAAGAAGAAAATTTAAAAGGGTAAAGGAATGAAAAGGGGAAAAGCCATGAAAAGATGCTCAATGTGTCCAGCCATCAGGAAAAATGCCAATAAGACTACAGACTTTACACCTGTCAGATTGCCCCGAACACAAAAAGCCTGAGGACACAAATTATTGACAGAGATGTGGGACCACAGCAATCCTCACATACCTTATGCTGGGGGGATTGTCAGCTGGTGCAACCACTTTGGGAAACAAAACAGCAAAATCTAGTCAGGCGGGAGATACGCCTGTAACAGTGCCTGGAATCTTACACACTGAGACTTGTTCCTTAAAGAATTTTATTCTTGAGGCTTTGTGGACAGCTGAGAATAAAACTTGATGAGTGAGAAAATTATGGGGCTGGGAGCTGGGACGTAGAGGGAGCTCAGGGGAGGGGACACGACGGGTCCGTCTTACCATTTTCCCAGGCCCGGCCCTGCCAGCTCATCCCTAAAATCTGCATAGCCGGCTGTTTTCCATGCACAGTACACAGGGAACAAAGGTTTGCATGTGATTTGACTGTCAACTTCAGTGTCTTGCAGACTCAGATTCGCCCCCCCACCTGCCTGGCTGCTTCCGAACACCGGGCAGAAGGCCTGTGCTCTGCCGTCTTACTTGGAACCGTTGGGGCCGTGGAATTAAGCTTCACGACGTCTCCACTCCCCCAGGCAGCATCAGACGATGACACCTCATTTCCCACGGCCGCGTCCCTCGTCGCGAACGGCCTTGTGAAACTGAAGTATTTCAGAGCATTCCTGACACGGCCGTCCACGCTTGAGGGAAATAGATTCGCGCTGTGCTGACGCCGATCTCCGGGACTGTTTCAGACTAAAACGATGCCGCTCCTCTTCACACAAAGTTGTTGTGAGCCTTTACCTCTCCCATCCCTGCGATTGGGCCTGGTCTGTGGGAACCGAAAGTTAAGGGATGCCGTGAGCTCTGAGACAGAAAAAATTGTTTTATTATACCCCCTTCCTGGGATAGTCAGTGTAAAGGGATGTCGTGGCTTCAAAGGTAAAATTCCGTGTATATCCACCAAACACAACGACCGAATAACAACCCAAAGCCACATTGTTAGAAAACTGGGAATTCTTGTTTTCAAAGCCAGGATGAGTTTAGACACACGTTATGTTTCTAAACTAGTACTCTTTATTTATTAAAAATTAATAAAATAATAAAATAACACATGAGCCCTACTTCGGTGTTTTTGAATGTAACTCTTAAACCGCGCTTGTGTTGGGCGCTCGCGTAAGAAAGATGCCTTTTCAAACAACGCCGCACGCGTTCTTGCCAGAAAGGTTTGTGCCGGGTTATTTTTCTAAAGGAGGAGAACGTTCGCGGTGGCTCGTTCTGCCTCCTGGCGTTGTGGCCGGAGGAGATGGTTGGCGCAAGAGCGCTGGCCCGGGGCGGAGGGTGGCCGTGCACTGTGACACGGGGTGCGGACGCCGGGAGAGGGCAGGACGTCGCGAACCCCATCTGGCCCGTGCAGAGCCTGGGCCCACAGCCTCGCCTGTCCTCTTACGTTCTAGAAATTCATGAGGACGTCCATGAACGAATCCCAAACGTGCCGATTCTTTTGGATCAGCTCCGTCTCTGAGCTACAGTGCCATCGTGGGACACGATAGCTGCGGCGCCGGGGAGTGGGCATTCGGGAGACCTGCGTGTCTGTGGCGATCTGGGGCCCAGCTCCCTCGCGGGTGGGCTGGGGCGAGATGTTGAGGTGCGGGGGACTCAGAGGCGGCCGGAGGTCCCTGCCATGGCGATGCTGCTGGACTGCAGGCCGAGAGCATGTCTCCGTCCTGGCAGGACGGCGCATTTCGCTTTATGTCATGCCCGGGCGATGTCACTACAGAGGCGACGATCTTGGCAGGACATCCATAAGCTGTGGCCCGGGGCCCCCCTCCCCTTCAGCGCAGCTACAGGATGCGGCACAAGCGGGCCTTTGAGGAGGAGGAGTGGCAGGTACAAGGTGAGGGCAGGACCAACTCCTTTCTGCCCCCCCTCTTCCTAACTGTGAGTCTTCTCCCCCCCGCATCATTCGCCCTCTCCCAACTCGTCGCTCGGGACTGTGCGGAGCTCCTAGCCACATCCTCCCGTTAAACTGGCCTTCATTTCAAGGGCCGTGTTTATTTCATATTGAGAATATATATACATGCCCATCAGCTTTATAACACAGGATTTTTAAATTTCTCTTCACAAGGGCTTGAGATTCTCAGAGAGCGCGGACGTGCTAGCTGTCACTTGACATTTTTACTTCTCTAGGAGATCAGAGCAATAAAATACTTAATGAGATATTTGTTCCTTTCTCTTTTGCCTAAACGCTTTACTCCCATCCTCAAAGCCGTGCTGTCCTGCCAACTTTAGGTAATGGAATCCAGCAGTAAAATATACATAAGTCACCTTATATATATTTTGGTCTAAAAGCCATTTGTTTTTCTTTGCATATCTATCTCTTTCATTAGATGGAGGTCCCTCAGGCAGGTTCTCTCTTTTTTTCTCAATATCCAGCACCAGTTTTGGCACAGAGACCTTGCTTAATAAATTCGGGTTGAACTGCCCATGCCTGGGAGGAAGGCTGGTTACTTACAAAGGGAACAGTTGGTGACCTCAGTTTCTGGGCAGATGAGTTTGGGAAATTGCCCCCGTCTTTCCTCTTCTATGGTCTGAATATTATTAATACCTCTTCTCTATAGTCTGTACCTGTAACTCCTTAAGTGTGAGCCACAGAGAGGGCAGGAAATGTCAGAGTGAATTTTGTTTCCCAAATCTGCTTTCTTAACCACCCTTCACATTGAGAGAGTCAACGTGATCACAATAAACTCTCACTTGAGGTAAACTAGAAATATTATTGCTATTCTGTAGTTTTCCTTCATTCCAAGGTCTTCCGTTTTCTCAAGGTGTCTTCTGAAATTCTTACAGAAACAGAATGTGTGATGTTAAAAATCAACGTATGTATATGGTACATTTAGGAATGGGCTTGAAAATAGGTCCCATAAATAAGTACGATTGTGGAAATACTACCACGTGACTATGATGTAGAAATTGAGAGGTGTTGATGAGGAAAAGTCTTTTTTCCTCCTCTCTCTTCCTGAAAGCTAAGGGTACTTACCTATCTATTTGTTCATTTATAGGCACACAGGGCATTGTTGTTCAAATTCGTGATCTTCAGCTTGGGAGTCGGAAGGGCGATACCACTCATAATCATCACAATCTTCAAAAGCTTATTTCCCATTGTCAGACAACCAGATCAACTGGCGTAAGTGTGTGACAAATTGTGAAACAGTTGATTAAACCAGTTGCCAAATAGAGCTCCATTCGGATAATGGCTCAGTGTTCAACACATTTTAGCACAGATTAAATGAAAAGTCTTTATTTAGCAAAAGCAGAGCTCAAGATGATCTTACTTTTGTTTTCTTGAAGATAATGTGATTATAACAATAATAATAATTTGACAGTCTTTGGTATGCACAATTTCTGGGCCCGGTTCACTGGAAATGGCATTTAAGTTTGCCAGTGAAAGATGTGATCAGCAGAAAAGGAGGGTAGGTTAGAGATTTTTTTTTTTAAAGACGCCTTATGTTGCAGGTGACGACCACAAACGTCAACCGCCATTCTCAGGGCTAAACAGCAAAGGCAGTGCTGGAATCCAGGTCTCCTGCCTTGCTGGCTCCTGTTTTTCCTAAAACATTAAGTTGCCTCCTTGTTTCTGAATATCCCTCATGCCTCCATAACACCTTGGAAATATACTCCAGTAGAGATGCTTTGGGGACAGATTGGTGGTGGAGGTGCTCCACCCCGAGCACAGAGGAGAAGGGACAGGGTGGGCTCTCTCCCTTTGCCCCTTATCGGTGGCTCGCTCCCTGCTGCCCTGTGGCTGACTTGCCGCCTCCTTTAAACTGCTCTTTTAACCACATTACCCTGCTCTCGGAGCTGCCATAATGGTGATCTTCACTTAGCACAGCCCCAGTTTAACTCCAGCTCCGCAGCAGCATCAGAAATCATGGTAAGATTTCCCCCTGCCTTTCCAACATTTGTTACATTGTATTTGCTAGAACATTCAGAAAATGTGAAACAAACATGAAAATGATCATTCTAGTGTTATTCTTGACTTCATGGCCATCGTGAAATGTCTGCTGACTCTCCTCAGCCCTGCACTAGTGGTAGAAACTGGTCCTCAATCTCAGAACCTGACGTTGTTGATACACCACACCTCTACCCCCAAGGCTACCGCCAGCTGGCAGCAATGAGCAGGCAGTGAAACGATTGGCTATTCATACTCTAGAGTTTTGCCATGTGTAGGAAGTGTTTTCCTTTTTAACTTATGGATTTTTTTCAATTTCTTGATGGTGCCATTTGATGCACAAATGTTTATAATTTTGATGAAGCTCACTTGTCTTTTCGTTTCCTCACTTAAGCATTTGGTGGTGTAACTAAGGAACCATTGTCTACTCCAGGGTGGCCAAGATTTATTTCTATTTTCTTGATTTTTAGAGTTTTATAATAGATTTTGAACTCAGTAAGTGTGAGTCCTCCAACTTTGTTCCTCTTTTTCAAAATTGCTATTCCTAGATTTCTTCTTGCTTGTGTCCCTGATACATTTTGTTTGGATGGGCATTTCCCAGAATACATTGTACAAAGGGAGGGCAATCGGCCCTCCCTCAGCTCCTCTTTGCTCGCTCTCTCGCTCTCTCTTTCTGGTATTTTTCACCCCTGGTATGTATGTTGGAAGAGTGGGATAGGGAAGAGATTAGGGGGTCATCCTCCAATCACCTTTGAGAGTACTTCAGGAGGTACAGAAGACGAGTGGGTCTCTCATCCTTACACTGATGTGGGCCCCACGCTTCAGGTCAGCTAACATATTGTAAAGAGAGACACAAATATTGTTTCCTTCCTCTCTGCTCATGCTCTCATTTGGTTTCATAAAGTCTCACTTACTGATTCCTGGGTAGATTCCCCTCAACCTCATTCTACCTTCTGGGTAACTGAGGCTGATTGATGTTCAGCTGGTGGTCTCAACTATGACCGTTCGTGTTGCTCATGACTCGCATCTGTCTGGGGTGGTTTATGCTCATGACTGGATGATAAATATTTTGAATAATGCCCTGCTCACCACACATGTCAATCACCCCTAGACACCAAGATGTGATTGCCTTTCAGGCTAAGCTCTGCTGCTGTTATAAGCTTTCATCTAAGCTGGACTTGGAGCTATAAGCCAGGTGCCACCTCGTTTTGGAAATCTCCCTTGGATGGGATATAAAATCCACGGCATAGCTGCAGTCTCTGACTGCATTGAGTAATTTCATTTAATAATCATTTTGATTTTCCCTCTGCTTATATTTTCCCTGAGAGGAGGTTAGGCTCATTGGGAGGTGAATTCATTCTCTGAAGTTATTAAGGTTCCAGTTAGTGCTCTGCAGCTATAATTAATTAAACTATACTCAACCTCCCTAAAAATGAAATTCCAAATATCCCCAGTGAATTTGAGATTCACTCTGAATAGATCGAGGCATGAACACACCAAATTCTGTTTCTTTTTTGAGGCACGTCTCATCGATGCTCTCTGCCTCCCAGCCCATCTCGATGGAGGTATCTTTCGATAAAGTTCTTGTTTCATTTCCACTTTTGTATTTTACAGATTTCTTTGTTGCTCATGTAAATGTCTTATCTGGTGGTAATATCTGAGAAGAGGGTGATAGACAGTAAAAAGGAGGAAGTACTTTTTATTTTAATTAAAATGCTAGCATAAGGCGTGATCATTGAGTGATTGCATTGCAGAGCAGCTACTTGTCCTGCCATAGTTAAGTGTGATTTGATGCGTCCATTATGAGCCTCTATTCTCAGGGGTTTATATCTTGGCCAAAATAGTCCCTCCAGGCAGAAACTTGGCAGACATCTCAGCCTAATTACTGTCATTTTCATTTCTGGATTAAGAAAATGGAATTATTATAGTGCTCTAAGCCCACCCACCCCCATGTTTTCAAAGGTCCGTATTTATATCCACATTAATTGTGCGCTCTTGAGCCTTTTAGATAAAACTCAAGAACCAAAGAACTTCTCCAGGAACTGTGAGGCATTCGTGGGAAGGGTCTCATCCTTCTCACTCAATTGCAAGGAGTCAAGGAAATCAATGTATTAATGAGGAGGTTGGTGAGGGTGTCAAGAAGGTCAGAGCTGTGGGTTTGCTGCCTTCAGTAGGCAGGTAAGGTGCATCCCTGGTTATTCCTCCCTTGACTTTCAGCTGTTTCTCTAGAATTATCCTACCACACATCTGACCTCCATGTTCCTCATTCCGCTTTAGCCATCAACAGGGGAAAGGGGCTCAGAGGTGATTCGCGGTTTCTGCTATAATGAGAGAAATGCTGGGTCAGTGATCTTCTCTGCAGGTGTCTCTTGTCTTGTTCTCTTGGAGACTTTGGGGTAGGGTTAGAGGTTTTGCCGACCTCCAAACTGCCGGGTAAGTGGCCCATTTGCTTCTCCAAATTACTAACATATTACTTTTGCCAGAATTATTGGAAACACAGACTACACTATGGCTAGTAATCAAATTTTCATCATTTTGGAGGTGAGATAGATGAGATTTGATTTAAAATTTTACATCTTATGTTTTTATACCCCCTGTTTGATGTTTTTATAACTTGAGGCATGCCACACAGCCTCTTTTCAGTATAAGTATTGTAGATGGTAGATAGAATGGTCTTGCAAGTTTAAAAATATATTTTTAAAATTAATTTTTAGAGAGAAAGGAAGGGAGAGAAATATCCATGTGAGAGCAAAGTATTGATTGGCTGCCTCCTGCATGCCCCCTACTGGGGATCAGGTGTGCAACCCTGGCATGTGCCCTGACCGGGAATCAAACCAGCAACCTCGTGGTGCAGAGAATGAATGATGCCCAGCCACTGAGCCACACGGCCAGGGCTGGTCTTTTAACTTTTAGACAGCTTCTCTGACAAAAGCCACCATCTATAACTTGCAAACATTTGTGAAGAAACCAGTGAAGTTTCTGCAATTTATGGCTTGGAATTCCCTGGGTGTTCGCTTGAAAGTCTCTCTAGATATGTGCTATGAATATGGAAAACGCAGACCCATGCTGAATGGAGCACTGAAATAGAAATAGGCGGTGTGGGCTTTTCAGAAAAGCAACAGGAGATGTAAAAAAAAATTCTGCTCAGTGTTCTACACTGTGCAGCCCATTAGAGGGACTGTGGAATCAGAACGTTGACGATGCTAGAAAGAAAATTTTGCTGACTCAGTTCGTTCTAAGAGGTGGGCATGAATGAGCCACATTTTTGGATGCAGAAGAAAGTCAAGGATTTCATTTATTAGAAGGTTTGGTATTTGTGTGTGTGCAGCGAGCAATAAAGTCTGTCAATGACACATAAAAATGAAGCCTACAGCAATTAAATTAAAATCCGAATGGTAACGCTGAATATATTTTAGTTGAACATAATTCTATGGAAGACTATTAAATTACCACCTTGAAACAGAAGTACAAACAATGTGATAATGAGCTGTGGAACCAAAATTTAGAAAAGATAAACTGAAAAAATTACAAGTACCCCCGTGTAAGAGATACGCAGTGCTGATGATATGAAACTATGAATTATTTATGTCTTCTTTAAATGTAGAATGTAAATTTGCTTGAAATTAATTTCTGTTGGGAAACTGCTACAGTCAACATGGCTGTGTGATGTTTAGGGTGGTATTTTCTCTCCTAAATGTTGTTGTTATTATTTTATTATTGTGGTTGTTGTACGGGGCAGAAGAAAAGCTGGGAATAATACTCAGGGTTGAAAACAACCGAGTTATAGTTACACTGGAAAATCAGACCTTTTCTTTCTACGTAGCACTTAGCGTGCAAAGTTACGAAGTAATTTTTCCCACGCTTTTCAACAAAGGGCAACCGAACTGAGCGTTAGGGTCTGAATGGTGTTGCCCTCAAATTCACACGTATGTTGAAGTCCTAACCCACGATATGGTCAGATTTGGAGATGAGGTCTTCAGGAGGTCATTAAGGTTAAATGAGGTCATAGGGTGGGCTCTTAATTCAATAGATCTGGTGCCCTTCTGGAGAGAGGAAGAGAGATGCCACGCTCTCTCCCTGCGCGAGCACAGAGGAAAGGCCGTGTGAGGACGCGGCGGTGAATCCCGGGAAGGACGCAATCAGTTTGACCAAAGCACACAACGAATTAGTAGCGGAACTAAGACCCAGTTCTCCCACATCTCTGTCCATTGATGTTTCTAAACGATGGCACTTCTGAGCTGATGCCAGAGCCCTGTGTAATCCTTTCCAGAATAACTACACTACACATCATATATAAATCATGCCCGGGAAGAGGGGGAGGGAGGGAAAAGATCTGAATGAAGGAACTTCATTACTAAACATAAATATGTACTAATTTATCTTAGTTGCTCAGAGTATTTTTAGGCTTCCTTGCCGTTCTTTCTTCTCCCCTGCTCTGTATGAAGGCCCGGGTCTGGAGTCCCAGAGGCCAGGCAGACTAGCTGTGAGGTCCTGGGCTCGTAACTTCTCTGCGGCTCAGTTCTCCGATCTATACAGCGAGAGGGAAAGAGGTACTTACCTCCTAGTGTGGCTGACGGGATTTAATAGATAAGACATTAAAAACACTCGTAGTAGAATCCGGTACTTTTTAAGCACTTCATATGTGTCAGGCGTTATGGGCAGATCAGATTGTCACATCAGCGCCCCAGAGGATGACGGTTATTACTGCTTATGTGCTTCAGGGAAGGGATTTCTTCTGGCTGGAATGAGAGCTTGGGTGGGAGGTAAATACAGTGGAGGTCAGGTTGAAGAGGCCAAAAGGCAATGGATGCTTTCCCTCATCGGCTCACTCGAGGCCCTGAGCGTCAAACATACCCTAAGTGCAGAGGAGAGCGTGTGGGGCCTTGTCCGCAGGAGGGCTTCACTGGTCACCAAGACCAGTCGGACTTGCATGGTGTCTGGCAAGGTCTCTTGGAGTCTCCCTGCTGCCCAGCTGGCCCCTCACCCACGTAGCCTCACCTAGACCTTTTTCCCACGAACACCCTTTGTTTCCTCCCCTCTGCACTTCTCAAAGCTCTCCCCACTTTATCTGTGCTGTGTCTTTGCATCTAACTCTCCCACCACCTGGAACATTTTTACCGGCCCCCGCCCCTCCTGCCCGACACCTCTCTTCGCCTTTCCTGCCAACGTCCAAACCCTAACGCCAGCTCCTCCCTGGCTCCTGAGTGCCCGGGCCCCTCCCGCATCCTGTTTTGACGTGTTACCCTAGGATGGGTTTCGTGTGTCTCTTCCCTCCCAACAGCGGGCTCCTTTGTGCAGGGACCTGTGTCGCTCACTCCCAGATCCCCAGCTCCTAACATGAGGCCTGGCACATAAGAAGTGCCCACGCAGACTGGTTAGATAAATGAATTAACAACCTCCCCGCATCTGACCACCATTTGCACCATTATAGCTCCGGAGCTCTTTCCCGGCTGCGTTTAGAGTCTGGAGCTCAATTAGGCTTCCAAATGTAAATTCTGCCTTTTAATTATGAACCGTAGAAAAATATCCGTGTGAATGTGGACCTGGGCTTAACCCAGGGTGCCTCATTCTACCTCTGCCCGTTTTGGAGAATCCTGCCTTTCCCGTGATCACGCCTGTCTCCCGATAAACGGACCTGAAGGCGACGGCGAGAGGGTTGCGAGCTGACATTATTCCTGAGCCCCGCTTTCCTGTTTGCCGCTGTTTCCTTTTCATGGGCCATTAGCAGCTTCCAGAGGCAATATCCTTTCACTGTCACACTATGCCATGGGGGGCCGTTCCAACAACTTCAGATGAGGGCATTAAGTGCGATTCTGGATGAGAGTCAGCACATAACCAAATAAAAATAATAAAGCGAAAGCTTGCAGGAGCCATTTGGAACGCGGGCCGCTCTGAGCGCGCGCGCGGCCCACCCATCACCCGTGATCAGCCCCGAGCCCGCCGTCCCTTATTTAATTGTGAAGTATTTCATATCCTCGGCAGCAGCCCCTCTCATTTGCTTTGCCTTTTTTGGAGATTGTCTTAGTGGAGTGCTGAGATCCTAATCGGTGGGAGAAGGCAATGCAGGTTTTGATTTCAACAAACCAAAAAAAAAGGTGCATTTTCTTACAGCTTCTCTCCCCTCCTTCAAATGAGCACTGAGGAGGCCTCTTTGGAAATTCTTCTGAAATAGGTGCTTAGCACAGGGGGTGGGGGTGGGGTGTAGAAAAGCAGGGCGAATGAACCTCAAGTGCCTAACCCATCGTGAGACAATGGAGGGTGGGCAGCGTTAGAAATGGGAATTTGTCTGCAGGCCAGTGTCCCTGATGGCCGACCCATTTGAGAGTCCCCTGAGCCTAGATTCCAGGGAAGTCTAGGTCTAGCCAAGTCAGGGCAGGTTCGCCTACATCAGCGCATCTCTAACTTTGCTGACATCACAGCTCCCCAGGGAGAGTGGCTTTGTTAATGACCTTGATCCCCAGGACCTTTCACGGAGAAATTCTGCCTTAGCCCGGGGTGGGTAATGAGAGCGAGAAGTGGTTCTAAGTGTTCAGGCAAGTTAGAGAGCACTGCCCTCCTGTAGCTATCCATCCTCTAAATAAACTCCTGTTGATGACCAGTTTTGTACAGGTGTCATCCTAGAGCCCACGGGGACAGAGCAGGAACAAACATGGGTCCTGCCCCCCAGAGTCTACAGTCTAGAAGGAGCCTGGGGCACTTCCAGAAGGCTTCCAGCTCATCCTTTGTCTTCTGCTTTTCTACAACTCAATGCTACAGATGAATAAATACTAGTGTGTGTTCAATAATCAGCCGGCCAAGAAATGCTCAGAGCCAATCCTTTAGTTCAGCCGCTCTAAGGACAAGCGACATTAGAAGGGATGACTCAGGAGTCTGTACAATAAAATAATATAATTATAAAAACCATAGCTAACATTTACTGCAGGCTTATGCGCTGAGCACTGGGCTGGACAATTTTCCTGTAGGCTCCTTTAAAGACAATTTCGTTTGTTTTGTTCATTGTGATTTCCCCAGCTCCCAGGACAGGGGCTGGCACATAGTAACTGCTTAAGAAATATTCGTAAATAAATAAGTGAATATATTATTAGTTTATCTCATCTTCAAGACAGCTCTCTAAGCTAAATGCTAAAAACCCCAGGCATGCTAAAATTCTGGGAGGGAGCGCAGAGAATCTGTATTGTTATCAAGCTTTTTAAGATCAGCTCGATTTGGGAAGCAGGAAATCTAGCCCAGTTAATTCCCTGTGGGTATTTAAATCCCCTGGGCAACCTTGTAAGTCAGTGTTTTCTTAGCTCCTATTTGAATACGACTGTGGTAGCCCATATCAAAGTCTAATCACTTTAATTATTGAAATGGTCTTCCTCGTGATTAACTGAATCTTCTCTTTTCTTCACTCCTACCTGCTGCCCTTTTTCCTCTCCAGAGAAAGGACCATGTCCACAGCATTCGGATACTGATCACCGTGTATAAGGAAGATTTAGGTTCCAGCTGTGTTCTGGAGGCAAGGGGACTGCTGAACCCAAGCAGCCCAGGCTCGGACTCAATAGAAATCACACTGCACCCTGAGTTCAGGTAGAACATGGACCCCAGTCCTATAGACTTAGGTTTGAAACTTGACTGTTTAACCTACCAGTCCTATGACCTTGTGCAAGGGCCTTTGGCTCTCTGAACGTCACCATTTTCCCATGTGTGAAGTGGGAGTAATAAAATATCACAGTGGGTATAAAATATAATAGCTAACACTAACAATAACAAAGACCACCTACACCAATAAAATAATACAAACATAAAAATTATTACTAACATTCTCCATGCGCTTATTACGTGCTGAGCGCTGTGCTAGGACAATTTTCCTCTAGGTTCCTTGGGCCATTTTTGTTTATATTGTATCTCCAGCACCTGAGACAGTACCTGGCACATAGTAACTGCTCAATAAATAGCTATTGAATAAATGAGTAAACCAATTATTAGCTTATCTAATCTTCAGAACAGCTCTCTGAGCTAAAAGTTACTGGTAACCCTATTTTATACGTAAGAAAACAGGTTACTTGCTCCACTGGTGGGAACAGGGGTTTAAACCCAAACACATTCCTACGCCATCTCCCAACTAGTTACTGCATGTCTTTGCCATTTATTGATAATGTTAATAAGCCCAAGGTGAGATTCGTGTCCTTAAGCATCATGACATCTGTTGCTGGAGAGACGGTGAATTTGGTTGTGATAAGCGACCGCAGCTCTGTCATTATGTCATCCTGTGGGTGGTGCCCGTGGTCAGAAGCTCGGGCACCAGAACAGGGCAGTGTCCTCTCCACTCAGCTTCTGGTGGTCCTGCCGCCTGTTGTGCGAGAGACCAGGCTTTCCCCAGAGCCTTCGGTTGTCTTTTGCTCCCACTCAGTAGTCACCGGGAAAAGCGAGAGCTCTGAAGCGGCCGGACGGAGCGGGATGTAGGCAATGGCCTCGGGCGATGTTTTCCCTTTGCTGGGAAGCGCTGCCATCATAATTGTTCCTATAAGAAGAAACTACAACTCTAGCAGAAAAAAAAAAATCAAACTGCCTGTTTGCTTGAACCTCTCATAAACCATTGCTGGTAATTATAGAAGCTGATTGTGCGACAGTTTAGTTTAACTTAATTGGCAATTTTTTTTTTTCCAGCCGCAACACAATAAAAATAGTAACAAACAAGTCAGATTCTGGAGACGGAACATTTAGCTTTGGTGAAATGTCACAGATCTGTGCGCACCGCCGAGGGTGTGGGGATGCAGCTCTCTTGCCTCAGCTCTGTTATTTAAGCCCTTGCTCCTTGGGTTTGAAGCCTGTTTCCTGAGGGCACAGCCTGATGTGGGCTTGTAGCCTGTTGGGGTTGCGGCTAAACAGGTTTTGAAATGGTCGTGGAAAGAAACATGCCCCATAATCTAATTTAGAAGCATGAGACTCCTATGTCTGGAGGAGATGGCTTGTGCAAGACGAACTAGCTGTGTCCCATTAAAATTTAAGGATGATTGCCTCTTTGGGGGGTTCGTTCTACCTAATTAAAAAATTGATTAAGTTTTTACCTCTCATGCCAGCACTGGGGACAGTCTCCTCCTTGTTTCCCTTCCCTTGGTCATCTCTTCTCTTCCATCATCCTGTTGGCCGTCTCATGTCATTGTCATTATCATCGCCATCGCCGCCAAACCCTCTTACTAATAGTGGTAATAACAGCTGGCCCACCCGCTATGATTACTTCACAGGCCAAGCACAAGGCCAAGGCCTCTCCACAGATCATGTCGTTTAATCCACACGATACATAGGCGAGTGAGCGAATTGCTTTGGTAAGAACCATATACATCTATGTGTATATGTGCAGGGCCTTGTCCTGGTGACATGGTGCGCCCCAGAGGTTAGCTTTGGGAGGCCACCCAAGGCCACCTGGGATGGGGGCAGGAGGAGGAGCTGAAGTTGGAACCGGGGCAGGCTCTCTTTGCAGATTAAATGTGAAAAGGAAGATGTCGTCAAATAAAAGAAGGGAGCTCGTTGGTGGCTCAGCAGGGATCAGGAGAGATGCGACGTCCTCTGTTCACACTCAGGCCTGGACTGAAGCTAGAAGCTCAGGCCGTGGTGCCCGCTTAGAGGTGACGTGGCAGCTAACACAATCGTAAAGCTATCCTACAATGGACATGCTTTGGGAATGATACACAGGAACGAGAAGAACAGGACAGAGAAAAATGAGAAAGGGTCCCCTGGACAGAAGCCCTAGAAAACTCTACTTCATTGAAAAGCTGCATCAGTCTCTGGGGATGGCTCCAGGGTCTAGGAAGGGACAAACTTCTCTGACTCAGGCTGAGACAGAGGGAAAACTGCATGGACCAGTGCTGAGTGACAGGGAGCTAGGGCCAGAAAAGCCGAGAGCCTTCTACCTGGCTGCTACCAGGAGGTACCTTCTGAGTGTGTCGCCAAAGCCGTCTGTGCACCAATCCAAAGCCACCTTCAACTAAGATGCCAAAGGCGCTTTAGCTTCCAGGTGAGAAAAGGCTGAGCTGGACAGGACCAGAGGCTGAGCTCCCCCTCCTCCCCCGCCCAGGCCCATGGAGCCCATCCGTGGCTGGTTGAAGCTGACTCTGTGCTATACATCTGCTTCTGTTTCTGTATATTTTCATTTTTAAAGGGTTTTGTCTTCCTATGTAATGACTGAATTCACAATTATTAAGCTAACATACCCCCTTCTAGTTTGGGAGGCTATTGAGAGTTCTCATTTAGCAAACTAACCCACCAGGATAGTCCCTGGAGGAGATGTCACCTCTTGCAGGACAAGAAATGGAAATAGGCCTTGAGGCAGGGCTTGGGACACTTAGGAGTAGAGGCATCCATCGCGCTTGAGGTATCTGACTATGCAGGAGGGAGGGACAGAGAGATGAGCCCATTCTAAGATAAAGAGCTGGGCAGCCAGACTAGAACATGCCAGGATGGGGACCTACTCCCGGGACACATCTTGGGCATGTGTGGGCCTGTGCTGGGGACAGGGCGGTGCCTGTGGGTGTGGACTGGCTGAGATGTGCTCAGGAGCAGGGGGAGCGTGGGGTGTGTGGCTGGGCACTGTTCTTCCTCCAGAAAGGAGTGCATTGCCCTCTGCAGGCTGGTGCCAGCTGAGGGGGTGACAGGGGCTGCAGCCAGGCAGTGGCCTCCCGGCTGAAGCAGAGCCCGAGTTTCAGGCTGGTGGTGCCTTGGGCTCTGCACAAAGAACTACAGTTGCCCCTTGACCAGCACGGGTCTGAACTGCACAGGTCCACTGAGACGAGGCTTTTTTCCAATAAATACAGTTGTCCTTTCCTGTCCCAGGTTTCACATGGGAGGATTCAACCAACGGCAGACCCAAAACAGTATTTTTGCTTTTCCAGCTGCAGATTCCCGTCTGCGAATCAAAGATACTAACCGCGAACCAAAAACACTGTTTTCCGCCTGAGGCGAGTCGAACCTGCCAATGCGGATGCCAAGGGCTGAGGGTCGCACCCAAAGTTACACCCAGATTTTCTGGATTTTCCTCTGTGCAGGGTCGGAGCCCCCCAGTGTCCTCCCAACAGCCATGTCCTTCAAGGGTCAACTGTGCTCCAAAGTGGCTGATGCCTGTCAGGGACACAGTGTGGCCTCAGCCCGGCAGCTCTCACCCGGCTCCTGGGGAAGGAGCTCGCTTCCCGCCTCCCGCTTCCCGCTTCCTCTCCGCGGGGGAATCGGATGGAACTTCCCTGGAAAGAGGTAAGTCTCCAAAGTTTCTGGATCTATCCCGAGAATATGAGGCCTTTAGGAGAGCACTTAAAAAATACTAAGACTCATTCAAATATACAAAACTGGAGAGAAAAAATACTAAATAATTTGTACATACCTAATATCCAGGTTTAACCAACATCGAGGTTGTTATATTAACTTCAGATTAAAAACAAAAAAGTTACTCATACAGCTAAAGTCTGTTTTGATCCCACCTTTGTTCCCTCCTCTCTCCTTCCTGCCTGCCCCCCATCTATAGGTGGTGTGACCCTTCTCCCCCATGTTCTTACGGCTTTACTACAAGTGTATTTGTCTGGAAATAATGCAAAGTACTGATGTGTTCAAAATTTGCATAAATGCTATCACATTCTATGGGGCCTTCGGTTTAACCCCAGGTTAATTATTTTCAGTTATTCATTTGATGTAGAACTAGATTTAGGTTATTTGGTTTAATTTCTCTCTCTCTCTCTCTCTCTCTCTGTGTGTGTGTGTGTGTGTGTGTGTGTATATATATATGTTATAGATAACATTTTACATTATATTTTTAAATTAGCTTATTTTTCTATTAAAGGGAGTTTGGTTTGTTTCTCATTTCTCATATTGTCACATTTAATTTTTAAATTATTTAGAATTTATTCGTGTATAATGTGTGAGGTAGGATTGCCACGTGGCCCAGTGTCCCGTATGGAACAGACCATCTTTCCCCAACTGCTTCATCCTGCCCCCCATTTCCTGTTTCAGTTGTTGATATTCCTGTAGGTCCGTTTTGGATCATGTCTCTGTCTCTGAACTAGTATCATGTTATTTTAATTATTATAGAGTTAAACAAGAATTGGGTGAGATGCACGCCTTTATTCTTCAAAATCAGAAAGCTGTGATTTAGATAGACAGATTGGGCTTTCGTCCCCCCTTTTTAAAATATCAAAAACAAGGTGTGATCTCCTCTGATCCCAAGGAAATGGGGCATGTCGTATACTATCTGTAACTAGCCCTCAGGACAAGCTTGCAGGGTTGACAGTGTTTTTCCTGTCTTAGAGATGACGACACCTAGAGCTGGCCATGCTCGGTAACTTGTCGGGGTCAAGGCACTTGGAAAGTGGCACGTGCAGAATTTCTTTGACTTCCTGCGTGGTGTTTACCGCAGATATTTTCTACCAGCTCACTTAGTGCCCCTCATGAAGCCCCATGAGAAATAATTGCCCCTCCCTTTGGGCAATATGAATTATTTTTCTCTTTGGCATCTAGAAAACATAGATTGACATTTGTGCTTAACAATTTAACCGCAAAGTGCCTTATGATTTAACTATCTGTGTGCTATTTTTCTGCCCCCTTTCCTAATAGCCTCTTCTAATTTGCATGTGTTCCTGCCTTGATTTTAAAATATTTATTCTTAATGTACTGTATTAACGCATGCAGGTTTTATAGCTAACCTTAAATAATATACCCACAAAATGCGCATTATTTCTATTACCAAATGCTTTCCAAACTTTAACGTGCACCCAAACGGCCTGGGTGCCCCCAGTCATCCGGGCGGGGCCTGAGGCTCTGTGTCTCTGTGTCTCTGTCCTGCTCCAGGGGAGGGGACCCTGCCTCTCCCCCAGGCACCCGGGCTCTTCCACGGGCACACTCCCTGCGTTGGAAGCAAGTCTCAAGTGCTCTCCTTAAGGGTCTCATTTCCATGAAGTGGAGAGCAGGGAGCTCCAAATCCGCACGACCCTGGCATCAAATCTTTTCTCCTCTAAATAGTCACTGTTAGAGGGCAAGGGTTTCCTTCATACGAAAAAAGCCAGAATAGCATCCACTGCACGTGGCTGTTCACTGCGAGGCCCGAGTGACATGAGCTCAGTGGGGACACGAAACCGTTTCCATCGCGCGGAAACGCAGACAGATCCTCGCTCCCTCCCTCCCTGCCTCCCATCTGCATTTAGAAGGGGGCTGCGATACATCTTCTCCATGATTGACACCCCTCCTTCGCCTGAGGACCTGCGGGGCCTGCAGGAACAACAGAAAGCCAGGCGCACGCGGGTATTTACTGAGACGCACGTGCCCGCGTGACACCCTTCTCACGGCCAGATAGCTGTCGCCGCCGCCGTTAGGACTAATGTCTTCCCATCGTCTTAATTCAAATGGGTACATTTCCAACTGAAGAATTGCTACTAAAATTCCTAATGAAACATGGCAATTGCTTCTTATCTTTCCTTTTCTTAAATTTTTCCCCTTTAAAGGGAAGTCTGTGAATGACAATGAAGTTAAAAACCAGTATGTTTACCACCTCTTTTTTTTTTTTTAAAAAGCGTCAGGGCCTTTTCCCATTTAGAAAAGATCACTCTAAATCTGGTAAAGCTTTAGATTTATCATTGTCAAAGGAAGCCCATTCTCATTGCATTGGAAGAGTCTATAGCAGCAGAATTTCTTTTTTGCATGAGAGTCAGTCGATTCCCATTTTTTATGCTCAGAACCCAAACCACAAGTGACTTAGGGTATGTGGTTTTGAAACGAGGGGAGAGCGCCTCGTCTCGGAAAGCTTGGGGCGGAGCCCTAATGGGAATCACCTTGACCATCACTGTTTGCTTTCATATTCCCTGGCCTTGTTTTAGCCGCCCCTTGAAAAGGCACTGACCACTATATTTACAATTTAAGCTAATGAAATGTTTTGTTCTGAGAGATTTCATGGCTCTCTTTGTAATATTAGAGACAGGGCTAAACGACAGTGTCTTGTACACAGGGGTTACAAATTCAAAGGGATGCTGAAGTCATGAAGGACACAAGTGAAGCGACATTGCATTTGCTTAAACACACATTGTAATAGCTTTGACTCCCACAAGGGAAGAGGTCCAGGCTCATATATAAAAAAATGTATGTTCCATTGTTTACTATTTTTGATAGAAACCTGGGTACAGATAAATATTTCTCTACTAAAAGAAAAGGAACACTACAACCATAATGATAAATGGCATATGTCACCTTAGGTCATGGAGACAGTAGGGGACAGTGGTTACTATGGCAAGTCAGAGTGTGTCCAATTGTCACCACGTGGGGATGAAGCACAGGGTTGCCAGGCCTTTGGAGTTTGCAAGGGAAACGAACAGCCTGGGGCTTTATGCTGAAATGGCCTAAGTTTTAAAATATATCTTTTAAAAAATGATTTATTTGACCAACAAACCATGACTGCCAACCAAAGTCAGCTAGAAGACCACAGGTTTGCAACTGCTGCTTTGAAAAAAAAAATCCCCCCAAAAGTCAAGGAGAAGCAACTCCAATGAGGTCTGATGTGAAGACGAGCTTTGTTCTGGAATGAACTGTCAGTCGGTCAAGGGGAATGTGAGATACTGTGCGTGTGTGCGTGTGCGTGTGTGTGTGTGTAACACAGGCTAGTGGAAATCTACCTGGTTGAACGGGATATGATACGAAGTACATCTCTTTTTGGGGGTGGGATGTTGAGGGTGGAAGGCGTGTGTTTGGAGCAGGTGGGGAAGGAGGCAGCGTGGAAGCCCCCACACGGGAAGGGAAAGGAAGGGGAGGGGAGGGGAGGGGAGGGGAGGGGAGGGGAGGGGAGGGGAGGGGAGGGGAGGGGAGGGGAGGGGAGGGGAGGGGAGGGGAGGGGAGGGAAGGGAAGGGAAGGGAAGGGAAGGGAAGGGAAGGGAAGGGAAGGGAAGGGAAGGGAAGGGAAGGGAAGGGAAGGGAAGGGAAGGGAAGGGAAGGGAAGGGAAGGGAAGGGGCACAGTGGTTCTGTCATTAAGGACCCCAGTCCTTAATGAGTGCGGCTCGCAGTCCAGGCAGAAGGTACCAGGCCTTTGTGCGACAGTAACCTATTACAGATGCACTACTTTCGGAAGTGTTGTTTTTTGGGTTTTTTTTGGAAGTGGTTTTTAATATTAACAAATGTTAAACAGGGCATTTCTGTTCAAGATATGCCACATACGAAACTGGCTGAAAAGCACCCAGCGTTCCCCAAGACTTTTGCCTTGCGCCCCTGCCTAGCAACCGCCGACTGCCGCCCTCAAGCTCCGCGTCCCTCTGGTCCCCGCTTTCCTCTGCGCCCAGCCGGGCCCCGAGAGACCCCTGAAGCTCACTGCGGCCCGTCAGGCCGGGCCCCGGCCGCGAGCTCGCTGTGGCCAGTCGCCTCCCGTGCTCGCCGCCTCCCCAGGATCACGCGTCCCCCACGCGTTCGGCGACGCCTCGGCCTGTACCACAGCCTTGCTTTGTTTGTTTTGCAGCGGGGGCTTTTCCCCAAGTGAGAGAAAGAAGTAGGGATTTGTATTCACGCTGCTTTGTAGAGCTCTAAAGTGTGTTTTGGGGAGATACAATTCAAACACCAAAATAATCCATTTCGTGCATACTAATTCATCTTTACATGAAAACAGTTGCCGCTTGCGTGAGTGCTTTGGCAAGTTTTGAGTCCAGGGAAGGTGTTATAAACAGTATTGGGGGGTGCGGGTGTGTGAAACCAAACATTGCCCTGTGTTGGCAGAGTTAGGGAGACAAGTGCACTCATCCTAGTGTCCCCTCTGTCGACGGCAGCAAGTCTCCTGGCCACAGCGGCCACTCCTCCCTCATCCTTCTCAATCCCGCGTCTTAAGCCTGTGGTTCCCCGGGTTGGGGTCCTGAGCCCTTTCTGTTGTCTGGCATTTTTCGCTCCTTGGGTGGTGAGATCACTCTGTTCTATAGATTTAAAACCATCTTTGTGTTGCTGTCTCCCAAAGTCACATCTTACCCAGATACCTCCCCTGGTTTCCGTCTCAGTGACGCTTCACTTCGATGTCCCCTTGACACAGAAAACTCACCTCCCAGTGATTTAAACGAAAGGATGTTTCTTGGCTCACACATCACAGACAAGCAAAAGTAGGTGGGCCCTCGGGTTGGCTTAATCCAAGGCTGTGGCTCCGTGTCTGTGCTTTTCTTGCCTCTGTCCTCCCCATAAGGTGCTGGCTCTGTCACCCACCTGGCAGTGAGACGGCTCCCGCAGCTTCAGACCTTAGGGCCTCACCCAGTGTCCAGAGGGAGGGAGGGAAGGGCGCGTCCTGAGCCACTCTCATGAGAACGAGGGAGCTCTTTCCCCCAAGTCCCCAGAAAAGCTTTCTTTGAGTTTCCTTGGTTTAATACTTGGACATGCTCCTCCTGACCCTTCCTTCCAGGACAGTTTTCATGCAGAGATTGGTTTAGTCTCTTTCCTGTATGACTCACATGACAGGCATATGGGATAACCTTAAAGAGTTTAGACCAGCATGCTCAGTTCTGTCAGGCTTGGCATCTTTGTTTTTAATATTGAATTTTTGTATTGCTCCATTTATTATCATGAAGTAAAAATCCATAGAAAATGAAAATTAATGACACACTTAATGGATAGAATGTCTAGTTATAATATAAGAGAGAAATGAGTTAATAATAAAATAATATGTATTTCAGCAGGCAGGTGGCGGGGCACAGTTGTATGGGAACCTCACTACTCAAAGCCTGGCCCGCGAGCCAGCAGCAGCAGTGCCAGCTTGTCGGGAAAGCTGACTCTCAGGGCCCCGACTCACTGAGCGGGGACCTGCGAGGTTACGCCACCTCCAGTGACTCATGAATGCGAGACGCGCTGTGCTCCAAGACCTGATGCAGTCAGAAGCCCCCTCTTTGTAGAATCTCGGGGAATATGACAGCCGCCAGTGTGACACAGAGATGTGCTGGCAACTCAGACATCCAGCGGTGTTATGATTTTTGGAAACGATGAACGACACTTGAGGCAAGAATGAAACAAAGTGCCATGTGCCCTCAATTAGCATAATGGTTGTGTTCCGGGAAAACACTGAGCGTAGCCAATGATGCAGAAACGCTCTGTGTTCACATGTGGAATGGAATTGGATTTTTAAGGGTGTATAAGTATAAACAGGTTTTTTACATGATTCTGGTTTTTGCTTGGTTTTTTAATTTTTATTTTATTGATTTTTAGAGAGAGAGAGATCCATCTGCTGTTCCTTATGGATGCATCATTGGTCGATGCTTGTATGTGCCCTACCAGGGATCAAACCAGCCACCTTGACGGGCCGTATGATGCTCCATACCAACCAAGCTCCCCAGCCAGGGCTGCTTTTTGTTTTTGATTTTTTTCTATCAGGTAGGCTATCTGAAAGTAGTGCAGGATTGGGCGACAGTTCTGCAGACTTTTCCTTTCTTTTCTGTCAAATCTCCTGCCTCCCACGTTGGCTCGCCCTAAATTTGGTTTGCGGTGGAGAATTCAGCTTCTGGAAAACTGGCAGAGCTCAGTGTATACTCCCGTGATGGTGTGTAACAACCCTGTCTCCACGAGCAAACTTAACCAGAAGCCAGAAAGCAGAAGGTAGGAAGCGTTTCAGTCCATGCAAGTATTCAGGGCATGGAGCCGGGTAGAGACAGGGGACCTGGAGTTCAAGGAGGGATTTTGAAAATAAAAATAATAATTGCATGCTTGCATAACCTGGTGGGGGGAGAGAAAGAGAGAACTGATAGACTGAAGAAATTCTCAAGAAGCCTTAGAGAAGAGTATGGATTTGCCGTCCACACCGACAGAGCAGGGGCGCACATGTGGGCGCGGAGTCTTTACAACGGTTTTCAAGCTCGACGGGGTCCCCTGCACCCTCTACCTCCGCTTGCCTTCCTCTCCCCCCCCCCCCCCCGACCCAGAAGCACCGGCCTCCTTGCTGCTCTTCCATATGGCTCAATAAGCATTTTCAAACCTGACCCTGGAAGCTCACCCGGGGTTGCTGGGACACTGAGTTCAGTGGGACCACCCGGTCCTGGCAGGAGGGGCCGTCCCTACACTCACCCCACAGGGGGCTGATGGCTTTCTTCCCCTGGCAGAAGAAGGGGCTACAATCATGGGACCCGCGCTCCTCAATAACTTTCATGAACGCCTTTCAGATCCCACCTGTCTGACATCAGGCAGTGTTTATTGCCCCGCTGAGGTCACTGTCGCAGGGAGTCGAGTCCTTCCACCGGAGCACAGCCCCCAGCACGCGGGGCAGTGGGGTGAAGAGAAGGTGGGGCGTCGCACGCCTTGGCTCACCCTGTGACCTCTCGCTTACGGGGTGCCCCAGAGGAGCCCATTCCTTACTCACTCCCGGGGAGGTTTGGGATTTGTCCTGAGCCCAGCCGAACAATCTCGTATCCGCACGAAGCTGGTCAAGGTGCGTGGCCCTTAAGCATTCCAAACGTGCTCCGCCTGCCCTTGCTGTATGTTCTGCCTGGAGTATCATTTCCCAAGATATGTCTATGGCACATTCCCTCTGGTCTCTGCTAAAATGTCTCCTCACCAGAAAGACCTACCCTGACCACCCAAAATGAAATCGTGATTTGACTGGCCCCAGCTTTTCTAGAAAGGAGTCTGGGTTTTACTTGTTTAATGTCTGTTTTCCTCAACTAGGATGTAAATTTCTTACGGTCAACATTGTATTTTGTTTCCGGTTATATCACAAGCGCCTAGAAGAGTACCCAGGATGTAGCAGGTGCTCAAAAATCTCTGTTGAAGAAATGCATACTTGAAAAATTAAAGAGATGGCTATTAAGTGGACAGTGATTGTAAGCATAAAAAAAGTTTGAAAACCAGGGCTGCGTTTAGGAAGCTAGATTCCTGAGGAGTGAAGCAATTACAGTCCCTTGGATTAGAGAGAGATGGCATCGGAGAGAATCACGTTAGGTTTCAGGGAGAGGGTTGATAGTACTTGCTGATGGACTGGATTTGGTTGGAAGAGAGAGGAGTCAAGGGTAGCTCCCTCATGAACAGACGAGTGGGTGGGATTTCCATTCACTGAGATGGTGAAGGCTTGCGGGGAAGCAGGTTGGGGTGAGTTGGGAGGAAATCCAAGAGTTTGGATGTGTTAAATGTGAGATGCTTGTTAGACACCCAAGGGCAGTTTTCATGTGAGCAACTGGGTGAACCAGGTCCAATCTGCAGGGAAAGGTCATGGTGGAGACGTACATTTGGGAGCTAGATATGGTTTTCAAAGCCAAAGGAATGTTTTTAATTCATGTAGGAAAAATACATTCATAGTGAAGAGAAGGGAGAGTCAGAATGAGTCCTACGACTGCCCCCCACCCCCACTCCAGCAAGTAGGGGCCAATTGGAAAAGAAATGGCAAATACAATGGACTGAGAAATATTCGGTGAGTAAGGAAAACCAAAACAGGAGCATGTAGGGTCTTGAATATCAAGAGAAAAAAGTGTGGATGCAAAGGTTAATTAGTATAAATTTATGGAGGGAAAATGGCAATATTTATCAATGTCCTAAAGATAATTACACTTTTATTAAGTAATTCAATGCCTGAAAATCTAGCCTATAAAATTATAAAAACTGTGGAACAAGCTTTCTACACAAGAGATTTTTGCTGAAGCATTATTCCACGAGAGCCAAAAATGATGTACAACATAAATGTCCCAAAATAGGGCATTAGTTAAATAAATTGTGACACAGCCGTACAATTGAATATTATGCAGCCATTAAATTATGTTTATGAAGAGCTTTTAATGACCTGGAAAAAAAGGCTTGTAAGATGATATAATGTGGAGTGGAAAAATAACATGCAAAATTTTATGTACAGTACAATCTCAATTATTTAATCACACATACTCATTAAAAATGCTGGAAAGAAATAGGCTGAAATATTAATATAACCTTTAGGTTATATGATCATAAACAGTTATTATTATTTTTCTTTGTTTTTTGAAATTTCCCCCAAATCATCATATATTTCCTCTGCAAGCAGATAACATTGAAAAGAATTCTTCCTTAAATTGAATTGAAATCTGTCTCACTCTTATTAAGTTAACTGGTTCTTTCCTATTTCTCAATTACAGTTGACATATAATATGAGTTTAAGGTATACAACATAGTGGTTAGACGTTTATATAACTTACGAAGTGATCACCCCAATAAGCACAGTGCCCATCTGACACCATACGTAGTTATTACAATATTATTGACTGTATTCCCTGTGCTGCACTTCACATCCCATGATTGTTGTTATAACTGGCCGTTTGTATGTCTTAATCCCTTTACCTTTTTCACCCATCTCCCCACTTCCTCCCACCTGGGAACCATCAAATGGTCTCTGTATCTATGAGTCTCTTTGTTTTTTGCTGTCCCTTAATACAGATGGAAAAGTGAGCGAAGCTAACTTCTTTTATGTATGAAACACTTGAAGGGGGCTGCCAGCCAAGAGTTTCAGCCTTCCCTGAGAGTCCATGTCCCTCCACCTTTCAAGCTCCTGAGGGAATAAAGACCCTGGGTCCCTTTCGTAGCCCCTGGTAGAATCTCCTACATCATTTATCACTTGCTTTGTGACCACATTCTCTAAATTTCCATTTTCTCACATGCCAAGTGGCAATACGTTGTTGGGAGGACTGCAGTTAGTGGGATACTGTACGTAAACGACTATAATCTAAACACCATACCAACTTCAAAGAGTAGATGCCCACAAGGGGATTATCAGAGAAAGTAGAAAAAGAGGGAGAAGACAGGTGACCTGAGTGTGCCCAACTCTGTCACCAGCTACACCAGTGGTCCCGCGAGCCACAGAGACTCTCCTTCATGAAAGGGATTAGAATAGCTTCCTGTACTGTCTCCCAGGGCAGTTAGGAAGAAGGCAGGTGACAAAGACAAACATGTATTGGCATGTGAGGAAAACACAGCGTGTAAGCAGGAATGTATTCTTTCCACTTTGGTTCCTCCCCCCCCCCCTTCATCTGGTGATGCAGGACCTCCGGGGGACTTTTGATGCTGTCACAAGTGGGTGTCATGAAAAGGCATACAGGACCCTTCTCCAGGGAGGCCCAGCTCAGTCTCTGAGTCAGTACATCACCAACGGCAAGGTGTGACTCGAGAGGCTAATTCCTATCCCGTCTCAGCATCCGACACCCGGGTTCTCTTGAGGACTCTGAGCAGCTTCAGGCTCATCCTTGCTGGACTGAGCCTGCGGACGTATTTACTTGCATATTTACTTGCTACGTGACTACAGCCATATTATTTATTTTTCTAAGCCTTAATTCCTTCATTATAAAACAAGCCAAATAATAGATACTTATTATGGTTCTACGGATTAAATGATTAACATAAAGTTTCTACCATAGAACCTATTACACAGAAGGAGATGAAGAAACCTTAGTTTTCTGGTTCCTTTTTACTCTCCTTCCTCTGTTCCTTCCTGTGTTGCCCAGGAATCTCTCCCTTTCCCAGAGTTGCTCTTGCTTTTACTGTCTTTCTAATATGTGCTCCCTATTTCTCTGAAAGTCCGAATTCTACTCATTCTGAATGACACTCGCGTCATGAAATTTCACGTGAGCCTCCCTTAGAAGTAGCTTTTCTTCCATTGCACACTTACAGACTTACTGACTCCTCCCCTTGGAACTCATCAACTTCTAATTTGCCATTTAGCCTTTTATTTATAATTTGACCACCCGGAATTAAATTTATTGAGAGCAGGAGTGACCTACATAGCATGATAGATGATCTCCTCAAGCATCTTCACTTTACGTATGAAGACACTGGTATTCCAGGGTCTTCTGTCTTCTCGGAGACAGAGCCGGGACTGGGTTTGGGTTTTCTGACTACTTTTTCCATTGGTTCCTAACAATGGAAGCAGATGAATTGCTGTAGGCTTTCTACTCAAACTCTGCCCCAGGGCTCTCTTTCATCAGAAGCCAGTGGGATGGTAGTTTGGGACTTAAAAATATAGACTCGGTGAGTATTGAGTGGATATTGCTACTGAGAAATGGTCTTTCTTAGGCCATTTCACTATTGTAGACCAGTAAACTGTTGTTCTTTGCCCCCTCCATCAGTCTCTTACCATCAGTTTAGTGATGATTCAGCCACTTGGGAAAAGGGGTATAATAGAAGGGGGAAAATTCTCCCCCACTCCCACCCTAGGACTCAAGGGCAAGACAATTCTCAAATTTGGTTAAGTGAATGGCCAGCTGACTAGTACTGGTGGGAAGCCAAGCATTGACGACTTGCAGTGTTTTCTCTTTTTTCCATAAAGTAGATGTTCTCCAAATCTGAAGTCAAATGTCTTCGGCATAATGTTGGTCCATCAGACATCGATTATTTTCAGTTAGGATCCAAATACCACTGCAATTTTGTCTTCAGTCCTAGGATTCTATCTTCCTTAGAAGAGTTCTCTAATTAATTGGCATGTAAATGAGGTGTTAGAGCTGTGGGTTTATCAAGGGCTTCCCATGGTTCTCAAAGACTTTCTCATCTCATTTTCAAGGCAATTTGCATACTCTCACTCATAGTTCTTACACTTTTCTTTGAAGAAACCCCTTACGCCTGTGGGTGTTCTGTGCATACAAGTCCCTTGACCTAACACTTGCGCTTTGCTTTCCCCTGAGCAATGACATTGCCTGAGGTGAAAGCGACACATTTCCATCACTGATGAGCATCCTGAAAGACGCAGAGAGTGTCTTGAGAACTGGCTTGAATTTATCTAGACCTGGTGTTTTGCATCCTGTCATCTTCAGAGATTCCGTGCACAAATCAGAGAAAAAAAATGCACTCCTTCACAAACAAAGTGCCTTTCCTCTTGCCGTGATAATTAGGTTTTGATGGGTCTGGTGAGGAAAGGGTTCCTTTCCTTCTTTACCCTCCTATTCAAATGCCATAAACAACAGCGTCTGCAGGAAAGATGAGCCACGCTGCCCCCTGATCTATGTTTTGGTCACATTCCATTGTTGGGGCAGAAGGGAGACCTTCGACTTTTTCTGAAATTGAGTTTGGTGCTTACTGGTTATCACTTCTTTTTCTATAGCAAAAAACATGTCACTTTGAATGATTTGATGTTTCTAGTGCCATTTATCCATTCCTTTATTCAGAAAACAAATGCTAATTGAACGGCACTCCATGCCAGACACGCTGCTGGGATCTAATGAAAGACATTCTGCCTCTGAGGGATTGGTGCTTAGCACAAGTACTTTGATATGTAGTAAGAGATGGAGTGAGCCGAGGATTAGGGAATGTGGACAATGGTCCTGGATTAATCATATTTTGTGATTCTGAACATGACACAAGTGAGGATGCATGGTTCAAAATATAATTCCATTTTTGCTCTGGCCTTTTTGGCTCAGTGGTTAGGGTGTTGGCCTGCGGATGGAAGGGTTGATCCTTGGCTCCAGTCTGGGAGCCTGTGGAAGGCAACCAATTGGTGGATCTCTCTCACATAGATCTTTCTCTCTCTCCCTGTCATCCTTCCCCTCCACTCTCTTTAAGAAAAATCAATGGGAAAAAATCCTCAGATGAAGATTAACAACAACAGCTATCTATAGCTATATCTATATCTATATCTATGTCTACGTCTATATCTATATCATCTATATCTATATCTATATCTATATCTGTATCATCAATATCATCTATATCTATAATTATATCTGTATCTATATCTATATCATCATCTATATCATCTATATCTACATCTATATCATCTATATCACCTATATCTATCTATCTAATTTCATTTTTTATCAATTTTAGATGTCATTGACTATAAGATGGACCTTATTTTATGTACTACTAAGAAAAAAAGAAGGACTGCTTACTAAACTATGATAAACTGCTCTCTTATCCAACTGGAATTTTTATTTTTTGTACTGAAATTGCCCTTTGAGACTTATTTAAACAGATATTTCAAAAATCATATATCTTTTTTGGTCTACACCAAAAGAAAGATCAAGCGAAATAAAATACAACTTCAGAGTTGAGGTTTCTGAGTTTCCAACTCAGTGCTGCCGGTGCCATGTTCTTCCCTCTGCATCACGGTCCATGTCATCAGGAACACTGGTGGTGTGTGTCCTTGAAAGAACAAGCCACTCCCGATTCCGGTCCTTTTATGCTAAGCTACTGATATTCATTTTGCAAGTTTTGACTCTGGAAGTCTCTTGGTCTTACCAGAATGTGTCAACTGGTGGTTCTTAGGCAACTACTAGAACTCACCATCCTTTCTCAAGTACTTTGTAGACTGAAAAGTCTAAGAACTGAAGTTGTTCAATTTCCCCCCAGTAGTACTGTTTCTCACACACAGGCAATCGCCACCATTTGGAGCTTACCACCTGGCAGACAATAATTGCTTCCAGAGATGTTGAAATGTCTGTGTGCAAATGTGTGAGTGAGTTCATATTGCAAACAATGGCATAAGAAACAGCCGAATAAGACATTCAACCTACCAGTCCTAATTGGAACAGCAGTCATAAATGTGGCTCGGGGACCCCAGACTTCTCCCCAGATTCCATCCCTGGAGAGCAGGAAAGAGAGGACCAGGCACATTGCTCTCCGCCATCAAATGACTGGAGATGTACC
Source organism: Miniopterus natalensis (assembly GCF_054644295.1). Classification (NCBI taxonomy): domain Eukaryota; kingdom Metazoa; phylum Chordata; class Mammalia; order Chiroptera; family Miniopteridae; genus Miniopterus; species Miniopterus natalensis. The sequence goes on from NC_142090.1 coordinate 77,822,167, forward strand.
AGTCCTGTGAGAGGTACCGCGGAGTAGGGAGGAAGTCTGTGTCTTCTGAGCATAATAAGGTCAAGATATTAGTTCTTAAGAGAGAATCAAAGCTGTGCTAATCTGAGGGACTTGGCTCTCTTGTGCACACTAGAGAAGAAGGGGTGCAGGTGGGGGGTTCATGCTGGCAGTGGCCAAACACATTTGATTGTGAGTGCTTTAAGCCGGCTGCTAAAAGCATGGTCCAGAGACTAGCAGCACTGACATCCCCTGGGAGCATGATAGAAATGCAGAACCTCAGGGCCCACCCTGGACACACAGAACAGAATCCACAGTATAACAACGTCTGAGGAGCACTGTCAAGGGGACAGTTTGTTCTCTCCAGGTGAACACATGTACACACGATCAGGGACACCAGTGCATCAATCCTTAAGGAGCAGAAAATAGTTATATTGCCCTTTAAATGTTTTCTAGGTGTGTGTGTGTGTGTGTGCGCATTTTGTGTGTGAAGGAATGAGGCCTTAAGGCCACAGCCAAAGGGCCAGTTTAATTTGGATTATGGAATTAAAATGAAATAGTAGCTTTAACTAATAAGTTGACTCTTTGCTGACTGGGGTGAGAGGTCACCCAATAGGAAGCATGAATGAGTCACAAGTGGGTTACAAAGATCTGATTTGCACTCATAAGCATTTGTATGCAAGACTGCAAATGTTTCGCCATGAATATTTTCTCAGCAAGATCAAAGCGTCCTGGTCAACCATGGGGTCTTCGTATATTAAAAACTTTTCAATGACCTTATAAGTTTCTGAAGGCAATACCAATATTGGCCTCTGAGATCTCTCAGCAGACTACAGGGTCTGATCTCATCTAGATCAAACGCCTAAAAAGAAACATGATTTCCTTTATTTCTAAAAAATTGAAATAGATCTATAGGATAGTTATAGATAGGAGGTTCCTCTAGATCCATAAAATTAAGTTCTCACAGAACATCAATTGATCTAAAAAAACATAAGTAAGAAGGGACGATGAAGCCACTTCCAACGAGACTTTTTAGGGAAGATTGAGCAACACACCATGAAGCTGAGAGAACCTGTTTCCCCACCACCACAGCTGGGCACACTTAATGATTTGAGATCATGAAGAACTGTCAAATCAAAAGAAAACCATGTATTGAACTTTCCTTGAACTCGAGGGCTTGATGAGACCTGTAACCCCTTGCATGCCTAAGAGTCTCCTTACTTCTCTGAGCAGACAGAGCTATGCCAGGTGAATTGGTGTGTGTGACATCAGTGTTCCTAGGGCTGTCTCCTTAACAGTAAGGTTTTAGGAGCCATGGTGAGGAGGTAAGAAGGTGACCCCAACATCAAAGACAATGGACGAGCTCTCACCGTCCTCCTGAATGTTGCAATGCTCTCAATGGGCACCGAGAAGCAGTGGGTTTGTAGTCTCCTCTTAGGATGCCCAGGTAAACACTCACAAGACCATTTGCTTCTTTTGATTTGTTGTAGGGAGAAGTCAAATTGAATGTGTGTATGCAAACCTATAGCCTTTGCACCTGAGTAATTTATGCTGGTAGCTAAGTAAAACAGACAGTAGGCACATCAGGACTTAGAATAGAGGACAACAGCCAACCCTGAGAGCATTAACCTTTCCTGTCTACCTATAATCAGTGGGAATCATATTTCTCTTATTGATGATACCATAATTTTTTTCATCTTCAAATGGAGTGCATTTTTTTTCATGCAGATAAAGGCTAAACCCAGGATGCTTTGCTTTAAACCATTCTATTACTTTCAAGAGTTCAGTTTTTCTCTGTGTCCTATTTCTAGTTTCATCATCATAAAATAAAGGCCTCAGCCCAAGATTTCTAAGGGCTCACCCAGCTCTATTTGTTCTTTGATTTTTTCAAGTCTCCATCAAGCGTGCTGGGGTCAGCTCCCATTGGTCCCCACTGGCAACTCTTCCCAAATCCGTATTCAGTGACATCAGGTTAGTAGCTTAAAATCAGCCATCCCAGGAGCATTTACACCACAGAAACTGGCATGCACAACAGATCAGGAGAGCCAATTGTTAAACATTTATCAGTACACCACTAACCTCACTCAAGCTTGGTTCTACACCTTTTTCAGCCTCACAGACATTGCTATTTGAATGCATCTTGGCGATGTACTGTCAAAAAACTGAAATTTGAGCCTCAAATTTCTTCCCTTCCTTTTCTCTACCCCTTGCATGTTTTGAGAAAGGAACTACATATTTTCCAATCAGCTTTGCACAAAATCTTATATCACCTTTACTTTGTCTCTTTCTGCCCACTGAGGCTATGCGGAGTCTTAATGGTTGTTTCTTCGAAGTTTCTCTTAAACCATCCTTTTTCCTCATTTCCCTTGCCAACCTTCATCGTGTCACACCTGAATGTATGCAGGAGACAAGATTTTTTACTTCTGTCTCTCCCAATCCTATAAATGGCAACAAAACTTTCTTAAATCCTATCTTCACCCCAATTTAAAAATACCTTTCATGGCTCTGAATCTCTGATTCTGTGATCATATTTCATGTCTAACACCCTCTGCCTGGTTTATAAAACTCCTGTCAGTCTGGCACTATGTCAGGCACCTCACATTGTTTCCTACTCTGACCCATCCCTGTGTTACAGTGACTCCTCCTGTCATCTAACACAAGCCTCATCTCCAAAGTGTCCTCTCAAGGACTCAGGACACCTTTCCCTGCAGCTGTAGGAGGGAAATAAAAGCTGTAGCAACTACTGATGTAGCAGGTAAACCTCCCAGGTTTAACCTTCCATTGGACCACATTGAGTCCACTCCTGTCCAGCTAGCTCCCATGGGCTCCCCTCTTCTCCATCCAGCCCAGCTCCACAACTTGGCATTTCTTGTTTCCACTCCTTTGGGAATGCTAACCTGATTCTGAACTGTTGATTGGCCTTGCTGAGAAGAAGACCCTAGAAGATGCTGGCCCGAGGCTTTGTGTATACTCTGTTTATATTCTGATAACTCCACAGGTTCGAAGTCCTGAGCCCTAAACCTTGTACAAAGAGGGAACAGGCATGCTTATTTATCCCTATCACCCTTTCTCTTTTCTCTCTTAATTCATTTATTCAAATACAGTTGAATAAGCCTATACTGCATCAGGCACCAGAATGGGCAATAGACTTGAAGAGCTGAAAAGACATCATGATCTCCGTCTTCTGGGACAGGGTTGGAAAATTCTGACCCATGCACCAAGTCCAGTCCACCGAATATTTTTGTACAGCCCTTGAGCTAAGAATTGTTTAAAGAGTTGGAGAAAAATCAGAACAAAATATATGAAGCTCAAGTTTCAGTGTTCAAAAATTCAGTGTTCTGAGTTCCCCCTAAATTGGCTCCCCATACCATTTTCCCCCATCCTAGTAAATGATGACTTTATTCTTCCAGTTATCAAGACATAAATGTTGGCATCTGTCACTGACTCCTATCAATATGCTCACACGCCACACCCAGTGAGCCAATAAGCCAATCCTGTCAGGGTTATCTTCAAAATATATTGAGAACCTGACTACTTCTCACCACCTATACTGTTATCACCTTGGTCACCATTGGCTCTGCTCTGGATTACTGCTAAAGCCTCTGAAATACTCTCCCTCTTTCATGCCTTGTCCCCTACATACAGTCTACTCTCAGCACAACATCCAGAATAACTCTTTAAAAATCTGTCAGATCTGTCATTCCTGTTTTCAAAACTTCCAAAAGGCTTCTCATCTGAAAGACCAGAGCTGTGTCTTTGATTTTCTTAGATTAGGGAAACTGAGTAGTTCAGTATTTTTTGTTTCCATCCTCCAAGACACAGGAAAGGAAGGAAGGAGAAGGGTTTGAATGGTTTTCAGTAGCCTATCCATGTAGTGTCACAATGTGAAAAACCTTTACAAAAATAATAAAATACTTCTAAAGGACATGAAAAATGTCAAAAACAGAAGTGGGGATGTATACCATGTTCATGAATGGGAGACCTCAATATTTACCTTAAACATTTGTCCTAGAGAATGTTCCCATATCCTATGAGAAAACATGTGCAAGGATATTCATTAAAACATTGGCTATAATAGAAAAAAATGTAGTAATGACCCAAATAATCAAAAGGACAAATTGTGATTTAGTCATATAATAGATTGAGTCTTATATATCCACGATAACTTTGAAAAATAATGTAATGAATTTGCAGAATGGTATCATTTTGCAAAGTTTTAATAATATATATTTAATATCTATATAATATCTATCTCACATGTGAATGGTAAGTACCAAATTCAAGAAAGTGGCTACTTTTGAGAAGGATGGGGAATATAAGAGGTTTTATCTATACTGAATGCTACATTTCCTTTAAAAATTATGAGGCAAACATGACAAAACTATTTAATTTAATAATTGTTCAAACTAATTATTGGGTTCACAAATGCACATTAGTTATTTCTTAGTTTTCTATATGTTTGAAATATTTTACAAGCTAAAAAAAAATGATTTAGTCGTTATTTAAAGATATTCACAGGCTACAAGCTTAGAGATGCAGTATGACATGCCTGCAGCTAATTTGTATTTGGAACTTTTTTGATGACTAGAACAGAGTCCCTCAAGCCAGCTTCAAAATGGGGACATTTATTATAAAGTCACACAAAGGACACTTACTGAAAGGACAGAAACCAAAGTACAGCCAGGACACCTGGGGACTGGAACTGGGAACTGGAGAGTAGCCAGGAACCTGGGCTACCTTTCATAAAGGCTGCAAGGTTGCACTTGTTTGCGCTCAGTCTCTCCCTCTCTCTCTCTCTCTCTCTCTCTCTCTCTCTCTCTCTCTCTCTCTCTCTCATTTGTCATTGCTCCATGCACCACACTCTCCTGTAAGCCATGTCCTCCAGCCCTGACATTTCTCAGCCAAGTGTCCCAACTCTCCAGGGAGGCTCCACCAGTCCAGAGTTGTTGGGAGGGAGTGGTTGCGACTAGTAATCAAAGTACTGACTATATATACATGCTATTGACTCCCTTCACTTTATTTCATCTTTTCACATCAAGTCGTGTCATGAGACAGCTTCTCTGATTAGCTTCTCTAATGACAAAACTTATGAAATGGAATGTTATTTGGAATTCATCCATTCAAAATAGCTTTCTAATTTTTCTTTAAATAGCAATGCTTATGTAGAACGGAGAAGAAATCCACACAGGTTGAAAGGATAGAGACTCCTCCTGACTTCCGTCCTCAGTCCCCTGGTTTTCTCTGCATTAGGCAACTGATTTGCCAGTTTCCTGTATCTCCTTCCAGAGAACAAAGAAATTACTGTAGTTCGTTGCACGCACCCGGCCACTGCGCCTTTTATCTGGGCTACAGATCAGGGGTGGGGCGCTCCTGGCATCAGAAGCTCAGGGAGCGGAACAAAGGCTCTCTCTGAACCCACGCCCTCCTCTGGCGCCTGCCCTTCAGCCCCATCTCTGCTTTTTCACAGGCCTGAGTTGCTCCCTCAACATCCAGGTTATGAGCCCGGCTCCGTGGCTGCTTCTCTTTCCACTTCATCCTGCCCGCTGCTTCTGCTGCCCAGGAGGACCCCGGCACCCCCTCTGAGTGCTCCCCGAGTGCTTCGCTCATAGCAGACTCTAGCATTTTTCAGCATTGTTGGAATCCTCCTCCGTCCTTGCTCCCTGTCAATTCCTGGATAGCAGAAACCCTTACAAACTTCTGTGATTTGACATTTGATAATTTCATAGTTGGGGCTCAGTACTTTTTTTTTTAATTTTTAATTTTTTATTGATTTCAGAGAGAGGAAGGGAGAGGGGGAGAGAGAGAGACACATCAACGATGATGCCCCCTACTGGGGATCAAACCCCAAACCTGGGCATGTGCCCTGACCAGGAATTGAACTGTGACCTCATGGTTCCTGGGTCGTGGCTCAGCCACTGAGCCACACCAACCAGGCTCGGTAACTTTTTGATAAATGAAAGAAGACACAGACAAGCCCTCCCTACTGGAGGGTGGACTCTAATGGAGATGCGATTGACTCCAGGAGCAAGCCCCGGCCGGGCTCCTTCTGGAAACGGAATGTCTCGCTGCAGCGCTGCCGAGGGGCCTGCTCCTCAGGGCTCGGTGTGTGTTCTCGAGTCACGTGCGCTGACATATTGCGACGCGGCGTCTCAGGGACGCCTTAGGTAGGAAACGGCTGGGGAAAGAAGCGGCTCTTCCTCTTCCGATTTTGAAAGTTATCGGATCTTTTGGAGGCAGATGCAACTATCAGCTCCCCTTGCAGACACACAGACGCGGGCAGAGACGCACACGCGCGGAAACGCCGTGTCTCTGCTAAATATAACCCTTGGTAGAGACGGTGTCTCCGTAACTTCCAAGTGGAGAGATAAGGTGGGGAGCCAAGTCTCCCAGAATGAATGCGGGCCTATAGCTTTTAACAGGCCTAACATATGGGCCACTGATGCAAATGTGAATGCAAATTAGGTATTTCTGATCGCTTGAAATAAAGTCAGCAGAATCGAGGCCTCGCACAGCAAATGGTGCAGCTTTAACCACGTCGGTGCCAGGTTGGAGACGGGAGCCCCGACGCATCCTGGAAGCAAGGCTTTCGGGCTGGCGTTTCAGACGGAGGCTTTCTAGGTAGGACAGCGCTAGGGCTGCCCTCGTCGCCGTCCTGGGTCTCATTCTATAGAGAAGCTTTCGTTTGTATTCACAGAAATATATTAAAGATCTGCTTTACCCTCTGACCTTTCCAATATATCATGTTGTCCAAAATCTTGAGGTTGTGAGGAATCTTTCGAGGTCATTTTATCCAGTCTCCTGCCTTCGGGCAGATGAAGTCACACCCACTGTGCTGGGTGCTGTCCCAGGTGCTGGAGATCCAGCCGGGGCTGAAACAAGTCACTTTGCTCAAGGAGATTGCTCGGTTTGGGAGATGTGAGGCCACAAATCTCACTCTGGGGTTGTGTGATGCTTGCTCTGGTGGGAGTGAGCCCAGAATGCCACAGGAGCACAGGTATGGGTCATCTTCCCTGGGACAGTGTGTGTGGAGGGGTGGGGGTCATGGAAGGCTTCCTGGAGGAATGAACCATGAGGCAAGCCTTTGAAGGGTACAGAGGAGCAAGGCAGGCAGAGGAAAAGGGAGCAGCCTACACAGAGACGCAGAGGTGGGAGAAAGGCTCCCACAGGGAGGTGCGGTTCCTCGTGGGGGAGCAGGAGAGGGTAGTGGGCAGGGGTCTGTAGCAGAGGTAGCCCTGCTCCCGGCATACCCCATGTGGTTCCCAGGAGCTGCAGGTACAGGAGCACAGCTAGGAGAAAGCCTTTAGTAATGAGGCTTCCATCCCCTTGGAGGAATGACATCCCTTCCAGAAGCAGAGCTGGTCAAGTGGCCCTTGGACTCCGTCCTTTCTGCCCAGGCCTGAATCGCAGCCTCTATAGCTTATTTGTAGGGACTTCTACTGTCAAATCAGCCCAAGAGTTCTGTGCCCTTGTAGTAAGTGCAAGATTCTCCCACCACTTCCCTACTCTTTAGCTGAGGGTTTTTCAACCTCACTGCTATTGACATTTGGACTGGATCCTTCTATGTTGTAAGGGACTGTTCTCTACATTGTAGGATGTTTGTCAGCATCATTGATGTTCACACACCAGATGCCTGTAGCACCCCCCTACACACATCAGTTGTGACAATTAAAAATGTCTCCAGGCATTGCCACATGTCCTCTAGGGCTGGGAGTAGGGGCTAAATCATTCTGTGTTGAGAACCCTCACTGTAGCTGAAACACAACTACATTCTTCTGGTACATGCTCATTGCTCTGCTCCAGTGTGAGAGTGTGACTTTGATGAGGGCTTCTGGGACTCATGTGCCCCTCCCTCCTTTCCCTTCTTGGCCAAAACGTCTCCAAGGCTGGACGCCTGGTTTGAGCTGTTGCAAGCAGGGAGACCCTCACTTTCTCCCAGTAGCACATCTGGACATCATAAGCCTGGGAGCTGCTGGTGGCCATGTAACCAACTGAAGCCTGAGCTTCTCTAGGAGAGTTGAGTTAAAGGGCAGAGATCACAAGGAGCAAAATTCCAGTGACATTTGAGCATCTGGTGCCCTAAGCCCTGGGCTTTGCCTCCGTGAGCATTATATTCTCCTTTGTACTGAGTTCGTGTAAGTTTAGTCTGAGTCATTTACAACCAAAAGAGACCTAATGAGCTCATGATGCCATGGTGAGGAAAGTCCTGGTCAAGGAAAGACAGACAAGTCAACCAGATGAAGGAGAGTGAGTTGTATTTATATTGATGCCAAGGGCACAGATAGTCTGGGCTGCCCGCCCCAGGCTGGCTTAGGGCAGGACTGACAAAAGATGGCAGTGAGGCAAATGACCAGGGTTCGATTCTTATGTGGGATCCGACCCTTATCCCTTCTGCTCATCCCAGTGAAAATTTCTATCCCTAGAACTGTGACCTAATAAAATGCCCTACCCTCTCGTTCTGTCTCACTCTTCCAGTGATGGGGTCAGAGGGGACAGGATGGAGCCAAGGGGAGCCTTGGGCCTCTATAGAAGACAGCGTTTCCCCACTTTTTATTCTTCCCTCAATCCCAACGACCTTATTTTTCAGGCCTGTGGCCAAATAGCGATGCAGCTGGCCCTCCTGAGGAGAGGAAACCTACCGAGCATCGTTACAAAACCCGCTGCCCTTCCATCTTCACCTTTATCCCCAGCGTCCCTCAGGGCCGAGGGGGGGGGGATGGCTCAACTCCCAAAGCCTTTCTCAATGTTTATTAAGTGCTGCTTCCAACATCGAAATGGATTTGTACTGGATATGAGCAAAACGTATGCCAAATCAGAGAACTGACAATTAGCCAGCTCTGAGAAGTCAACTGCATTTCGTTTCCAATTTTGAATGACAATCAGTTCTATTTTTCAACCAAATCCAACAGAAAATATATTGTACATAAAAGAGCAATATGGTCCCACAATGCAATATCAGCACTATTGCGCCTCACCCTCTCTGTCCACGCACAGCCTCTAATTCTAAGGGAAAATAAGAATGCAGAGAAGGAAAACAGTGCACATTATGTCCTTTGTCATCTGCCCTGTCCTCAAACATTTTCTGGGCTGTGTTTAAATCCCTTTGCCTTGGATAGCCTGCTAATATAATTGTGACAGAAACATCCGTCTTGTCACAGTGCAGCATCCTGCTCTCACAGTACTTGACCTGTATCTCTAAAGGACCACATCCGCTTCTTGACCATGGCCGAGAGGTAGGAGAAAGGAACAATCGCCCACACCAGCTAGCCCCAGGCCACCCACCTGTGTCCAACTCCTTCCATCCAAAAGCCCAAGGCTGCACATCTGAGCCCTGCTGGTGAGGAGGAGAGCCTGCCTGTTCTAGAAATAAGCCCACACTAACTGTGTTCCTAGCTGTGGGAAGTTACTCCCCAAGAATGCAACTGCAGAGCTGCTCAAAGTTCCTGGGCAAGCTGTGCTCACCCTGACAAATTCCTGTCACGCTAATACAGTTCCTGCTTGCTATACATGGGGCATTGCTTGCAACGTTGGAGCTGTGTTTTGTGTTTTGAGGGTACCTGAGATTTGTTTTTATCATGTGTGGTGAGATGTACAGACACCGAAATGACTGGCTATGAAGCTAAGACGTGGATGTACTTCCTTAGAAATGGGAAGCTGGGCATGCCATGCAGGGCCACACGGAGAAGCACCAGGGTGAGGCGGGGGCAGACGGAGCGGGTGGAGGCGTGGAAATGTGGACAGGAGCCTTTCCTGTTGTTTCTGTTGGAAGGAAGAGGCAAGGTAAGCAGGTTTAGAACTGGTTAGTGTGGATCATTTCAGCTGGTCTGGGGCATAGGGTTTGTACCTAGTGGTCTAGTACCTAGCCCTGGGGTGATGAGGGCAGGGGAATAGTAGCCTGGAAGGTGAGAAAGGAATGGAGACCCCTGATTGGGGGTATTAGTTGATTTGCATATGAAAGGTGTGGACCTACTGAGTTCTTTACTTATGTTCCCAGGACTTACTGACTCAGCAAGGCCCCAGATCTCAAGGAATCATAACACCCTTTTCTTCATGGCAATTGGTATTAAGGGAAAGGTAGTGGGCTTCGTGACCCTGACATGGCTGGGGAGCCTGCAGCTTTCTCTCCTGCAAACCTGAATTTTCTAAGTCCGTGTTCTCTGTGGCAATGAGATGACAGCGTTGCTGTTACGGCTGCGTTGACTGACCCCATTACGGGTTTGTAGGGCTACTGAAGCCCGGGTGAAGACTCAGGCTCCCCAGTCCTGGAGCCTCTCCCTGACCTCTGGGGAACCTCCTCACATCTTGTTCCCTGTGCTCCTAAAGGGCCATTTGCGGACCTCGCCCACATCTCCGAGCCCTGCTCCTTCCCAGGTTCTTTCCTTGTGGGAAACACACCCATTGGGAGGGAAGAGTGACCCTCCGATTTGGAAGCTGAGTGAGGAAACAAACCCCCGCTGACTTGCAAAGTGGAAACTTTCGAGTAACATCTGGAGACAGCGCTTTCTGACAGTGCACTCAATCACCTGCTGCTCAGTATCAAGTAGTGGGATTTTTTTTGGTTTATCTCTTCTTGAATCTGAATTCAGGACTGTGTTCTAGAGAGTTTAGAGAATGTGCCAGAAGACTGACCTCTGGAAAAGCAGAATCATATCACAGGCTGCCCTGTGAGTCAGACAACATCCTGAACATATAGGAAAAGTACCCAAATTGAGGGTTGGTTTTGTACTAAGTGGAATTACTGTCATGTTAGCCCCAGAAAAAACCCGACGTGGGAGGTTCAGAGAGACGTACTAGCAAGAGCACTCTGCTAAGGTTTAGAAAACTGGTTTTGTCAAACAGCTGCTTTTGTTTACCAGCTGCATGATTTTAAAATCCCCTTTTACTGTCCTTCATATCGACAAGGATGTCAGATGTTCAAGTGAGATTATTTATATAAAAATTTTAGAGCCTGGCCGGTGTGGTTCAGTGGTTGAGCATTGACCCATGAACCAGGAGGTCACAGTTTGGTTCCCAGTCAGGGCACATGCCCAGGTTGTGGGCTCGATCCCTAACAGGGGGCGTGCAGGAGGCAGCCGATCGATGACTCCCACCATTGATGTTTCTATCCCACTCCCTCTCTCCCTTCCTTTCCCTGAAATCAATAAAAAAATAAAACATTCAAAAATTTTTTTCAAAATTTATAGTGTGATCCATACATAGGTTGTTACTGTACGTAGGTATCTGAAATGAAAGTAACACTCCTGCAATTTTCCACTTACTTCCTTGGCTTCTTAGATAATATGGAAAATCAGAAGTTAATTTTAACTCCTGTGGACTGGTAGGTGGAGTAGAAAAGCAGCTCCCGGGGCGATGGAGAGGAGCCGTCCTCGAGCAGATGAGCAGATGAGTGATGCTACAGGGAGCAGTTGGTGGTGCCTGTGTTATGTTCCCGGGGCTTGCTGATGCTGGCACCGTCACCTTGCACAGTTCCAAAAATTTGGAGACAAACACTTAAACATAACATAAAAAGCAAAGGTATTTGAGGAATATTATAACTTCCAGGCTAATCTTTTTTAAAAAGAAATTTGTCGTATCTGTTTACTTACTGTGAGTATACTTAGATTTTGAAATACCCTCGGGACTGTCTAAAACTCATGGATGTGGAAATCAGCCAGAAATTATCCAAGGGTGTGAAGTGGAGATTCTGAGGTGCTCTGTAATTAAGAGGGGTTGTGTTTTTTGTGTCTGTCTGTTTGTTTGTTTGTTTGTTGTCCTCTTGAATTGCTAAGTGATAGAACCTCAAGTGACGTAAGAGGTAAACTAGGACAGTCATCTCATGACCCACCTGGTAAACCTGGTTTTCACGATGGTACCTGGCCTCTCTCAAGGTCACACTCTAAATCTGCTGTCCTATGTGGTGGACACTGGCCACACATGGCTAGTGAGCACTTGAAATGGGGCTAGAAAAACGGAATTTTTTATTTTCTTCCATTTTAATTATTTTAAATTTAAAAACGGATATTTGATCGGTTTGGGAAAATTTCAAGGATGCCTAGAGCAACTTGGCTATGCTCGTCTGCTTTTGCAAGTGTAAACTTTATGAAATCTAAATACAGATCCGTTACTTCTGAGGAAAATTTAAGATCTATGTTGAGATTGCAGTAAGCATAAAATACACATCAGATTCAAGGCCAGTAAAAAGAATGCAAATACTTCAACAATAAATGATCAATTATATGTTAAATAATATTTTGGATATATTGACTTTTAGAAATCTCCTAAAATTAATTTTACCTGTTTCTTTGTGCTCTGTTTGAATGTGGCAGCTGATGTTTTAATTGCATATGTGGTTCACATTCTGTTGGGCAGTGCTGCTCTAGGGGATAAAAGAAACGAGACTGCAAATCCAGTCCTTTGCTTTTTCCACTGGACTCTGCTGATTCTTCGGGCTGATTTATCTCCTCCGTTACCTTTGCAAGGATGGCTCGGTTTCAAGGCCCTGGGCTCGCTGACAGAGTGTCTTCTCAGGGTTAACGTTACTGTTCTGCATTAACCTGGGTTGAGGGTCGGGGAGACGTGGGGGAGGGAGGCGGCAATCTCTTCTTGGTGCTGGGTCCCCTAGCACCTTTTATAACTTTTATTTACCAAGAGGACAGGCGTTACATTCCCATTTAACAAATAAAAGAACAGGGGCTCAGCCAGTCCGTGTGCCTTACCCCACGCGGCCGGCAAGGTGGCGAGGCGGGTGGGCCTGGGCTCAGACCCCGTGTCGTCCATTCCTCACCGGGCATGAGCTTCTCTCTCTCATCCAGGCGCCTCTCAGCACACGGTCGGGCCCCCGTTTAGATGCGTCTTTCTAATGACCCTTAAAGGTGTTTTTTAACCGGTGAGCAACAAACACAGATCACACGAGCACAGCCGCATGTGCATCTGGGGTAAGACCCTTCTGCACTTACTCTTTAATCCACCCAAGTGTAACCACTGTGCTTCCGCTCACATTGTCGGCCGCGCCTGCCTCATTGGAACCAGTTAGTTAATCGACTGACAGCTTAACAAGTTAAAAATATTTATTAAAGAGGAAAGCAGAGGGAGCCAAGTTAAAAATGAGAGAAAGCTACCCATCAGCAGGTGAGCGGATTAAAAAGCTGTGGGACACTTACACAATGGAATAGTATGTGGCTGTAAAAAGGAGGGAGCTCTGACCCTTTGCGACAGCATAGATGGACCTGGGGATTATTATACTAAGCAAAATAAGCCATTCAGAGAAAGACAAATATCCCACAGCCTCACTTATATGTGGCATCTAGTGAACAAAATAAACTGGTGAACAAAACAGGTCCCTCAGATGCAGGGCTGATAAATTCATTTACCATCGAATTCTGCCAGACTACCAGCAGGAGAAATTCTCAGAAGACTTCAGAGCACCCCTTCAGGGAGGTCCCCCTGGTCCCCTCATTCACTGGTGGCGTGAGTAATATGGCAACCTTTCCAGAGAGCAATAAGAACTACAAACTGTAATAATATGCCCTTTTCCCAGACATTCTATTTCTAGGAATTTATACTTTAGGAATTATGGACAAGTATACAAAGGGGCAACTGGGTAACTGTAAGGATGCTGATGACAGAGTTGGCCATGAAAGCCAAAGCTACTTAAAAGGGGAAAGGGGGAAAGGGGAAAGGAGAGAGAGAGCTTTAATGCCCACATTATGGAATTGGTTAACTAAACCATGGTTCGTCTATAAATGAAATACTATAATACTATGCAACTTTTCAAAATGATGAAAGGGTGGTAATTAGCCTGGGAAATGTTCTTGTTATTTTGTGAAGTTAGAAAGAGCATTTTACCAAGCAGCATCCTTTTAAGGACATGCACTAAATGTTAACAGTGGTTATTTGTGGGTGGTGTGATGTCAGGTGACTTTCAAAAATTATTTTTATTTGTATGCTTTTTTTTTTTTAAATCGTGTACAGAAGCATGCATTACTTCTATAATTAAAAATAGCAGTCAAAAGGAAAGGAACTAGTCCAGTAACTGAACCGCAGGCATTTTCATCTCCCTGTTTTGTGTGAACAGCGGACAGTGCCTTTGGGTCCCAGATGCATCTTCCTGACTTTGCAACGGCTCTCTCCCCACCCCCACCCCCAAATCCAGATGCGCAGAGTATTCTGCATGAGAACCTCCTACTTGCCAGACATCACCTGATATAAAAGCCAACCTGGGGCACGGCCTGAGCTTCCCAGGTCCGGGGAGGGGCTGCTTTCTGTTTAGGCGAAGCTTCCGCACAGCGCCTCCCAGAGGACAGTCAAGGAAACCCAATGGTTCCTCAGTTCAGGCCCCTTTCCAGCCTCAGCAAAGAGGCTGCGGTTGTCTTTCTGTCCAGCACTGTCCCGTCCCCACCTACCCTGACCAAACCCAGCCCTGCAGGACCCCCTGGGAGCGTGTTCAAAGTGCACTTTCAGGTACCCCATCTCAAATGGGATCGGAATCTCTGTGGGCGGTGCCTAGAAATCTGTTTTTCCCCCCAAACCAATGACTTTTATTTATTTTTATCTGTCAATTACAGTTGACATTCGATATTATTTTATATTCATTTCAGGTTATACATTTATATAATTTAAGAAGTGATTCCCCCCAATAAGCCTAGTGCCCACCTGGCACCATACATCGTTATTACAATATTATTGACTATGTTCCCTGTGCTGTACTTCATATCCCTGTGACAATAAGCTGTCCAGGTGCCACTCTGCACACTAAGAGCCGGGAGGCAGTTGAGTTGCCTTCACACCCCCACCCTCTCTATGCCCTTAGAAACTCATGCCTGCTGAGCTAATTTCTTCTTTCTTTTTATAGCAAGGTGGCCAGGTGTGTGAGAATTCAGACAAGCTGAATATTGACAAATTCTTCCCTTCGTTCATTCCTCTGCCTGCCATTGGTGGTAAATGAGCAGCCACTGCTCCCCAAGATAAAGCAGAGGGGATGCGTAGTGACTGTACAGGGTGCTAGGAGACTATGAGGCCAGAGGTAGAGAAACTAAGATGTGCTAAGCTGTGGTGTATTCAGAGCTGGCAGAAGGTCTGTGTGCCCAGAGCACCAGCTGCAGGGCAAACAAGGGGCTGCAGAGCCAGTGAGAGACAGAATGAGCCCATTGTACAGCTGAGGACACAGAGGAATTGGAGCTAAAGCAATTTGCTTGTGGTAATATAGGGAATTCGGGTTAGAAATAACTCCTTTCCCCACGAACATTGTCTGGGTTTCCTACCTCCATCCAGATTGCTATGCTCAGCCCTGTGATGCCAGAGAAAGGGTTAATTTTTAATTAGTTTGATGTCATGGGTCCCTTTGAGGATCTGATGGAACGTACATATGTACACAAGCTTTTGAAAAAATTGCTAGGGTTTGTGGAGCCCTGAAGCACTTCTTCAGCCCATACGATTAAAACCCCTCACCCCTGGTAAGGGACAGAGAGAGGTGGGGAAGGGGCAGAGTGCAAGGAGCTGAAATCTAAGGCAAGGATTTTCACCGTTGCTGGGAGAAAATGCCTCCGAGGAGGGCAGGAGGGAACAGCAGGATGACAGGCCGTGTGGTGCGCTCCCTGCCAGCGAGCGTCCGAAGTGATGACAGCTGACGCACCAGCAGTATTTTGGGATCTCTCCTACACTTGCACATTTGCTGCTAAGAGACGCTGACAAGGGCCCACGTTGAAGATTTTCGACTCTCTTTCCACTGAGGCTTTCTACGGAGTCCTGACAGTAAAAAAGCCGTGGGCCTGGAGCAGCCACCCAGCTATCGGTGTGGTGGAAACGATGCAGTGTGTGTTAGAGAATCACTCAGGGCCTTCCCACCGGGTTCCAGAACACTCTCACTTGCCTCTTGGTGACACGGCTTCCCCTGCCATGTCTCTCTCCCAGGCATTAGTTACCCCCCTGCCTGGGACAGCAGTCACCGTCAGAGCTGGCCCAGCCTGGCCTCTGCTGTTTGGGTCTCTTTCTGTTCAAATAAATAGGCTCAACTCACTCTCAGTAAACTATGGTTGCTGTTTGCAATGCAGTGAGCGGCACTGTTCGGTGACAGCTGAGCTGAAGTGGCAGTTTCAGTGCCTCAATCAGAAGTGAGGGATGTAAGGATACAAAAGATCAAGAGAATTTGGTCCCATGAGCCTAAGATCACATAGCTTATCTACGACAGCACTGGCCTTGACACCTAGGCTGAGGTCAAGTTCAAAAGAACTTAGACCAACCTGGCCGGTGTGGCTCAGTGGTTGAGTGTCGACCTATGAATCAGGTCACAGTTCGATTCGGGTCGATTCTGGCTCAGGGCACACGCCCGGGTTGCGGGCTCGATCCCCAGTTGGGGGCATGCAGGAGGCAGCCGATCAATGACTCTCTCATCATTGACGTTTCTATCTGTCCCTCCCTCTCTCTTCCTCTCCCTGAAATCAATAAAGACATTTTTTAAAAAATACTTAGATTGGCGCTAAGGATGTGCCAGGCTCAGAAAATAGTTTCTGCTCTTAACCAAGCGGCCCAAAGTTACTCTTCTGGAAAACGGCAGAGCCAGCTGTTGGAACAGCAAGTCCAGGAACCATTTCACACTTTCGTTCCTGCCCTGCCCACGTCTTCTGTCTCCTCAAAGCCACTGCGGAGGGAGCCTCAGGTTCCCATAAGGAGGCCTGGAGACCCACCCTTCCTGACAACGATTCCTGCAGAATTAATTCACGGCATTGCTGAGGGGGGGCGGTGGCGGCTGGGAGTGATTTTTTATGGTGTTACAATAATTTATCATCTTCTCTCCAGCAGCCGCACTCTGGCTGGCAGCTCTAAAAACCCTACGGTCCACGAGAGAGCAGTGAACAGAAATATTTTCAAGAGCAGATGGGACGTACCTTCAAAACGCAGGATTGTCCCACTGAAACTGGGACATCTGGCAACCCGAAAAAAGCCCAAAGTAGATGAAATAAAAATTATGAGATGGAGAAGCAGAAAAATATGCCTTTGCATTGATTAGCGGGGAATGTAATTAATCTCCTTCAACTCCCTTTTCAGCCCTGTGGTGTAAAACAAGGAGAGAGCGCAGTCTCACCGCCGTCCCCGGGGACAGTTCTCACCTGGCGGCTCCAAGGGGCCTGAGCCTGAAAGCGGCCTAGTCGCGCCTCCCCTTCTATTGCTCGGAGCTGCTCAGGGAGCCACAAAATCCACGCCCAGCTTCCAGAACGCAGCGCTGTTCGCCTTAGCCTGGCCCACGGTGGGGGGAGAGCGCTCGGCTGGCTAGAATCAGGCCGACTTTCCAGCTTTATTAGGAAATTATACAAACAAATCTTTTTTGGCCTGGTAGGCGGTTTTATTGGTTTCTCTCTCTGTGGCGCACAGATGCAGGAGGGGAAGAGCGAACCGCCCGAGAAGAGGGGGGAAGAGCTCGTTTCCCGTCCCTGCCGCCCCCCCTTCCCCCTCATTTGTTTTGGCTCCCAGCACCCTATCCGTTTAGGGCATTTCCTTCCCATCAGGCCTACACTCCGTTTAGACTCGACGCCCTAAGACCGGACACCGGTGTTAGCGTGTGGCCATGTACCTTTGTCCCCTTTTCCCGCCCTGCTCGAGTCCAGCGTTGTGTCTGAAACACTGTAGGTTCTTGAATGTTCGTGGACGTGAACAGGCAGGAGCCTTGCCCTGACCAGCTCTGCATTTGGTCCAGATGAGAAGACGGTCATCTGAGTTCAATCGATCACCTGCTACTGGACACCGCAGAAGCAGAAACAAAGACAAAATCCAAGAAACGAATCCTTTTACAGCCAGATATTCTCCACTCTTCACGAAAGATTATATATATAATATATTACAAGAATATATATATATATAACATCTATATGTGTATATATCCTTACTGAGTTGCAGTATATTCTCCCAAATAGTCTACTATGCCCATTTTCTGGATTAGAGAGGTACTGTGGACTGAATTGTGCCATCCCAAGTTGATATGTTGAAGCCCTAACCCCAACGTGATGATACTGGGAGATGGGGCCTTTGGGAGGGAATTAGGGTTAGATGGGGTCATGGGGTGGGGCCCTCGTGATGGGATTAGTGGCCTTATGAGAACAGGAAGAGAGAAACCTCTCTCTCTCCTTGTACATGCTCCAAGGAAAGGCCAAGTGAGGACACAGCAAGACGGTGGCCGTCTACAAGCCAGGAAGAGAGCTCTCATGAGGAAATGAATCAGCCGGCACCTTGATTGAGGACTTGTAAGATCCAGAACTAGGAGAAATAAGCTTCTGTTGTTTAAGCCCCCGGTCTATGGTGTTCTGTGATGGCAACCCTCGCCGACTAATGCCCGGAGTGATGCTCAGAGTGGTTAAACACTTGCCCAAGGGCGCGTGCTATGGAGTGGTAGAGCTGAGACAAGAACCCATGTCTCTCACCCCAAGCAAAGGGCAACGTCCATTATACCGTGTGGCCAGCTCCAAGTTTATGACTCTGTAAACCGCCCATGGCTATGAGCAGCTCTTTTATCCCAGGGGTTATTTCCTGGAACAAACCCACGGATGTGGAGCAGTGCATGGGAGTTAGGAGACCTGGCTTTATCCAACCCTCTGCCATGTATGAGCTGCGAAACCAGCAGCCCCCTGCCCTCCGCCTCAGTTTCCTCGTAGGAATAATGGGGGGTTGTGAGAATTAAATTGGGTGATAAACCTAAAAGGGATTTGTGAGCTCTTAAGTACCTAAAACACCACAGCACATAAATTTTAGTCCAAAGGCCCTTCAGAGATGATAGAAAATATTTCTCTTACTTTGCGGATAAGACACTGATAATGAACACTGAGCTTAGGGGACTAGCCCCGCCAGAGTCACCTTCCACTCAGACCCGAGAAGGAACCTGAAGTCCTCTTGATTTGCACTTAAGAGAAAAGCTAGAGCCAATTTCTTGATCCAGCGCAGAAGGCACGGTATCTAGGACCCACAAGACTTCCAGGGCCTATTTTAAATTTCTCGTAACATCAGAAGAGAAAAAACTTTAGGTTGAAAAAAAAATTTTAGTATATAATATTAATACATTTACCTTTATACCAATGCAGTTGTAAAATATGATTTTTAACACTGTTTATGAGAGAGGGGGCCCACAAAAGTCATAAGGAAGGCCTGAGAAAAGCACCCCGTACTGTAATGAAAATACCTGTAACTTCCAAGGGGACCATTCCGTTCGCGTGGGTTAATGCCGCTCTGCAGATCTGCAGCGCGCTCGGCTCCCTAGTGTTCTCCCGAAAGTGCTGCAGTCTGTCCGGGGTCTGGTCTGCTTAACCCGATCCCACTGTCTACACCACCGTCTCCACTTGGCGAGCTCCCCGATGTCCCCCACCTCTGTGCCTTGTCAAACCCATCACAGCTTGTAGCCTGTTGATTCTGACCACCCTCATCAGTCTCCTCACCTTTTTCCTTGGGTTTTAATCCCCCAGTCAGCCAGCCACACTCCCAATTTCAGAATGCCCTGTGCGAGGCAGTAAAGCTTTGTGGTAAAGAGCAAGGAGTCTGGCCCCGAGTTCACAACTCAGTTTTGCCACGTGCTAGCTGTGTGATGCTTGCCCGGTCCGTTAACGTATTTGCCTCAGTTATTTAATCTGAAGAATGGGAATACTGATAGCATTTACCCCACAGGATTCTTGTGAAGATTATTTAAATATACACGCATGTGTGTACACACAGTCACATACACGAACTGACCGCTGGGAACACAGTAGGCACCATGTAATGAACAGGTATTTTCACTGTTTATTGTTGTTTCTATTAAGTATCAGTTTCTAGGCCCTAAGGCTACAAAGAGCTCTCGAAGGAGTTCACAGGCTAGTGGGAAAATAGGCGTGTGAAGAAGATACGTGATATATTGTTCTAAATGATTTGAGACACTTAGGGCAGCAGGAAGCTGGCCTCGGTAGAGGGTTGGGGTCTTTGGGTTGATGGGAGGGCTGGGCCTTCTGGGAAGGGTTTTCAGGTTTATGTAATGTTAAAATGTCTTCCACTCCGGGAAGTTCTACATCGTATTTATAAGGGTGAGGAAGGGGTGACCATAAGACAGTAGAAACTTCCCGGCAGAGAAGTGTCCTCATTAGAAAGGGGGGGCCTCAGAGCCCTATGACTGTCGCTTTGGCCCCTGTCCTGGTGAGCTCACTGTCCTTGCTAAGTCACTGAAAGGGAAGAGGTGAGCCTCCAGGGCCATTGCACCTGTCCCTCCCCACGCGGATGTCTCACCAATCACATTTGCTGGGCCCTGAGTCCCATCCCTTTCTGCTGGATAATGACACTCTACCACAATCTAATCACAAAGGACAACTGCCACCAATTTTCAGCTAAGGAAACTGAGACTCCCGGGGAGTCTTGCCCAAGGTCACAGCACTGGGGAGGTGCTGTGTGGGCGCATCTCAGCCTTTTGACTCCAAGTCATTGCTCTGTAGCTGCCCCCTACAGGTGTCCTTCACAGGTGTCCTTCAGCACATGCCTTGGGCTGATCTCTGCACCGCTCTGGGCCTCAGTGTTCACTTCTGCAAACTGGAGTAATGACTCCTGCTCTTTCTGGTTTATAGAGCTTTTGAATCAACAATTGCATAATGCATATGCAAAGCAAATGCAAATGCAAAAATAAATGCATACTGTGGGCATAAAGACCTCAGAGGATCATAAAGTTGTCCAGAGGATCAGGGATCTCTTTTTTTAATTATTAAAATGATCAATAATAGAAAGAGGACTGTTTTTCATCTTTAAAGATTGAATCATAGGTAATATCTATTAAGTACTAATTTAGATCCTAAGTTAATTCTTCCTAAAAGGCATTGTGTGTATTTCAACTGTGCTTTATAAACTTTTCTTTTTTTTATCAGTCGGACTAAATTTCTTCTAGGAATGTCTTTTCTCTGGCAGAAATAACTCATTGTCATTGTCATCACCACGATCAATACCACTCTGAGGGCTTAAAACGCCCCAGAGAGTGGAACTGATCTTTGCCAAGGGGAGCTCTGGTCCACGGACCTCAGTTTGTGCGGTTCTGTGAGTGAGGAAGAGGGCCTGGCTCGTGGATCGGGGACATCTGAACCAGCTCCTGCCAAGCGGTGGGGACAATTTTAGTGCCGCGAGGACTGACTGCCGCTCCCGCCTCTTCTTCCTCCTTTCCTCCTGTCCTTGCGCCAGCTGCCGCCTGCCTTCTGCTCGCTCCTCCGCCAGCTCTTGCATTTCCACGTCTCCTCGCACCCGTGCTCCTCCCTGCCGTTCTCAGTGTTTCCCCCTTTGTTCCTCCCGCCCTCTGTGCACAGTCACAGCCTGGGGGCACGGGGGTGATTTCATCCAGCCCCTGACCCCTCAAAAAGCCAGTGACAAGAACCCTCTCCCAGTGTGACCAGCGCCTTCACTTTCCCATTTTTTCCCTGGCCTGCTGCACCCTCCCATTAACCGGGGTGCTGTCTCCAGGTCACCCCACTGCACTCAGTTAGGTTTCTAAATAGTAAAGCCGATCGAGTCACTTCTAGAGTGTGGCTCCCAGGCCAGCGTTGATCTGTAAGCCACTGTTGGTCTGCAGTGAGATGTATTAAGTACAGAAGCTACAAGTGTTTACACATTTTTTATGATAATCAGAATGATTTCATGTCTGTTCCATCTACTTACAAATTTGGGCTTTTATTTTGCATGTCTTCTGTTTCTTTCCTTTTTTAGCAATTTATGTTTGTTGTAGTTTCCACGTGTTTTGGTGAGCAGTGGTCTGGAAATAATTTTATAAACCTGGTCCCTCATCGCAAGTGATTTAAGAAGCACTTATCTCGAGTTTGAGACGGCTCGAGAGGCCTGTGGCTTTCTAGAATCGATTCATCAGTTCCTCACAGGGAGACGAATCCAACTATCAGAGGATGTGGTCCAGACAGGACTGATTCCAGGGGTCCCCAGTATCTGTAGTCCATGCAAAGGGCGCCCCCTGGTGTTGCGAGCACAGCAGCCCTGTGTGGGTCCTGCCCAGCCCACCAGGATCCACTCTTTGGATCTTCTTTGTTACCTTTCAGGTTGGATTTCATTTCCACTTCTTTTTTTTTCTCTTTTTAAAATATGTTTTATTGATTTCAGAGAAAGGAAGGGAGAGAGAGAGAAACATCCATGATGAGTCATTGATCGGCTGCCTCCTGCCTGCCCCCGACTGGGGATCGAGCCCACAACCTGGGCATGTGCCCTGACCGGGAATTGAGCCATGACCTCCTGGATCCTAGGTCGATGCTCAGCCGCTGAGCCACGCCGGCCGGGCTCATTTCCAATTCTTACTCATTGCCTGCAGGCGCTTTTATCTGGACAATGATCCATCCGTCCATCCATTCTTTCAGCAAATGCTTGTGAGCCCCTACTTTGGGGGGGGCTCACTCACAGGTGCCTGGAGTACAGCGGTGAAAGACTCACACATGGCACCTACCCTCACCGAGCTTACAGCCTAGTAGAGAGGCCAGATGAACAATTACACAAACAAATATATCACTTAAAAGCTGGTGAAGTGCCATTAAAACTAAACAAAGTGCTCTGAAAATGAGAGAGCAGGGCTTACTCTAGCAAGGTGTCAGCAAAGCGCCCCCTGAGGACAGAAACCCTGAAATGACAAGGTCTGAACCATGCAAACAGACAAGGAGAAGCCCTTACAGCAGAAGGAAGAAAATGCATTAAACCCATAGGAGGGAAGGGCCTGCCATGCTCTGGGACCCGAAAGGACAGCAGTGTGGTTACACAGAGAGGGGCCCCCACGTGAGCTTGGGAGGTGGCCAGCCACATCCTGCAGCATCTGCAGGCCACGGTGTGCTCGCCACCCTGAATGCAGTGAGATCTGTCCCGACTTTAAACATGTGCCCCATCTTTGGATTGTATATCATTTGGGATTGATTTAAGTGTGACTGCCACAAGCCAACTCCGCCTGCCAGGCCTCCTGCGGCTGCTGTGGTGGGCACTGTGTTCGCCTGAGCAGGGTTCCCCGGCCACTGTCTCCACGGCTGCTCCCCCCCTCGCTGGCACTGACCTTGGGCAGACCCTGGCCCTGGGGGACCAGGTCGGGCAGGCGTAACCTGCTTGGACTTAGCGCTTGGTCCTGGGGGTGCTGTGACCGAAGCTGAACTCATCAGCTGACTTCTCTGAAGTTTGTTCTCCCTGGAACCAACGGGAGAGCCCTTGTGCCTTTTGTGATTGGACTCCGCCTGCCTGTGGCCACACTGTTGCCTCCAGAAGGAAACCTGTGTGCAGTGGGAACAACGGAGTCCCCAACAGGCAGGCTGATCGCAGGGGTCGCTGGATAGAACTGGGGATGGTTTGGGTCCCAGGTCCCAGGCCCGGGACCTCCCACACTGCCCTGCTTCCTTCATGACCCAAAAACCTTCTAATAAGCTCTTTTTACTTCTTGTTTCGCCTAAGCTTGCCCGAGCATAGTTTCCGTGACCTGAAACTAAAACAACATTATAATGGCAGCCTCCTCGGCTCGTCACCTCCACAGACTGTCCTTTTTTACATCCCCATGTTGCCCAGGATTTCATCTCCCTTGTCATATTTTAAATACAGTGATAGAAAGTCCCCACGCAAGTCTGTCAGAAACTTTCTGCCGCTGGGAAACTGAACTGGGCTGTTAATTTTTTGAGATGCCCTTTGTCATAGTGGCATTTAGTGAATTGTAAGCTCCTAAGTCAGTGTTCTCCACAAATTCTGTGTGGTCCCTAAGATAGGATGACACATATCATCTCTTCATAGGTACACAGAGTGCACACACACAGCCACACACACAAATGCACACACACAAATGCACACACACAGACACAAACAAAGGCACACATGCTAGGCTGCATTCTTACCGACTTTCAGGGCCGATTGAAAACATTGACTCTTTCCAAAGCCATGTACCAATTCACCCTTTAGCAGCTATCCATGTGTCTTACTGCGCCTAAGCTTTCGAGGCTGGCCTGCGCCCGCGGAGCATCTGTCTCGGTGGCTGCGCACTGTCATATGCCCATCTATCCACCTACTTCCCCCACCCCGAATCTGGTGACCTTTAGGATTCGTCACAAAATCCAGATGTTCAGTCTGGTTTGGAAACCCCTGGAGAACTAACTGCTGGTGTATTGCAGAGGTGCATGTAGATATTTTAAACTGCAAGTGATAAGTTAATGGGAAGGTGGCTTGTGGAAGTCTTGGGAGGAATGATTTACTGCTGGAAACTGATTTTTCTGTATCTCACTTCGCTTTTAAGAATAAATTTTACTCTTAGTCCTAAATGCATATTCTAGTGCTCATAAAGGCATCATTAGCAATATGAAGGTGCACCCACTTTAAGGGAACCACATATACAAAATTCACAGCTTCAAAACACATCAAGTACACACTAGTTATTTGAATTTCAGAATAATTCTCTTAATACATTGTTTCCTATCACATGATTCTTATGCATACCCAGCTTCTCCAGTTCCTTTAAAATGGGTTATTTGTGACTTCTCGTGTGTATTCAGTAGAAAGAAACGCTTTGTGTAAGGAAGGGAATGCATGTGCTGGGTAAGCACGGGACCTAAATGTAAGGTTCAATCACTTGGCTTCCCTGGTGATCGGATGTGATGACTGACTTGGCCACTTTTGGCCTTGGGAGATGTTTTGTGCTTCTGAAGAGTCATGAGACTATGACTGAAATAAAGGCTTTGGTGGCAGTTAGTGTGGCGGATTTTGTGAGCTGCTGCTGAAGCAGCCAAGGTGGTCCTGAGACTTGTCCCTGGATTCTCTTTACCACCTGCCTGCTAGGTGACAGGGGAGGGATGAGTGGGGGAAGCCTGGTCTTGGAGCCAGAGACCCGTGTTCCAGCCTTTGAGGTTAGGCTCGCGTAGGGACCATCCACGTCACCTGCTGACAAGTCATTTATTTCTCAGACTTCAGGTTCTGTGTTTTCACATGGAAATAATCCCGGCCCAAATGCTCAGTGCCGCCATGGGACTGAAATGAGATTATACGTCTGAAAGTGCTTCCTCATCTACAAAAAATCAGTTTCACTGTCACCCTTTTGTTCCTTAACACCTTCATTTTGCCCTTGTTTGCATGGCACAAGGCGTGTTGGTCCAGATTTCAGCAGGCAGCAGAATTGGTCCCCAGGGTGTTAAGGCAGAGACTATAGTAGGAAGGGGCAGGGGTAGGAACGGGCTTAGGGGAAGGACCACAGAAGGCGACAAACCTGGAGATTGGCAGCACGAGGCCATCGCTACGTGTCAGGCCAGAGGGACGGGGGCTGGGAGCTGGGCCATGGGCGAGCGCCGCCCCGTGGCAGAGCGGTCGTGGGGGGCCTCGGCCCCCACCAGTCTGCAAAGGCCCGGGCCCTGAGCATGAAAGAATAGGAGAAACAGTGCCCCCACTTTCCCTCCTCCCGCTGGGGGCTCCCCTTGGCCAAATCCCGCTGGAAGCCAGTCGGGAAGGGGGTCAGAGTACTGAGGAGTGGGGCATGGACGGAGGCAGACTCCCCAGTTCACCTCCTTCCCGGTCTTGAACCCCATCTCCCCAGAATGCCTTCCTCACCACCCGCTCTAAAGAACTTGGCGCCAGTCCTTTCCAACCTTCACCCTGTATTTTCTTCATGACACTTATCACCGCTTGAAACCATTTCACCATTTATTTCCTTGGTTATTTGCGTTTGCCCCCCACTCCCGCCCCACTAGAAGGTCCACTCCATGAGGCGAGGGTCCTTGTTGGCTTCGGTCACTGCTCGAGCTCTAGGACTCGGAACGTGATAAATGTTTAATGTTTACTGAAGGGGTGACGATGGCAGTCGCGCAGAAAGAGGTCTTATGGTCAAAGACGCCAGCCCCCGGACACCCGAGCTCTCCCTGCGGCGGCCGGAATGCTCCCCGCTCTGACCCCGGCTGAGTCACCAGTCAAATGTGACCATTCCCAAGAACTGACTGCCCCTCCTGCCGGGGCCGAGGCCTGCTTGCTAATGACATTCCCTCAAAGACTCTTTGTTCCCCGTGTCCTTTGCCCGACGCGGCAGGAATGGTTTGTCGTGACCAAGGCCTCTCTCTGTGTATTTATTTGCATGTGGGCTTGGGGGCCCCACCTTCTCGCCACACTACTTGTCACTCGGTGCTGCTGCCCAGAAGCTCCGCCGCAGGCCCTGCGTGGGTCACGGGACTGGCAGCAATGCTGGGAATTCCTTTAACTTGAACAAAGCGTGTTAGGAAGTCAAAGGTGCTTTTACCGTCATCATCTTTAATCCTGACAGTGCCTTGTGAGAGAGGTGTTATTTTTTGTGGCTGTTTCTTAGATAAAGAAGTCGAGGCTCTAAGAGGTTAGATAAGTTGCCAAGTAGGCAAAAAGGAGCTTGGTCTCCAACTCAGTCCCCTTGAGAGCTGTTTGCTGTATCAATATTGAAAAGAACATCGAATTCCACAGGCAAAACCTGTCCCTGACAAGGGAAGCCCACGCAGGGGGGACCTGGGGAGTCTTAGGGAGCAACTGGTCTGGGCTCATCCAACACCTATTAATTGATCAGGGAGCGTGGTCAAGTAACAAAAACATGGATTTGGGACTCAGACCTAAATTGAAGACCTTACCTTGGAACACATTTGCTTTTTGATTTTAAGTAAGTCGCTTTTCTCCGAGTCACAGTTTTCTCGTCTCCTAAATGGGTTCACAACATGTCTCCGAGGGTCCTTTGAGAATTAACTGATGCCTGGGAACATGGTGTCTCAAGCGTCCCCATTAGCAGAGGCCACAACCAGGCTCTGGTGCTCGAGTTTGCCTGTGAGATAATAGCATTGAACACGAGACCGAAGTTCCCCAGTGTCCTGTCTCATTTGCCCACTCAGCCAACCTCAGTGATTTGCCCGCCTGTTGTTAGAAAAAATAAGGAGGAGGGAGGGAGGGGAATGGGACTTGATAGAATGTGTCCTTGACCTTGGCGGGCCTTGAGTCTGAGCCTAGAGGAAGCAGAAGATAAGAGCTGAGGCTGAGCATCCGCCCATATTCTTCTTGATAGGAAATTTATCTTGAGTAATCCAGGACGTGGGCCTGTCCCTTTCAAATACAAAAGAAATAATATTCCAAGATCCTCGGCATGTCTGTCCCATCCCCCTACCTTCCCTTTACAGTCCTCTCAGGGGAAATAGAAAGCCTGTGGCTCCCTTTGACCCAGGCCTTGGGGACCCACATGAGGCACAGGGCAGGAGGCTCTCCTTCTGCTGTTCCTGCTCGCCAGCAATAACCAGCCACCTGTCCCCAAGGGGGTGGGCCGCTGACCGGAGCAGAAACTGCCCAGGCTGCCTCCCGTGATGATGACGGGAAGGGAGTCCTTGCTGCTCAGGGGCGCGAGTGGGCTTTGCAGTTAATCAAGCAGCCGAGTAGGCATCGTAGTTAATCACGTCAGATACTGTGGCATCAGCTCTTTAGAAACAAAAGAAGGGCAGAGGGCACCAGGACTGGGCAAAAGGAATGGCAGGTAAGAGGAATGCTTCAGCTACGAGTTACTGTTTAAAAAAGAAAGGTGAACATATGCAGGTTGTGGTTTTAATGTGGGTCAAGGTTACTGAAATGTGCATGGTAGTTATTCTTGGGAAGCAAAATCGGCATGTTCAAGACCTGGATTCACTCTGAGGGGCGCTGCCACCATCAGAGCCTCTGAAACTGGCATCGGCTCCCTCGGCAAGTAGAGAGATTCTCATTTCTATCTGTGTGTTGAGCAGAACAGGAGCACACGGGTGACCATTAGGGGAATCCATGGGGCGGATTCGGACCACTGGATGGTAGGGAGTGGATTAGAGTGACCTCCAAGGCCTGGGTGATCTCATATGGTTTAAACTGTGCAGTGAGCACATCCATATAAGGAGAGCAAGACTTGTATGCCCATTGCCTGTCACAGAGTAATTGCTCAATTAACCAGGGCATAGTAATACACACACATACTTTTTAAATCCAGGACCTATAATGTATTAGGTATTGTGCTGAGATTCACGCATCATGCAAGTCCCAGCCCCTACAGGTTGAGCAGGGATACAAAAGCTGTCCCCTAATGTTGGCCCTTGCACAGTCCCAGCCACTGCGCTCTAGGGGGCTTGTTGGTGAGTAGATGTTAATCTGAGAAGCCAACTCATACAGTGGGACCAAGTGCTGTTATCAGGCCTCTACATTTCAGCAGTGTCTTCAATGCATTAGCACAGGTGTCCAATATACCAAGTGTTTGGGCACCTCTAGAGGTCTGAGGGAACATGAGGGATTTTCTTCAGCCACGAGTCACGTGTTGGAGAGCTGTGCATTTGAGAGGCTCAGCCAAGTTCATGATCATATTTGAAACTGTTTTACCAGAAGTGAGTCTTCAGGGGAAAGGAGACAG
Source organism: Miniopterus natalensis (assembly GCF_054644295.1). Lineage (NCBI taxonomy): Eukaryota > Metazoa > Chordata > Mammalia > Chiroptera > Miniopteridae > Miniopterus > Miniopterus natalensis. The sequence goes on from NC_142090.1 coordinate 77,850,479, forward strand.
GCATTCTGTAGGCACTTGAGTAGAATTATCATCGAATCCTCACAATGACACAATGAAACACATATTTAAATTCTTGTAGAAAAGGAAACCAAAGCTTAGAATGGTTTCCCAACTAAACAGGTCACACAGCAATCGGCAGAATCTGGTGTCAAATACAGGTCTTAATAATTCCAGAGTTCCCAAATCTGGAAGGTTTGGGGGAGACTGGGGAAGGTGTTGAGTCCACTGCTTCTAAAACTTGCTCTGGGTAAAAGCTCCAGCCCCTGTGAGACATGCACAGTCTGGGAAGGTGGGAGACACTGTCTGCCCCACTTGCTTTTGGAGATTCCAGTGCACCTTTTCCATAAAGGTCCTAGGAATTCCTGCTATGAGCACTGTTCATACTCAGTCAGCATTTTCCAAACGTGCTTGACCACCAAGCCTCTCCCCACCACCATTCGTAGTTGTTGCTGTTCAGTTCAGGGGATTGTTCTTTGTTTCCATGTAGTAAGAACACACATTAACATTCCATGGGCCTTGGATTATAATTTGTGAAACCCCAGTTTTCTCATAAGAGAATCAAGGTCATAGCAGGCACAGGCCATCATCACTACTCTCCTTGTATGTATGCATGTGTGAGTGTGTGTGCGTGTGCCCTGTGTGTGCGTGTGCATGTGTGTGTTCATAAGAGAAGCAGAGAGAGAGAACTCCAGCGCACACCTGAGGGCCGAGCCCTACCGGCATGCCTAACTGGAGAGAGGGGGCCGGTGAGTGCAGATGAACAAGCTCTGCCTCCTCACTTGCTGACCCGCGCGTGAGCTCAGAGACTGCTCCGCTCTCCCTCTACCCCCTTATCGCATGAACACCGCACATGGGGAGGTAGTGGAAATAGTGCTGCCAGGGTCAGCCTGTTGTCCTGGGGGTGGCGGTGGAGAGAGAAGGGTGTGAAGGTGGAGACATCGATCTTCTTCCTGGGGTGGACGGATGATGCTGGAGTCTGGGAGGTGACAGAATGTGCCAGCTTCTCTTAGGAAAGCTGGCCAGGGGGTTGGGAGCCAGCTTCTCTGAGCCATTGCCTATGCCCCCCCCCCCCGACCCACAGCCAGTGGTAGAGAGAGGCTGGCAGGGGAGTTTGGGGGTTGCCCATTTCAGAGTCTGCCTGGGTATACGTCCCACCACAGCTCCGCAGCTCAGGTGCATGAGGCCGGACTGGGTGATAGATAAGATTTCCAGCAGGTCAGTGCCCAAAGAGTGGTGATCTGCACCATCTTCATGGAAGGGCTACTGAGCACTGAGCACTATGGAATTCTTCAGAATTCTGCTGGGTACGTAGCCAGGGCAGGCCCTCCGAGCTTCTCGCCAAAATATCCATGGAGATGCGTAATAAGAGAACATCCAAAGCGTTAGAAACTAAGATTTTATAGCACTTATCATGAGGATTTGGTATGTCTTGTCACTAAAAAAGAAAACACAAAGGGGATTATTTTAGAGCAAATAAAAGGAGTACCGGTTTGTGTCAGGACCTGGTTTGATGTCATAAAACAGCATCACTAAGGAAATAGGTCTTTCCTTCCATCACCTCCTCAGGCTTCAGAACAAGGACCTGTGCCCACAAAGTTAGCAGTGGGTTACCCCAGCCCTTCACCTCCCGCTTTGTTAACTCGAAGGCAGAGACGGTAAATCTTACAACTCAATGAGGTGATGCGGAGGGCGGGGCTTGGGCAGCGTGCATTCTGGAAAGTTCCACCCTGTAAGGGAAACAGTGAAGCCCAAGGCTGAGGAAGGGAAGGGCTTACGGAGCACAGCAAGCTTAGCGTGATCAAACTTCCTATATCGTTCGGGCTCCTGGAGCTGGAGGATGGGCTCCCGCACCTGCCCTTGGGCTGTAGATTTGAGAAGGGGAATCAACAAGCGGAAACAGAGCAGGAAAGGGGTCCCTTTCCCCCGGCCGGGCGTGGCTCAGCGCTTGAGCTTCAACCTGGGATCCAGGAGATCGCGGTTCGAGTCCCGGTCAGGGCCCAGGCCCGGGTTGCAGCTCGATCCCCAGCAGGGGGCGCGCAGGAGGCAGCCGATCAAAGTCTCTCTCATCATTGATGTTTCTCTCTCTCTCCCTGAAATCAATCAATACATATATATTTTAAAAAGGGGGGCCCTTTCACCCTGTCTGAGAATAAACATGGCAAATTACTGGATCTCGCTTTTCTTTAAGGGTGGACAATAGCAGTAAGAAAACAGCGTGGGGACTCTGAGGGAAATAAACTCCAAAGCGGACATTTGACAAGTCATTGGGGAAAATAAGGAAAAGAAGAGATTTCTATGAATCATCCACTCACGGTCCCGGAGACTATCTGGGGAGGTGGTTTGGTACATTCAGCAAAGAACAAAAAGGCGTAGTCTACGTGAAACATGAGAAGAAGCCGGGGGGAGAGGAGATGGTGAGTCAAAGGCTGGACTGTGGAATAAAAATGGACTTAAATGGGATAATATAGAATTTCAAAGACTTAAAAAACTGTAGCTGCATTAAAGTCTACATGGAAAGGGAGTAGAACTGAGACGTCAAAAGCTTCAAAGACAGACTTGTAAACTGTTTCCAGGATGCAGAAGAAATATACAAAACGAGGAGATCATGCCAAGGAAAAAGGTGGTAAACACTGAAGATAAATATAGACGGCCAACTTGCAAATAATCGTTATTTCTGAGTGAAGCCCTGCAAAAAGTAAAAGAGACAAAGAATTATAATAAAAGAACATTTTCGGCAGATTCCATGTAAAGTCACAGAAATGGCACATACACCTACCGAGACATTTGCATAGTGACAAACAAGTATGGCAAAGATAAAAACCCATTACGATCCAAATAAGAAAAACAGGTTTTCTGCAGAGAAGCAACGTTAATTTAGCTCAGCTTCTCATTTATAACCTTAAGTGCCAGTAGACAATAAAGCGATGTGTGCTCTCTCAGTGAAGAGTCTTTTAGACCCAAGAATTTTAGACTCGGTCCATGAGAGAGGGCCGTAGAAGTATATTTTCTGACAAACAGAAGCTCATAAAATACACCAAACACAGAGATATCTTACCTGGTAAAACTGTTTGAAGATCCATTTTAATTAACCAAAAAGTGAAGCAAAGTTAGGAGCTCAAGAGCTCGGGAATGAAGAGGTCATATAAAGGAGTGGTTTGCGCGCAGGCTGGCCTAGTTAGCAATTCTTTGTCAGAACAAATGCTAGATAGATATGGATATATAGATTTATACATACAGACAGCTGTAGGTACAATTATAAACAAGATTATAGGTGATATGACTATATGAGTAACATAATTAATGTAGGTGATATAAAATGTATGTCACATTTACATTGTTACAAGCAGAGAATCTAAAACCCAATGCCTGTAAAATGCACAGAAATCAATTATATGTTACCTTATATAGATCCTATCAAAAACTCCAAAGAAGCAATGGCACAGGCCTTGGGGTCTTGATCCCTGGCCTGACGCAATCCGACCAGAATTTAATCACAAAAGGTTAATCTGTGAAAGCATCAGTGAATGAAAAACAAAATTCTCAAATAAATCAGCCTGAGTTCTGGACTTTGGTTTTTCAGCTTCAGGGCTAAATGCGGGAAGCCTTTGGAAGGTGACCGTTTTTGTTGTTTTTAGTCTAAGGCACGGTAGGTGTTGAAGGGGATGTCGGTTTGCCAGCTTAAGGAAAAGTCAGTTGTGAAATCTGGAGAAGGTTGGGCTTTTTTTCTTAATAGCTCTTATTGCCAAGTGGTGCCTCACCCTTCAGATCAAATTACTTTTGTAAGAAATGTAAACAAATTTCTCAGAGGACATTTGACGCCAAACTAGCCAGAAGTCTGCCATAGAGAACGAGAGAAAGAGAAAACATTTGCCAAGTTGGCTCTGCGCTCGGTCACCTGCCGTCCATGTCACAAACAGGCCTTCCCTGCCCCCAGGGGTGAGCCTTCACTGATGAGGGACAGAGGCACCCCCCCAAGCCCCACCCGCCGCCTCCTCCGTGGCCTGCCTGTAACACACTCACCTGATATATTCATTGTTCTTTGCTTAAGGTGAAAAACAAGTTTTTTGAGGACTGTCACTCTTCCCAGAGGTCCAGGCCCCGGCTCCTGGCTCTTCTCCAGAGCTGCCTGCAGTGTGGGTCCCAGGCCTGTGGGGACTGACTGTGGCACTCAGCTGTGCTCAGGCTGGTGGTTTCGGGTGACTGTGCTTCGTCCCTTGGCTCAGGTGTCCAGCACCTTTGTGTTGTGGGCTTGGAGGGCTGTGCGATAGCTTACACGCCTAAAAGGAATGATTCCACTGACAGGAAGATGTATTTGACTCTTAAACTGCTCTTACACCCTGCTGCTCTTACGATGCTGATTCATCCCTGCCGTGGAAGGTTCTGGAGGCACTGCTTCGTTGAACCACAGTGTTCAGTGATTCATATAGTGAGAAAGACTTTGAAGTGGGGCTTGACTGGCAGCGCAGGGCCTGCTTCTGGGCCCCTTGCCTGGAACTTGGTGAGGTGGGCACTGGGATCCCAAAGCAGGATGGAAAACCCACTATTTTCCTATAAATGGCTCCAAATGCTCACATTTGAATGTATGTATCTCCTAACGCAGACTAGGGAAATGGTGGATATTTCATGTATAATTATTGAAATATTGGAGCCCAAGAGGTGGGTATATGGGACCAGGCTTACTAGGTATTTCCAGAACCGTCTTCATTTTAAGCATTCTGCCTCATTTCGCAGAGAGGTATGTTTTGTCTTGATCACTGGTTGAAGACGGGTGGTCTCTTTATCTGGGTTCAGGTGGTTAAAGGAAGGGGAGCATTGGACGTGGCTGGGCCTGTGTGAGGCAGGGCATGTGCAGCCGGTACAGTGATGTCATGGACAGCCTCTCCGCCTTGGAGTCCCAAAGGCCTGGGTTTGCACCCCAGCTCCACAATGTGCTACATGTGCGGCCACAGGAAAGATTAGGCTGTGTGTTGTGAGGAGAACTGATGCTCCATGACCTTCATCACAAAAGAAATCTGGGGAGTGGAGAGGAGGAGATGCTATGGTCCTATTTCCTGGGGCTGGAAGTCAGAAGGCCCCCACTCCCCTAACACCACACGCATTGTCTTCCCAGGCAGCCGTGTCCCAGCTCTACCTCCACCGAAAGGGCCAGGTGGCCAACACTTGCCTTCCTAAAACTACTAGAAGGGAGGAGGGAATTCAGGAATGTCTCCACTCCTTTCACCTGGGAATTGTTTACTGCCATTCCTGCTCTTTCAGCAGACCAAGGGGGTGTGCAGAGCTCTCTATGAGTCTTAAGTTGTAAGGAAACTTTTACTCAACACCCCTCCTCTGTGCAAGGTTGTAGATGTGTCCCGGTTGGGCGGGAGAGGAAAGAGGTAAGGAAAGGCTGTCGCACATGGAGAAACCTTTCACTGGTACAATCCTATGAAAAGGAAAGCAGGGGGATGGCCTCTTCATCTAATCGGCTAACATTTTTTCTGTCTCTGGTGGAAATAGAATGCATCCTAGCATCACAGAGCTGCTCCCTACCTCACTGATGGAACGGCAGCCTCCTAGCTGGATTCCACCTGCGCCATTCTCTCACCACAATGTTTGGCCTGTGGCCTAAAATACTTGGCTGCAGAGAACGGAGATTAGACTGTAACTGGTGTGATTAACTCACCTCTACACTCAGAGGAAGCTAAACTCCCTTTGGAGGGGGCGGGGGGGCTGGGGGAGGGAGGTTGGAGTAGTTATAGCACAGGTTTTTCCTTGGGACAAATGGGCGTGGTTTATGAAAATGTTATGCAAGATTAATCAAATGCTGTGCTTTTTCCTTCAGGAACTGTCCAGGTTCTCAGCCTCACACAGCTCAGGAGCTGAGCTTCGGTTGCAGGTGGATGGAAGCCAGTGGAGGGGCCTGTGAGGACCAGCTTCCATAGGGGATGGACTTAGCCTGTTCCCTGAGCTCTGCGCCAACTGGGGGAGGTAAGACTGTTTACTAAGAACTTGTCTTTGTGCCATAGCAGCCTCGGTGTTCTCCCTGATCACTGAAAGTCGGCTTCCTTCCTCCCTCTTCCTGTCTGTAAGACTCTCTTGACTGTAACTAAGCTAACAGGTTTGGGTTGAATGCAGGTGAAATTGGTGAGACTTCAGTTGTTGAACCAAAATGATGTTAAATGCTGTTGGTGATGAAGGGGCTGAAAAGTTAACTGAGGAAGAGACCAAGGAGAATTAAGTCTGAGTCTTCGTGGATAGGTGCAGACCAAAAATACTAATCATCTAAAGTTGTAGCTAAGAATAGACAAATAAATAAGTAGTGTGGCCATGTGAGCTAGCTAATCCCAGGGGAGGGAAAGAGGGAGGAAAAGCGAAAAAGAAAGAGAGAAAGAGAGAGAGAGAGATCCAGGAGGTAGGAATTATTTATAAGCGTGGTGCTCCATTTCTGGTTTCCAGATGGTGATGTTTTTTGTGTGAAGATGTCATTCAGAACAATGCTCAGAATGCCATAATTACAGCAGTATTTTGGTACTTCATCTTTAACAAATATAAGTTGTCAATCAATGTAGTATGCCAAATTCTAATGAAACTGAATGTTCCAATCCGACAATAGAACATATACAATTGCCTTAAATATATATAGATAAATACATACATATGTATATGTATGTGTGTCTTTCTATCTGTCCATCTGCCCCCTTATATAATAAAAGCCATTGTATTTTCAGCAGATACTTTTCTTAAGCCAGCCCAGGGCTCCCTCTCACTTCCCCTGTTTCTGATGTGAGTCCGGCCTGTTTTAATCACCATTACTGGGGAACTGTCAGGAGAGAGGGAAATGGTGCTCTAATAATTCTCTAACCCTGTTCGATAATATGCAGCTAAATAACTGCTTTACTGGACCACTTCCCCAACTCCTCCAAGACAAAGATTAAGAAAAATGTTGTAGGGCTGCCTTTTCATTCCTTTTCAGTACTTCTCTACCAAATAATACAGGGCACGATAAACGCAGTGAGTGGGAACACTCTGCCTTCTGCAGCAACAGTGAAGAGAGAACTAGAGAGACACACTGTGGTATGTCCATACAACGGACTACTAGGCAGCCACTAAACAGTAAGTCAGATCTATATACTAGGACATGGCGTGAAGTCTATCCGGTGTTCATAAGCATCCCAGAGGACAATGATTGGCAACACTTTTTATAATAATGACTTCACAAGATTGAGAAGGTGGGCAAAAGTTATCTCTTAGTTTTGTATACATTGTAATGTTTAAAATGTTTGCAATGGGCCAAATTTATGCATTTCTTATATAAAGAAAGAATGACGAAGGAGGGAATGTGAGTGAGAGAATGAAAAAAGAGAATGAAGAAATCAGGGCACAGATGCTAAGAATATGATTGGTGAAGCTCTTTTACGGGTGGGACTAATGATTTTCTGTTCATGTTATAAGATGCCAAATATACTGTGTTAAGAAAAGAAATAATCTATATACTTTGAATCATCCTTAATAAATTATGTTGCTAATAATATACTAGGTTCCTAATTAAACTTTTAGCAAATTTAATATGATATTAATAAAAAGGCGCATCGGGGAAAGAAAGGAGTGCATTTGGGAACCTAGTTTAATTTAAAAAACAAATGTAGGAAAAAAGAGCTGGACTCCCAGAAACCCAAATGGGTCTCACTGGGCTAAAATCTAGGTGTCAGCAAGGCTGCATTTCTTTCTGGAGCCCCCAGGGGAGAATCTGTTTCCTTGCCTTTTCCAGTTTCTAGAGGCTGCTCACATTCCTTGGCTCATGGCCCCTTCCTCATCGTCAGTGGAATAGCTGAAGAGGATTGCTGATTAAGAGATGGCAGAATCACTGATGTTGGAAGGGCCTCAGAGTGTGACTTTGAGATATGTAGATGTGTAGATGGTGCACTGTGCTTTTCTATAATTCTTCTTTAATCCCTCTCTTCCAACCAAACGTGGGGTGGTTTGGTGGAGAAAAGGGCAACATCAGTGCCTACTTCCTAGATTACAGTTCCGTTTATCAGACATTTATCTCTTGTGAGTAGAGTAAATGGGAATACAGTTCAGCTACCCGGAGTGTCCTAGAAAATGTCCCCCCAATACCGTTCATTTGCATTCTGGACTCATGTTATACCTCAGTTATAGCAACGAGGAATTCACAGCATGAGTGGCTGTTCTGAGTCATGGCTTCTTAACCCATTTCCAGATTCAAGATTAGAGAGCTGCCTCCATTCCATTACTTTTCTATGTGGTCCGTTCAAACCTACTCATTGTTAAAAAGCCACTTCAGTTTCTTAGCGACTTTGCTCTATTCTGTCAAGTGGGTAATCTAAGCCATAAGATGTGCGTTTCCTCCGTAGGGATCCATAAAGTGGGGTAGTAAAGAAAGGAGTTTGTTGTTGTTGTTGCCAGTAATAATGCAGCCCATAAACTTTTAAAATTTATCTTGAATTGCTCTGGCTCTAAAAAAAAACTTTATTCACCTAGCCTTCATTATCTTTGGTTGTTTTACACAGTGTTATAACTTTTTGCTTATGACTCCATCTCTTTCCTAAAAAGAGAGCTCCCTAATGCGTGGGGAATATCTTTTTCTTACGTCGAGAGTACCTAGAAGAATCCAAGCCAAGAGATGCTGCTCAATAAATACTTGTTGAGATGAAATTTAAATGAATACATTTGAGTTCAGATTTTAAATCCAGCCTAGTGAACTCTAGGCCTATGTGTCCAGATTGCCTGCACAATTATTATCATTGTCACCATTATACATACAATCACAGTACATCTAACAATGATTGTACTAAGTTTATGGGCCATTTCTCTTACGTTATCGCAGTGATCCCTACAATAATTTTCTGGGGGGATCATCTATAAAATAAGTATTTGCATTTTGCTGGTGAGAATAGTGAGTCTCAGGAACTGTGACTTGCCCAAGGTCTCCCAAGTAGTACAGGATTGGAGCCAGAGCTGGAACTAAGCATTTGTGGCTCTAAGTCCTAAGCAATTTATTGAGAAACAGGGTTTTTCAACCTCAACACTTCTGACATTTGGGACTGAAAAATTTGGTGTTTATAGGGCAGGGTGACTGCTGTGTGTATTACTCACATGTGTAACAGTATTCTTGGCCTTGACTCATTAGATACTAGGAGCATTCTCCACCCTACTATGACAACCAAATATGTCTCTAGACATTGCCAAAAGTCCCCTTGGGGGCAAAATCAGTCCCAGTTAAGGATCAACCATCTAAAACAGGCACAGTGTGTAAGTGCTATGGGACAAGCATAAGCAAAATGAGGGTGAAATCGGCAGGGTAGGTGTGGGGGGTCCTTTCATAATGAAGGTAGAATTTGATTGGGGTCTTTAATCACAGAAAGGTTGAATTGACTGAGCAAGATTTTTTTTTAAGCATATCTTTATTGATTTCAGAGAGAGGAAAGGAGGGGGAGAGAGAGAGATAGAAACATCAATGATGAGAGAGTCATTGATCGGCTGCAGCCCGCAACCCGGGCATGTGCCCTGACTGGGTATCGAACCCCGATCTCTTGGATCCTAGGTCGATGCTCAACCGCTGAGCCATGCCCAGCTGGGCAGACTGAGCAAGATTTATTTGAGTGAATACCAAATATTTGCTGAACATGCATGATGTGTTGATTTTAACTCTAAGGAATAAAATACAATAAGCACTGTTAAGTGTTTTCCTAAAATGAAATACCATCTTAACATCCATCAAGTGGAACCTGGAGCTATTTGGGGTCACTTTATCTCATAAAATGCACTCAGCATCATACTGTTTACTAAATTATTTAGGAAAGAATTGCCTCCCATGGATTTTTGTAGCTTACACACCTGTCAGCCAGCCCCATTCATCATTTTATTGTACTGTACATGGAATTGGTGTTTTCTAGTCTTCTTCTGGCTTCTTGGGAATGTTCAGAAACTGTTGAGTTTGATTGTCTCTGCATGATGTGGAAGGAAGGAAAGTCTGCCTTTGGCTCTTGTCTCCATTTAGCTATGGCTCTTGGACCTACTTAGAAACTCAACAAACAAGAACCAATTTTCAGACTTAACTTGGTGGAACCTGAACAACTGAGCTAAATCTATTTAGAATCATTGGAAAACAGAACGATTCTGGTATCTCTGAAAAATATTAGGAATGTGGATTTGGGATTTGGATAAGCCTAGTTTTGCCTGAGTCTATTCATTATGACTTATGTGACTTGTTTAATATCTACAAACCTCAGTTTCCTCATCTATAAAATGGGGATAAAAATAACTCCCACCTAAGTTTCTTGGAGGACTCAAGTAAGAAAATTTTGACTTGGGTTTGGCACAAGTCAATAATAAATGAGAGCTATCAACATCTTATTTTCGTTACTATTGTTAAGCACAGAATTCCAAATGGGCTTCTGAGAATCAAGATCTCAGATACTGGTGGTGGAGGTGGGAGCAATCCTAAAAGACAGGGAAATGCCCCAGGATAGGTCCAGGCCAGTGAACAGGGCTATTCCAGCCTTGCTCACGGACACCAGGAGCTCTGCAGAGGGACCTCGCCAGCTGTCACAGAGGGAGAGGGAAGACTTGGGAAGGCCCTTTCCCCTCATTGCCCTTGAAGACAACCTCAGTACTTCCCTTTTAATTATTTGGGTTCCTGTTTGTTTGAAGCTAAATATAATTTCAAATGCATATGGTCTATCCCATCATTTCAAATTCTAATAGTGCAGCTTATCGAAACGAAGGGTATTGCTGTCATGAGTGACTCAGGAATAGAATAATCACTAGGTAGCGATCTAGTTTTATGTCCTTTACAAGGCGCATGCTGAATGTGACTGTGAAATTTAACTTTTAAAAAGTGAGGTTGATAATGTGCTTCTTCTCCTGTGTAAACTGAAATTGCCTGAGTCTTCCAAACAGACACTCTAGGTGCTGACATTTCACGGGGGGAGGGACCGACAGCCCTTCCAGCCTGGCCCCTTCCTTATGCGTTTGGGAGCACGCACATGTATTTCCGTGCAGTCCCTCCAAACTTGCCAGCGCGTTGAAGCTCTCCACCCAGAGCAGCCAGTCTGCTGTCCTCGCTCCCGGGGACAGTTTGCAATGCAAATCATCGGGGCTGGCAGCGCAGGGCCATAACCATGGCAACCCAAGGAGGCCAGTCCCATCACCTCCTCAGCAAAGGACTTCTCAGCCCTGCCTTCAGGGCCGATCCCACGGCCGAAGGGCACTGAAGGAAAAGCAGAAGTGTTCACAGAAATAAATATGCAGCTGGAACCATGGCATCCGTTCCCCGCGCCCGCTTCCTCTGAGCCCGGGCCTGTTCCCCGCCACCGCCACCCTTCCCAGCCCCCCTCCCCCGGCTGCCTTTCTTAGCGGGCGGGGTGGAGAGAAGCACTATGTATCTCCATCCTCAACCTGACCGTGGCCTTTGGCCAGCAGACTGTCCTGACCTTCCATGGCTCACTGTTAAATAGGAGCAGGTGGGAACCGCAGTGCTGTGGCCACAGGACCTTTTAGTGTCAGCAGCTGTGATGCTCAGGGAACCAGGAGGGCATCCGAGGCTCTGCAGGCGCCTCTCGAGAGCAAGTTCCAAGGGCCGCGCCTCTGCGGAGACGCCTTTCTGCTGCTCCAGTAACTCTCGTAGTTTGTTTGTTTGTTTGTTTGCAGCCTGGGGGGAGGGGCTGCCAGTTCTCTGTTCCCATTTTCTCTCAGTTGGAAGGAAAGGACAGCTCTGGCATGTTCTGAAGCTTTTGTACCTGCTGCTGGGTGACCAGGTGATTCCCGGGAAGAAAGGCCATTAGCAATAAGGTAAGCGTCTAATTGTTGTGGATCCCGGCCTGGATGGTTCCAGCACCCCATGGCTCCCTGGGAGGCTGCCATTAGCCTGGGAAAGTCTAAAACACGGGGAATGGGATGCTCTAGGCTCCCGGTTGTTAGCTTATCTCCCCTGCATTGCGACAACTACTTCAAGCAAGTTTCTCAGGCGTGATGCAGAAATTGTATTTTTCTTTCTGTAGCTATTCTTTGTAGCTTGGGGACTTCTGTGTCGTGTCACTGGTAACTTTTTTCCTTACTATCTGAGGGAGGTCTAATCATTAAGATGAAGTGAAAGAGTTTAACTCTTTGTTGTTAACTAATCAGTGAATTCACTAAATATAAAAGCTGAGCTTGAGAGGCTGAGGCCAGGTGGGATCTTTTTGCTACAGGTGGGAGTGAAAAGTCTTCTGAAAGAGTGGAGAGAACTGATTGAGGGATAAGTTTGCCAGATAAATAAAAGACACCCAGTTACACCTGAATTTTAGATGAACAGCAATATTTTTGGTATAAATATGTCCCAAATAATGGGCAATACTTCTGCTAAAAAGTACTTGGCTTTGACCTGAAGTTCAAATGTAACTCAGCATCCTGTATTTTTCGTTGCTAAATCAGGCAACTTGATTTAGGGATGTAAATTGGAGAAGATTTTTAAGAAAATAAAAGAGCATCTACTTTTCTCTCTATAAAACTTTCACTATAATTTTCCATTGAAAAATCACTTATCATTGTCGTCTTATACCGTATTAGGAAATGATTTAATGCTGGGGCCAAAAGGAGGAAGAACCAAAATAATAAAAGAGTTCAGAGTTCAACGATACCTGCCTCATAAGGTTAACATGAGACTTCTTATCAGTTTCCCAACTAGATCCTGAGATTGACTATGATCATGATTTTATGTAGGATTTATGCCTGGTTGATCGTTAAGGCACCAGGTTGCTGCCTGAAGAGCCTTGCTCAGAGCTTCTCCACCAGTGTGCCCATGAGGGAGCCTGTGTGCTGGGAGATACTGACCCCCTGTCTCTTGGGGCTGTCCCTTAGGGCAGGGCTGGGAGAGCCCAGGGCTGGTCACCTCCCAGAGCAGGCTCCTCCAGGACTCTAGAGGGCGCCCCAGGGGAGCTGGGTGCAGAGGTGCTCTGAGCATCCAAAACGCTGGAAAGCTCTGCATGGTCTCAGAGCATGGGCCAGGGTGATGGGATCCTGCAGAGCTTGCACAGTCACAGGTGATCTCTGTACTACAGAGGTAAGAGGTAAACCAAACAGGTCCGTGAGTGTGTTAGGAAGAAGACAAGTGATAGAAGGTGAGCATTTTTTTATAATGTTTGTAATTGTACTGCAATGTACAAAAGAAAATATTTTGAAGAGTCTATTTGTCTTTCCTGACACTGACATCTTTAAACTAGAATGGGTTAGTTGCTTTGTAAAATGGCCCTCAGTTTGGACTTACTGGGTGATCCCTCATGATTACAGTTTATGCATTTTTGGTAGGAATAGCCCAGAAACGAGGAGGTTTGCTTTATATTAAGCTATGTGCCATTACCTGGGATGTGAATGTGGGCCACTTGGTTAAGACAGTGTCTGCTGAGTTTCTCCCCTGCAAAGTTACTGTTTTTCCCTTTGTATTTCTTAAGAAGATATTTTGAGAAAAATCTAGATATCCTGTTCCTCATGCAACTTTTACCAACTCATTTTTGCACCTAATTACTGAAATTGTTTATTACTATGATGTGTTTCAGTCGATAATTTTCTAACTTTACCCTTCCTTTTACCACTATCTGTTGACATTCTACTTAAAAAAATAAGTCTCCTCTTCCCCATAGTCTGCACCTTTTAGACATTGGTACATATTGCCTTGCTTTCCAGGAAGGTTTTACTAATTAATATTTCCGCAAACATTAATTAGTGTCAATTTCCCCACCTTCTAGGTGTACTCACTCTAATGAATTTTTATAGGAGAATCGAGTGTGGTAATCTAATGTTTTTTTAAGTTCTCATTCCTTGAATATTAATAAGGTTTATTACATTTACATCTTTAGTCATTCATAGATTTTCTACTTTTGAATTGCCTGATCAGTACATTGTTTCTATTTCTATGTTCCTTTTACTTATTGATTTGTAACTGCATGCCATGAATGAAGGATCTTAAAACTTTTAATGTTACATATACTACAAATATTTCTGCTTTTATATTTATTTTTAGCTTTTTGACATGTTTGTCGTTTTACCACAGTAAATTTTAAATTCTTATCTGGTTAAATTCATTATGACCCTTCATTGCCGTCAGTGTCATTTCTCTACAGGCAATCCCCACCTCAAGATTAGAAAAATGTTCACCAACATTTTGTTCTAGGACTATTTTTATTTCACTTTTTTCACATTAATTCCTTAACACTATTGAAATTTATTTTGATGAATTCTTTACAACTCTAATTTTGTTTTGCTTTGTTTTTTTAATTAATTTTTTAGTTTAGAGATAATTGTAGATTCACATAGAGTTGTAGGAAATAATACAAAATCTACCTGCCTTAATGGAGGAATCCTTTCAACAATGCATAAGTAATTAACTTCTGCATATCTGGATTTTTGTCTAGGACAAGCTTTGTCTTCCCAACACAATCAACAGGGACAGTTGTAACTTCATAACCGTTTCTTCTAATCAATTATAAGGAATAATACCCGTTCCTTCCTCTATATCCTCTGAAGTTCTATAGTTATGATCGTGGTGGGAAAGGAAGGTTGGTGACATCTCTGATGTCAGAGGTAAAAATCGTGCAGTTAGAAAGGGGATTTAGACATAAGAAATCGCCTAAATCTTGACGTCTTCTCTTCACTTTCAGATATTTCTTTGTGTCCTTGGACAGGACACTTTCTCGTTTGTATAATTAAGAATTTTACCATCATGATCCTTTCATATTGGATTGAAATATGATATAATTTTTATTGTATAACAATATATTTTTAAACTTGAAATTTGTGTACCTGAAGATCTTGAAGTAAATTCCTTGACAGTCATCATTTGTTTATTTTTTTATTTTATTTTTATTTTTAAATTTTTTATTAGATTTATTGGGGTGACATTGGCTAATAAAATTATATAGGTTTCAGGTGCTCAATTCTTGTAATATTCATCCATATATTGTCCCGTGTGTTCACCACCCCAAGTCAAGTCTCCTTCCATCACCATTTATCCCCCCTTTACCGTCTTCTATCTCCCCCACCCCCTTTCCCTCTGGTCATCACCACGCTGTTGTCTGTGTCTATGAGGGTTTTTTTCTTTGCTTAATCCCTTCACCTTTTCACTCAAACCCCCAACCCCATTTCCCTGACCAGTCATTTTTTTAAAGGTATTAGGAAGAGTATGGAAGGGGGGGTTGTAACAGAGCTCAACCACAAGTATTCTTAAGAGAAATAACCATCTGCATTGGCCAGGATTCTCCAGGGAAATTAAATAGAATCTATCTATACCTATATCCATGTCTACCTCTATCTCTATCTCTATCTCTATCTATCTCTATCTCTAGCTCTAGCTCTAGCTCTAGCTCTAGCTCTAGCTCTAGCTCTATGTCTCTCTGTAGCTTTAACTCTATGCCTATCTCTATCCATCTATATCTACATCTATATCGAAAGACAGAGGGAGAGAGAGAGAAATATCTATCTCTGCATCTATTTCTCTGTCTATAGATTTACTATAAGGGATTGGTTCACACAATTACGGGACATGAGAAGTTCCATGACCCGCCATCTGCAAGCTGGAGCCCAGGAGCCGGCGGTGCAGTTCTAGTTTGAGTCCCAAGCTTGAGAGCCGGGAGTACCAACAGTGCAAATCCCAGTTCCAGAGCATGGAGACGCTGGCATCCCAACGCACTGAGCGAGGCAGAGAAAGAGAATTTTCCCTTCGCCTTGGCCTTCTAGTCAGGCCCTCAAGAAACTGAATGATGCCCGTCCACACTGGGGCGAGCAATCTGTGTTATTCGATCCACTGAGTCAAGCCTACTCTCTTCCAGAGGCACATCACAGACACACCCAGAAATGATCAGCTGGGTATCTGCACACCCCGTGGCCCAGTCGAGTGCACACATAAAATTAATCGGCACACCATCAGCTAGGATGACTCGTGATTCCAGTAAGCTAACACTGAAGAACATCTGTTTAATCGTTGCCAGGCCGCTGCTTAATAGCCCTTTGGTGAAATTTATGCTATAATTGCTCGCACGCACTTTAATCCCCTTGTCGGGAACGTTTGCCTGTCAGTTATGTCATCTTCACGAGCCAGAGCCAATGCTTCCCCTTCCAAGAAGCCCTTTTTATGCCCCCAAATGAACATTCCCCCCCTTTAATATTTGAGAACAGTTGTTTTGTACTTCTCTCAAAATGCATATTCTATTTTGCCTCAACATATATAGTTAATAAGTACTATTTCTTGTAACCAACTGTAAGCTGCTCAATGTTGCTTTGAACACAGTAGGCAGGAGAGTATTGAATTAAATTGAGTTAGTAGATATCATTATCGAACTGATGGAGCTAACAGTTCATTTACACAAGGCACTTTTGTGAGCAACGACCAGTACACAGCACTGTGCCTGACATGATAGAAACTACAAAGATGGGAAATTCACATTCCGTCCCCCTGAGAGCAAAGACGGAGTCCAGGGTCAGAAATAACCATTCACGCATTGAACAGTCATCGCTGGTTACCTATTATTATTGATGTCCTGGACTAAGTACCACGGAGACAAAAATGCATAAGTCATGGTCCTTGTCCCCAAGGGGTTCATTTAGTCGAGTGGGAAAGGCAGAAATATGAATAAACTGCTTGACTTGAGTGTGAAGAGAGCTACAATCAGGGGTCACTCAGGCTCCTGTGAGTGCCAGGAGCAGGCTGGGGCAGGAGCAGAGATCGATACGGAGCAAAAGTCCTCCTTGAAGCCAATAAAACGGTGTTCCGTAAAGATGAGGGCAGTGCTGCCGGGGGGCTGCGCCCAGTGGGGCCGGCAGGAGGGCGCGCTCGAGAACAAGGAGCTCTGTGCACCTGGAATATGATGCGTGAAGAGCCTGGAGTGCGGGGGTGCGGGAATAGGGGGCCAGCCGTAGGTCATAGGTCCCCCCACATCCTTTCAGGATGTGGCAGAGCAAGTGTTGAGAAGACAAGAGGAGAACGGAAGGATTCACTGAGGAAGAAAAATCACTTGAGAGCCGGAGAGGGACTGGAGCAGGGCCCGCAGTAGCTGCATCAGTTGATCCAACTTTACCAGCCCCGAAGGCACTTCAGGTTTCCAAGAAGCTGCATCATGCTTCCAGAATTAATAATCTTTTGCTTATTTTCACCAACAGAAGATGAAAACTCCAAGGCCAAGAGAACTGGCTTTGGGTTTGGGCACAACCGCCTTGTCTTTCCGTCCAACCTGCTCCGAAATGGCAGGAGCGAGCACCTTCCCACGCTCCGGGTGGGCGGGAGCCACCCGCGGCTCGAGTCAGCACAGGCCGCTCGTTCCCCCGGCAGAGTGTTGACAGAACACGCTCTGCCCGGGGCCTGCCTCTGCTGCTCTGAATCACTGGGAAACCTTCGCAGTGTCCGTGGGACTCGGATGCCTGCGCGGGGGGACGAGCAGACAGGCGCTCCTGGCGTGGCTTTGTTGCTTGAGTTTCTGACTGATCTTCCAGATCCATGAGTCACAGGAACGGTGTTTTATTCTGCTCGCTTTTAGAGTTTTGACGAGCATAGCTTTAAAATATTTTTAAAATGTGAGCTCCATCGGTCAAATATTAAACAGTCTCTGTGGAGGGTAGAATAGAATAACCAATTTATGGAGTTATCTCAGAATTTTCTCATGTAATGCAAGAGGAAATGACATTTCAAGACAACTTAAAATTACATGCTCAATGTCATGCAACCAATGAACTATTTGTTGATTAATGAAAATAAAAAACCCTTTTCATCCCTGGTAGTGAATGAAGATCTCTGTGAGCTTATTAGTGGTTGGAAGGCACATAAGAGAAGATAAAAGAAGGTATTTACTCAGAGAGTTTTGGTTGACATGGCAGAAGTGGGCATCAAGTGACCTCTCAGAAAACCTTGCTTCAAAGTGGAGGTAGAAATGAAAGCCGCACTCATTTAAGGAGAGCGTGTAGATGGGGATAAGAGGGAGCTGAGGATTAGGCAGAGAACACTCCGAATTTAGAGGTTAGAGAGGCAAAAACCAGGAAAAGAGCCCCAGGAAAAATCTTTGCATGAGATGGGAGGAAATCTGGATGAGTGTGGTATCAGAAAACAAGTGAAAATTTTCCTTTAAGAGAAAGTGGCCAACTATCAAATGCTGCCGAAAATTCTAGAATGATAAGAACGGATAGTTGCTCGTTAGCATACTGATCTGAGTGGGTTATAAAGAGAATGGGCGGCAGGGACACCGCGTGAGATCCCGTGGAGGCCTGAGCCGAAGCTGTGGTCCTGAGGATCCATGGCGGGGGCATAGAGGTGCTGAGACCCCTGTGCACTCAGAATGTCGTGGGGCTGGTGTTCCATTGTGCTGTTTCCTTCTTGGCCACAGGGCTCCTTCAGAAGGGGTGCCAAGGCTGGAGCTTCAGCCTGTCATTATAACCATGAAATTTAATCCACAGTCGAAAGAATTTCCAGACTTTGCCGTGAGCCTCTAATAGTCTCAGGGAAATCTGTATTCTCGGGTCACAGAAATATTGTATTATCACACTTTCCAAATATATCAGCTTCTCGACGCTCTAAAGTAAGTAATCTCAAGCTCTACACAGGTTATCCACACACTGTGAGTGTCAAATTTATCTCCCTTGAGAAAGACGATTGCATTCATTGGTGACCCTTCTCCTTCACTTGACAGTTCTTGACATCACAATGACAAGAGGCAACACAGAGAAGAGAGGGAACGGGGAAATAAAAACTGACCAATACGGGTATTGATTCTTTAGCTTACATTTTCCGTTAATTTTCCCCCAAACCCTATGGGATGGTTATTTCATAGATGAAGAAATAGATGATCAGAGCTGTTTGACAGTTTCCCCCAAGGAGATGTCAGGGAAGCGGCAGAGCTGAGAATAAAATCTGGAATTGTCTGACCTGAAAGCACTTGCTGTTTTAACCACATAAAAACCAAGAACACTGGCTACGACAGCTGGATGCGTCTGTCCCCAGTAACCAGGCGGTCAACGGTTACAGGTGGCTCACCCTGGACAAAGTGCTGACGGGGCCCTGCGGGGAACAGAGGTAAATAAAGCGAGCACAGCCCGTTTTCCAGTATGAACAACTGGGTTGGTGGCCTGTTTGCAGAGAGGTGCAGAAAGTCTCCCCGGGGCACAGGAGGGTAACCGTGGTCACTGCCCTAAGAATCAAAGCCTCAGATCACTGGGCTTCCCAGTGGAAAGGAGCGCGGACGGTTCAGTTTGCCCAAGTGAGAGAATATGTGATGTAAGATTAATGTGACAAAGTCTTTTTCCCTCGTTTTGATGATTTTTAAAATTTTGAAAAGCTTGATAACATTTTAACACATTTCCTTTTCGTCTTTTCAATACATTGCTTTTTTTTGTTTTGTTTTTTACAAATTTGAGTTCTTGATGCATATATTGTTTTGCATCTCCTTTTGTAAAATTAAACGTGATAAGAAATTCCCATTAATGGGCGTTCTCTGTACACATAAGGACTATGTGACATAGTGATCAGAATGGAAATAATCTGAAGAGAGAGAAGGGGCCCCACAGGGGCCAAGGTGGTCCAGGATGAAGATTCACATTGGCAAGAATTGGTTCCAGATGTCCTGAGGACAGCAGGTCACTAGAGGGACCCCCAGAGGCCAGGTGCCGTAACTCCTGCCCTGTCAGTCCGCCGGGCAAGTCAGGGCTGCCACCTGATCCGAGTCCCTTTCCAAAGGGCAGTCCTGGGGCCCAAGCCAGTGGAAGCCAAAGGAAGGTCATTCAGGCATCGGAAACTCCTTTTCCAGAAGCAGACTTGTTTGCTAACAGGGAAGGCATTGCCTGAGACAGAGGGGACAAAAGAGTTTGTTTTTTTTTACAAACTGGCCCCTGACCCTTGCCTTTCCCACTTTCCCCAAAGGCTATTTTCTGCTCTAAAGCCAAGTACAACTGAGCAGGCAGGGAGCTGTCCCCTGGGCGTGCAAGGCCAATGGCTAAGATCAAAGCCGCAGCTATAGAACAGGAGTCTGAAGACGAACCAGTAAAGCTGCACTGTATCTAAAACGTTGATGATTTTTAGTGTTATATTTGAAAAAGTGGCACTAAGTTACAATTCGACATGATAGTCCAGAAGCAGCACTTGGAGGACTATTGGCTGCTGACAGCTCCTGCTCCTGTTGCAGAGCAAGATCTGTCCTGCTAGGTCGGACCTCACTTTCAGCCAAGGTCAAGATTATTCTGCGGATTTTTTTTTTCCATGATACATTATTTCTTTACTCAAACCCTGCTCCTCTACTGAATCTGATATTTCATGAATGTTGTTTAGCATGATTCTGGAGTTTTCCCTGCTGGTGACATTTTGCACTGTCAGAGTCGATGCCCTGATTGCAATTTGCATGCTCAAGATACAAAATATTGCCAAGGAAAACTTTTTTTACTCCAAAGACCCAAAGCTTATGCAAAATTAAATAACTAAAATTAAATGCAGTTTCTAAAGGTTGTTTTTTGTCTCCTGTTATGAAACCTCGACTACCAAGCAATTCTATAAAGGCTAGAAATATAATCTAATCTGTATTAATTTTGTCTTGTATGATCATTGAAATTTATATAAACATTTGTCTTCTCCCAGCGGATATTACTGGTTAACTTTCTGAAGTTTACTGGCTAAAATGCTCACTGTTAATATAGATAGTTACTGTCCACCTTTTGCCCAAGTTTTTAACTAATTGAAATTTCCTAGTAACTGTTGCTTTTTCCTAAAACTAATAGTCATCGCAATTGTCATTAATGTTTGCAGTAATGTACTATTGCGACAATAACTGTATATTTATGCATCCAATGAATGATAGGATTTTAATAGCTAAAGCTATTAAAGGAGACTCTTGGTGCCAGCTGCACCTAGAATGCTCACCTATGCTTAGAATATTCAGAGGTTTACAATGAATCTGAATGGCGAGCCTTGTTGAAACGCTGATGAGAAATGGGGGCCTGCATGTCACGTGATCAGAGATTAGGCCTAAGTTCAGGGATGCAAGGCATGCTCCTATAGTGGGCATCTGACTACTTGGTCATCTCTAAGCTTAAACAATAAACTAATGCAAATTCAAGTAGAAGGCGTGGAAAGAATTTAGCAGAAAGTGGTTTTCAACCCTCGCTCTGCTGTTTGATTTGGTACATGCTTATTTAGGACCTACTATGTGCTGAGGAGGCAGCCTGTGCTAGAGACACACCAGAGAGTAATAGGGAGGCTGTTGTTCTCAACTTGCTGACAGTCTGAGGAGTTTAAACAATTTCCACAGCTGCGCCAAGCGTCTGTCTCCTTCTCTTACTGTTTCAGCCCCATAAGGACATTAACAAATGTCAAATGAGATCATTGGGACAGCCTATATTTCTTGTGCCATGTGCCTAAATATATTTATCAATATTCTAGTTGTCCCAAACACCCTATAGGGTAGACAGTACAGCTTCATAGTCATGAGATATGCTGGGAGTTCAGGGCCTGGATTTGAATCCTGGTGCCTGTGTGACTTTGGGTTTGCAACTTAAGCCTTCTGCTCTTCAATTTACTGTAAAATTGTGACAATTAAATTACTTCCTTCATGGACAATTAGATTGAATAACTGATATATAGAATTTCCAAAATAAGTACTACACTGAGGTTAACAGTTATTAAAACTCAGTACAATTTATCCCCTATCAAACAATAAGAAAATGAAGAGAGGTTATAACAGTAATACAAGGCCACACAATGAGTTGCAGAGGCAAGACTCGGCCAGGCTGTTCTGTTGCCAAAGCCTTTATTTTTTATATTTTGGGTCTTTAAAAATAATTTTATAGATGTAACTGTTGGATAAATTTGAAGGCTACCTATTATGTTAATCAGTGCTTTTAAGCTTTCTCCTTGGCTGGGTGTATCCACTAGTCCAACTTCTCTCCTCACTGACCGCATCCCCGGCCTCCAGAACCTGGATCCACTCGTTGGACTGTGAGCATCCTGGCTTTTGCCCTCTCCTGGAGCCAAACCCAAAAGCTGACTCACTGTGTCTGGTTTGCATTTTTTGAAATTAGTGTGCCGACTGATGATGATGGAGAAGTCCCATGAATTTGACAGCCCTCAAGGAGGCCAGGAAAGGAGCAGGAGAGGCATCCTGAGGTCCACCAAGAGTGCATGGGTTCCCCTGGATGAGCAGCTGCCTCCTGGCTCTGAGGTGGAAAGCCAGAGCCTCACCACCCCCACGCTGGGTGAGAACGGGCCCTCGGGGCTGCCGGAAACCATCTTACTGTGGGTGGTGAAGGATGTGGGGGCTCTTGGCTGGGGCAAATAATTTTAGAACATGGACTTGGCTTTGAAGATACCAGTGTTCCTGGCCTGATGTCAGAAACTCCCATGAAATGGGCACTTCTGACGTCCCCTACGGACACTCAAAGCACAGACCTTCTTGATGGAAACAGACCAACTAAAGAATGAACTCTGCTTCTTGGCCACTCCAATGTACCCCATCCTAAGCCCCCCAGGACTCCAAAGCTGTGTGGAGTCTATGTCAGGGACATAAGGCTTCATTTGGTTGAAAGGCTTTTATTTGCTGGGTCTTCCATGAGGCGTCAATAATCATGTAATAGCTTAAGGAGTAATAACTAAGGAAGGCTTCTCCCTCCCCCACGGTGGAGCCTTTGGATGGCTTTCCTTGGTTTTCCCCCACCCAGTTCGTGCTATCCCTTCGCAGTAGCTCAACTGAAGAATTAACACCCCCATGCCCTCTGGCCTTTTTGGTTCACCAGACACCTTGCAAGGGGTAACTCGGCTACCTCACTGCTGGGTAGTTTAAAGTCAAAGAAAGTCAGTCCCGAGGAGCCTGTAGCCACTAACAGGAAACGCTGCCTCTATGTCCCCGCCTTTGTGCCTGGCGACTCTTTGTTGCGCCCCGATAAAGATCCACCTTAAAAGACTGGTGCCTCCTTTACGCAGGGTGCCTTTGGCAATCCTGGGAGTCTAGAGCAATTTTTCCCTGGAATGGATGCAAATTTGGTTTCTAACCTGGCAGAGAACTCCTTGCAAATAAACATCCCTGGCTGGCTGCCTTAGGTAAATGTCGTGATTCCATCAGGAGGGGCTCCAGGGCCATTTCCATCCAACAGGAGAGAGACGAAAGTCTCGGGTCCTCGCCCCCCTTGGCATTCACGCCAGGTAATTACAGAATTATTCTAACATCTCTTGCTCTTCGGTGGTTTCTTTTCCTTTCCCTTAATGTTTTCTCTTTTTTGAAGTTAGTCTTTTGGCAAGTTCATACTTCATTTTCAGGAAAGGCTGATTACAGAAAACACGAATATGCTTATGGAAACATGTAACTAAATATGTGGGAAATGGAGCTCTTGGGTGGCGCTGAGGAATGAATAGAGTCGTTTGGGCTGGTTGTGCGTTGACTGACTGGTCTGTTTCTTTCTCGTTTGTAGAAAGTTCCAAACAAGAAAGTATTCAGCAGTGGCTGGACTCGGGGTTCTTGTAAGTGTCCCTCTGTGCCCTTGTACGTTTCTCTCACAAGGTCCATGAAAACAATGTGGGCGGCCCTGGCTGTCGCAGCGGGGTTGGTTGAGTGGTGTTCGTGCACCGAGAGGTCGCCAGTTCGATTCCCGGGCAGGCAGCCGGCTGATCGATGTTTCTCCCTTTCTCTCTCAATCTAAAAAAAAACAAATAAAATCATTTTTTTAAATTGGGGGTAACCTTGCTGAGTACTTAACAGATTATTCTATTGCAAAAGTTATGTATCAGTTTAAAAATATAAGACAGAATACTATCTAACAGAAGACTAACCCCTGGCTTCTCATTGGTTTCCAAAAGTCCTCTCCTCTTAGAGCCTAACTCTGCATTTACTCTCATCTATTTAATTAAAAGGCAGTTTAGTGTAACTCATTTACACACACTGTTTGATTCACAATACTTTTGTTTCTTTACAGTGTCTCTGCAGATGAAAACTTTCAGCAAGTCACCGACCACACAGGTAAGACAAGAGGAGCCAGGAGCGGTTCTGCTTGGTGAACCCCGGTAGGAGCTGGATTAACATGTCTGTGCAAATAAACCTTCCGAAAATGAGAATTATCAGAGGGTCCTGGAAATGGAACTGGTCTCAGCAACCATCCAGGGCAATCGCAATTGCTGTTTGATCTATGGGACCGAGGCTCAGGAAGGACAGGGGATTGTCCAGCACCGGTCGGGGCGGGAAACCAGGACTCTTGCCACAGCACTAGCTCAGACTCTAGCCGAAAACTTTCACAAGAATGTAATTATGGAAATCAAAGGGTTTCATTTTTCCTCTTAGTCTATTGTAGTTTTCTTTCTAAACCTAGTTTCTTTCCCTTCTTTGGTCTCAAAATGATATCCTCTCTTTCTAACGATGCATTTGTTCTCGAAAAGACAGAATTCTCTAGCAAACAATGGAAGCGTGTATTTCCGAGGCAAAACCTGTAGCACGCTTGTTACACAGAGATGTGATAAGAGCATTATAAAAAGAAATTTAATGGCAAGTCTCACAGTTCCCATCTCCATTAAATGAAATACCGTATTTCCTAGAATCTGAAACCCCTGGATCGTAAAACACACTCACACTTTAAGTTTCACTCAGATGGGAAAATAAAACAACAAGAACTGGTGATTATAAATGAAAGGCAGCACTGACACGTCCTGACTGTATACACATTAAAATGTAAAAAAAGTATATTTTCAAATTGGTGCAATGCCATAAATAATGGATATAGAAATGACATAAATTAGGAGTTTGATGATTAGAGGAAATAATTATTAGTCAATTGTCCCTTACTTGGTTGGTTTTAATTATTTTACTTTTTTCGCCTCCTTTTAAATTAAGATGACCATTGGCTACAAACCAGTTTGAATTGGGGATTTTTTTTTACTTGAAAAACTAGGTAAATTCGCTGAAATGTTCTTCTTTGCTGGGGGGGGGGCACACTGATTTGTTGTTCCACTCATCTATGTCTTCACTGTTTGCTTCTTGTATGTGCCATGACCAAGGATCGAACCCGTAACCTAGGTGTACTGAGATGACGCTCTAACCAACTGAGCCACCCAGCCAGGGCGCCAAGCTTATTTTTTAAAAATATAACTGTTCCACGCTGCCAAAATCTCTGGAGATGTTTGCCTATAAATTGAAGTTAAGCACCTCTGTTCGTCATAGTTCAGATTCAAAGAAAGGCGAGTGTGAGAAATACAGCGCATTTCACATCCCGGGCGTTTCATCTGCCCAGGTCGCGGCGGGAGGCCTGCACCAGTTCTGGGCTGTCAGTAACTGTATTAAAACTTCGCCTCCCTAAAATTAGACACAAATCATGGCCCTTCCTCGTCCGGAACGGCTCAGACGTGGGGGGACGGCCTGGGGCAGAGGAGGGGTGTCGGAGTGGCTGCGAGACCCGAGATGCAGCTTCAGCTTGCAGGGTCCTTGGTCGTCAGCGGGGCCTCTAATCATAATGGAACAGCTCCTTACGAGTTTAATTGAGCCTTCGCCTCTACAAGGCCCTCTCTCATCTGTCACATTTCAGGCTCAGTGACCTGTGCGGTCGCCAGGCTGGCGTTCATTAGTGATTCACAGGTGAAGAATCTGGGCCACCGGCGGTCAAGGGCCGCTGTTCCTGGTCACAGCTGGCTGGTGGCAGGTGGGGAGACTGGAGCCCAGCGCTGCCAGCCCCTCTGTGTGCTGGTCTTCGTCGTGGTGAGGCCGACACTCGCTGAGTTCAGGGCAGCCAGGAGCTGCGGCGAGGGGCTGGGGGTGGGGAGTCTGGGACGGGGGATGAGGCCCACGGTCCTGAGTGGTGAGGCCCCTCCTCCCAGGCTGCAGACCGGCTCGTAGTCCCGAGTTCCAGATTAAACCGTGTATTAGAAAGCCCGGAGAGGAGCTGGTCAGTGGCCAACCCATTCCCACCCCTAGGAAACAAACTGAACATCAGCCCTGACTCTGAGATGCATCGTCCTGATGCTGTGTGGACAGACTTGTGCACCAAACGCATGTGTGATGCTAGGGTGACACCAGGTGTACTTGTTAACAACACATCTGGGCATAGCTGTGAGCGGAAACACTAGAACTCACTCCCACCGCAGAAGGGCAGTGTCTGTCTGTGAAAGATCTGCGGGGTGCCATGATGGTCTGGTGGGTGGTTAATTCACTCGTCTTTTTAATATTTAAGTATTTCTTCTTCAGTCTCCAAGGAGGTCCCTGACAAGTAAACTCACGTCTTTCCAGAAGGGATGGATTAACCACTAAGAACTTTCAAGATCAAATTCTAAATGTTGTGGTCTCTATTACAAGGAAAGGTCAAAGTAAATCCAATTAAACGTGATAGACGGCCCCTTAATGCTTATCAAAAGAGAGATCCAGAGCAAGGAACGGGGCCAGGTGGCGGGGACAGAGATGGAGAACCCACAGCTCCTGCTCTCAGGAGTGTCGCTCTGACCTTCCAGGACCATCACAACTGGAACGCGACCTGTACCCACTCCCTAAAAGGCCTTCTAGTCTTACCCCCCATGACATCCCTAGTCTTTTCTCTTTCTCCCTCCCGACTTAACATCTTTCCTGTTCTTTTCACCTCCATCTCTTCTTCTGAGTCCTGACTCAAGTTCCATGATCTGGGTCAGGCCCCTGCTGGCACCTGCACTGAGAGACGCAGTCACTTTTCTGAGCACCAGGCACAGCCATCGTGGGCTCTGTTCCCGTGGAGCTTGGCCTGTGCTGCCTCCGATCACTAGGGATAGGATCGGCCTCACTAACAAAATTGTAGATGCCCCCGAGGCAGGAATGCCTCTGACCCATCGGATTTCTCCAGGGCTGATCAACCAAAGGCGCTCAGGAAAGCTGGTCTGTGACGAAGGCGATGTGGTCAGCTTGGGAAATCTTCGAAGGAGAGGTGAGGCAGGAGCTAGTCAATCAGAGAGATGCGGCTTTGAAAACAACCAAGAGGCCAAGCTAGACAACGCCGTGTGGTGGAAGCAAGCGGAGCTTGGACAAAGTCATTGAAAAAGAAAACCAAATGTGTGCGGGAAGCACGCAGGAGGTGGTCAGGCCAGAGGAATGGTTTTGGGCGACAGAGAAGAGGTGGAAGTGTTTCTGTTAAACAGGCTGTTGCCAGGTTATAAATGCCCTAAAACTTAGAAAGAGGGAGTCTCGCTGGATATCTTAGGAGAGGGGTGGCGAAGAAGTGTCATCTCAGTTCAATGAAAAGACAGGCGGTTGTAACTGGATCTGTGCGGAGTCTATGCTGAGTAGCCCTACCTTTGTTGACCTGAACAGGGGTCATGAGCCGCAAGTGACAGATGCCATAGGTGCAGCACCGGGAATTGCAGCAGGCCTGTTGCCATCTCATTGCAGTGAGTTATGAATGGTTTCTGAGAAGAGGGACGACAGGTTCCAGCGTTTATCCTGGCAATGGGAGGAAGGTGCATACCCTGGGACAAAGCTATTGTGACCTCATGCTCGGGGCGGGTGTCAGCAGGGCAATAGAAAGGATGAGTCAACAGCATCTGCAAAATAAACAGATATCTGGGTAAAGCAGAGCCAGGCATTGCAACCAGCTCTAAGGGGTGAGCATGAGTGTCAGAGAAAATGAAGAGTCTCTCTCTCTCTTTTTTTTTTTTTGTAAGACTCTAAATTAATAATTCGTCTAATGAAACACACCCTGCCGACTGCCTCTTCTAAGTGCCTTGGTCACGCAGGGGTTAAGTACACAGAAAGCTGCAGAATGCTATTATTTTAGAGCCCTGTGAAAATGTAATTTGATTAGTCTATTGGACGGTATTCCAAAGAACCAAATGTCTTCCATGAATCAGTCAGAAATGCTTAGGAAAACCAAAATAAAAACTGCTTTCTAAGCCAATAAAGGTGCTAATTAGTGCCTTCTGCGTATCGCGCTCCATCTTCCCCAGCAACGCATTGTGCGGGGTTAAGTGCGGTGGCTGCTGCTTCAGATGGCAGGGGGCCACCTAGCGGTGGGCGGGGGCTGGAGCCCGAGTCTGACGGAATCAGAGGGGCGTTTTAACCCCTGCAGGGGGACTCGCTGAGTGGGGCAGGGCGCGGCTTCTCCTGCTTTAATTCTCCAAGTCCACCCTCACGAAACTTGGGAATAGTAGGACCTTATTATTATTTTTCTTTCTTCATTCCCCAATGATTTTAGAAAGTGAAATCTGGTTTTATAAACCGAATAAGGGCATCTTGGAAGGGGGGAAATATTGGAGAAAGTATCCAGACCAAGCAACTAGAGAAATGAGTGAGGAATGAAGGAGGTCCAGCGAGCAGGGCTTAGTGATGGATGCACTCACATCTGGCACATCTGTAAGGGTCCCATCTTCTCCCTGGGGCAGGCCTGGTGCTTGCAGAAGCTTGAGAAAATCGGGGCAACAGGAGCAGTTGGTTTGCTCCACGCGGCATTTCTTGGGTGTCACATTCTCACTGTGATCAGAGCTGCAGACTCAATTGCTTCTGGGAGCCAGGCAGGGGACCACCAGTGAACCAAGCAGGCAGGACAGAGGACAGAGAACTGCAGAGCACGTGGCCGCCAACAGATTGCTGCCCTGAAGAGGCCTGGCCCAGAATTGCTGGATTTCCTGGGTTTTCAGGAAATTCTAGGAATCCCAGTGCTCGTGAGAACTGGGCCACCAGCTTGTTGTGCCTCTTGGTTCAGGTTCATTATAGAAAACTGGTGACCTGACCTTGAAGAGTCCGTCCTCAGGCTCCAGGAAGTTTACCTTGAAAAATGGCAAAGTAGAAAAAACCAAAAATGAAACAACCACCACCACAATGAAAAACCCCTCAACAGGCAAGGAACAAAAATCCACACTCTGTGCAAGACTCTCAGCCACCAGGCAGACGTGTTGGGAAGGTCAATCACTGCTCCCCAAGACCCAAGGAGCCTGGAGATGCACAAAGGAAATGGAGCGATGAACCAAATTCATTTTTAATAATTTTATTACAATTTTTAAAATGGGCTTATCTTGTGTATTTTTTAAAAAATCATATTGATTTTTTCCTGGCTTAGTTTTCTCCAAAATCTGAGCTTGGCAGCAGAGAAGGCTTATGTGTGTGACTGTACTAGATGGAGACAGACATTTGTGTCATTTAAACCAGATCAAGAAGAAAGCGTATAAGTCTAACAAAGGATTTAAAGCTGTGTCAGTGCATGAGGGAGGGTGGGATTCAGGAGACGGATTCGGACACCCCGGCCATCCCTAGGTCAGTGATGGCGGGCCTTACGGTGGCTTGTGACCTAGCCGGCTCCACTTTGCACATCCCCTAGAAAACATGTTGCCTTTAGGGGTTCCTGTTCCTCTTCATGGCTCCCCTTGGTTTCCTGGCAACCAGGTTGCTTCTGAGCGTGGTTAGCAGGGCTGTGGGGTGTGGTCCAAGGAGTATCTGACTCGAGAATCTTGGGCTGCAGGCTGCACATTTTTCTGGATGACCAGATTGCCTGCAGGGCTAGGGTTTTTGAACTTGCAGCAGGCTGAGCAAACCCTTCTCATCAGGGTCTGAAAATGGATCCCTTCTTCTCTGACAGTCTGAGCAATTCACTGCGGCCACAGGGCCAGGCCCGGCCTGGATGCGCACTGCAGATTCAGTCACACGTCCGAGGAAATCCAGAGCAATGCAGGCAACCAGAAAAGACCCATGTGGGGGCGAGAGTGGCGCCCTGGCAGGACATGCGGAGCCACGGAATGTTTTAGGGGAGGAGAGGGTTCTCTGCATGAGCTAACCAAGCGCAGAGGGCGCCTGCCCCTGTGAGTTTCCTGCACAGCAGCAGGTGGAGGTGGGGGTGGTGGAAAGGGAGCCAAGGAGAAATAGAAAAAAATTGCTTAAGATAGATATTTATTTTACCTTCCATTTGGGGCAACTCATTTACTGTATTATGACATCGATCATTACAATATGACTGTCAAAAATTAGACAGTGCTTGCATCTATAATGTGGTTTAATAAAGTGGCAAAGAGGCTTTCTCTCCTGTGACGACTTCCATCAGTTGGTCATGGCTCTATGCTCAGAGAAGCTCCGAGGCTGAGCTGAGTGCAGTGAGCAAGGGTGCTGCCGTGGATTAGCAATGCCCGCCGGGTGAGGCACTTGATGCTGAATAAATGCGTTTCAAGGCCTGGGTCTTGGAGGTGCCTCAAAGGGTGAAGGAAGAGCAGATGGGACAACACCGTCAGAACAACTCCCTTTTGATCCATGTAAACTATTAGAATCTTGCAAAAGAATCTCTGCTAAAACCCAGAGTTTTAAAACCACCAACGTAATGGGCAAAAAAGACTGGAGTTTTGGTTCTAAGTTCATTCCTAACTTGGTACTTAGGTTTGAGTCAGATATTTTGACTTGCATGAATATCTGTCACCAGATGTCACATAGAACATTTGAAAAATGTCATATTTGTATCATAATAATGATCATTTGCCTCAATATTCCATCCTTGGCAGTGGCTCCCTAGAATGTCTTATGAGCAGTTATATATTTCGTTCAAGTTAGCGATTTCTTTTTTTAAAAAATGTATCTTTATTGTTGAAAGTATTACAGATGCCCCTTTTCCCCACTTTGACCCCCTCTACCCCACTCATGAAGTTCATTCTAAACACAGGATGGCAACTCAGCTTCGTCTCATTGCTCCTAGATATCTTGAGAGCCTATCTAGGCTCTCTGAGAAAGTGATGTAATCAATTGGTGATGTCTGCTATGGGAGCGGGACTGGGAGGGGGTGGCACAGAGGCCATATATATCCCTACTCTATTTTTAAACCTTTAGCATAGATTTCTATTTTCACCCCATATGATTCTTGTGCCGACTGAGTTGCATTTGCTTTGTAGGGCAGACAGTTATTTTATTTCTTCTCTCACCGCCTCTTTAAATTGTCTTTGTGTTTTCTGGGCTTAGTTAAGAATCTGCTATTTGCTCACCCCTCAATAATATACCTCTAGTCTTTATCGGTTTAGACAAGTGTTCCTTTTCCATTCAGCAGGGTCACTGAGCCTTCAAAAAAGAACAGCTGAGCCCTGGCTGGTGTGGCTCAGTTGGCTGGGCACTGTCCCGTGCACCGAAAGGTTGCAGGCTCGATTCCTGGTCATGGCACATGCCCGGATTGTGGGCTCGATCCCTGGAGGGAGGCATGCAGGAGGCAGCCCATCGAGGTTGCTCTCTCACATCGATGTTTCTCTCTCTCCTTTCCTCTCTCTCTAAAAATTAATAAGAATATTCTTTAAAAACAGCTGAAAACTATGGGTATCCACCCCCAAATTTTAGCATTCAGAGACATACACAGATATCTTAAGATCTATTCACAGACCCCTACCCAGACAAGAACTCCGGCTCCAGCCCAAACAGCCCTTTATTATTTGCAGACTTCTTTCATGTGTTTCAATCATTTGGGTTTGTTTTCCCAAGATTTTTCCCAACCTGTAATCTCTCCCTTATGGTGAAAAGCTTCACATTGTCATAGCAATGCAGGGTGACAACACTTCCCAGTTCTATATGTGTCATCCATTCGCACCTAGGAGAGCCACAATGAGAGGACGTGAGAAGACTGGTGAACCTTCTGAGAACTTGCCCATATTCTGGATATTTCCTCCTGCAGATGTCTGCACGGTTATGTCCGGACACAGCTTCTTAATACCACCTGGCCCCCAAATGGCCTCTCTGACACCCAGCATTTAGCTGTTCTGTCCTGTCCTCAGCACCACTAAGCAGGCAAATGGACCTTCAGCATTCCCTTCCTCACGTTTACTTGTTTGCTCCAGAACCATCTATGGTTTTCCATGTCCTGACCCTTTCATATTAACTCCTCTTTGTGGATTTTAAATAAGCTACGAGACATTCTGTTGGCATTATGGTATTTTGAAGGGAAAAATTAACACCAACCAACAAAAATAAGCTGTGGCGTCCTACAGGTCATTGGAATTTATTTCATCTCTCTGAGCCTCAGTTTACCTCTATTAAATGAGGATTAGTAACACCTATCCCGTGGATTTGTTATGCGAATTAAAAGAGACCCTGCATGTAACATGCTTAGCACATTGCCTCGCCCAGAGTTCATGCTAAATAAATAGTAATGTTATTGCTATAACGAGAAATAACGGTGATGCTGAATTCCTGGATCTGCCTTTCTCGACTGCAATCTGGGCTCATCCCTCAACTTGCGTGAGTCGCAACTTTCTCATCTGAAAAAATAAGGGTAGGTCCTAAATTATAAGACTGATGTAGGATTAAATTGAATGAAAGACCCTCAATAAATGCTGAGTCCTTCCTGTGGTTTTCTGCCTGTCCCCACCCTTGCCTCTCAACTTATCCTACCATGCAAGAGAATCCCCAAATGCCACCCGATCTCACCCACCGGCCCTGTCACTGAGCTTTGTCCTTGCTGTCCACACTCTTCTTTCGTGGCAACACCTCTTTCCCAACCATCAAATTCTCCCCGTTGTTAGAAACCCGAGGCAAGCACTGCTGCTCCCCACGGAGGCGCGGCTGACCCCTTGACGTGCCACAGGCCTCCCCCCCGCTGAGCAGGGCCGCGTGCCTCCGGGTGCTGGTCGCAGCGTCTGGCCGTTCATTCCCTTCCGTCTCGCTCGCCACGGGGATGCCTTGCGTCTCCTGCCCCTACAGCCTCAGGCATGCCAGGCAATGGCATGTTGGCTCCTTGGACGGTGAGAAACTGTCCCATGAGATCCGGGGAAACTAAGTTCACCTCCCCCCTTTCTGTTGCAGTCCGTCCGCACGAACAAGGAATGGCTCACATGACCGTGAGGGACTACATGAGGTAGGTGGCGGGCCCCGCGTCGCTTCTCTCACGGACCCTGCAGCCATGTCCCTCATAAATGAAGCGGCATCGAGGGGGCTTCTTAGTGATGACATGGCCCTTGGGGTCTTTCTCTGGTGCAGCCACAGTGCCTAGAATGCTGTCACTGGCCTTGAGAGAAACAGAGGTTCTTAAAATGTCACAAAGGAGTGAGCAAGTTAAATGAACAAATGCTGGCCTTGGGGGGATTTCACGAAGACGTGTCCAGATCGCATTCTACTCGAATTCTACGGTTCATGAGGACCTGCTCTTAAAGCAGCTACGTTCATATTTTCCTGTTGCCGGTATTATTGACTGTCATGCTATAATTGAATAATTATAATTTTCAGCCTTAGGTGGAAAGCAGTGAGAGTCTCTTCATTTGAGGATAGACTAGGTCTCAATGTGGTCCCGAGCAGCAGCATTCACATCACCTGAGACTTTAATAGGACACATTTTTGATCCCCACCTCGGACACTTTGTGTTAGGAAATCTAGGGCAGAGCTCAGAAACTGGTGTTTCTGCAAGGCCTTCGGGTGGTTCTGGGCACGCTCTAGTTTAAGCAGCACTGAACTAGACCGTGAGCTTTTGGAGGTCGGGAACTCTGTTCCCCACATGTCAGCCGTTCTTGCATTTTCAGGATAATTCCAATCAGGTGAAAACCAAACAGTCAACACTGTATCCCCGCCTCCTATGAATCCACACCAGACGCGCTCCTTCATCACAGTTTTCCCCTCTCGAAGGGTTAGTCATCGTAGAGCCACAGGGACCACAGACGTCCTCAGGCAGCTCGTTTTGTCCAAGAGGAAACTGAGAGCCCAGGTTAGTGACTCCCGTGCTCCCGTGGCCTGATTAGAAGCCCGACGGCCCCTGGCTTCTCCTGGCTTCAAGGCCAGCACAGTTTGGGGAGCTCGGCTGAGCTTTACAAAATGAGATGTGACCCTCAAACCCCGAGTGAAACAGAAGCGACGGCTGGCCTGTCACAAACGGGGCAAAGCAGTGAGTGAGAGGCCACCTCCCAGCGAGCTCAGCTGTCTATTAAACGGGGTCTTCATCATTCAGAGACACACGCTTTCGGAGCCTCAATGCAGAGAAGGGACTGAACACAGAGGCGGGCCCAGCTACGCTCGCTCAGGGACAGGGCCAAGGCAAATTCAGCTGCCCACGCAGGGTACCTTGCCTCCCTGGGAAAACAGCTACCCACATTGTGTTCTTTGATAAATGCCGATGTTGTGCCAACTGGCTAGTGTGCTGGATGAAGCTCGATGCAGCTATGGTTTCGCTGAGCTGCCTGCAAGCCAGCTATAATATGGCAACGTTTCCTTCTGTTCGGAACTGCTTTCCAATGGCCTGCAGTGCGGGCCTCTTCGGGTAGGGGGACGCTGGTTTTTGCAGCGGTAAAGGAGTGTGTTACTGTTGCGTGCAGTTGGCCACAGGAGCCTGGGGACAGCATCGGGGGTCGCTCACCATGCCCGGGGACGTCCTTCCTGATGAGAATGAACGCAGAGCCACCTCAGTCTCTTTTATCACATGATGTTAACTTCGTCCCAAAAGTCAGTACCTAGCAAAGAGCGTCCCTCAAAGGTTCCCTGGTGATCTGCCATCTGTCAAAAGTGAGACATTCTGTCGCCTTCATAACGAGCACTGGCGGGCACCTGACACCTCCTGCAGCACAGTCCCCTTGGAGGCAGGAGCCGCCCCTCCGCCCGTGCCCGCCCTCTTCAGCGGCGTGGCCCCTCCAGAAATGACGAGGAAATGTGAACGTGGGCTGGGGGGGAAGACTCGCAGCCACCTCCCAGGGGACGGTCTAAATAGGCCGTCGCATCGTTGCTCCCCTCCCCCCCGTAGATCTCTGCACCAGTGCTCAGAAACGCCCAGCCTGTCCCGAGGGACCAGCTTCAACTCGTGCCACTCTGCCGTGAGTATACCGCAAAGGTAGGTGCTCCCAGGCGCGTCGCCCCGGGAAAGCCATCCTGGGCGACGGGGGAGCCTGTGAAATTATACGAAGGCACTTGAGAAATTTGCGAATGGGTGGGTGAGAGGATGCGTAAGGATTTCTAAGCTCCGACTTGCAAGAAGAGTATAAAAGGGTCAGTGAAACAAGCTAAATATTTGTCAGTGGGGAAATGGTCAGAGAAATTATTGGCTCCCATTTTATGGAATTCTATGCAGTGGCAAAGGGAATAGGTGGCATGTGTGTGTGTGTATACATATATGTGTATGTGTGTGATCACACTAACTTATGATCTCGAAGTCATATTTTTAGGAGAAAAAACCCCAAGATACCAAAAGATACATAGAGTATGTTACTGTTTATAAAGCCAGCGTGCAAACTGTAACGCATGTATGTTTTTGTGACTCATATTTTTCATTGCAGCATTCCTGAATGGCTGGAATTTTGGGAAAAAGATCCAGTGGAGATTCTGTTGGATCTGGGGTTTGGTGCTGACGAGCCCGACATCTGCACAAAAGTTCCAACCAGGTTCCTAGATTGTGACTCAGCAGCCAGAGGAATCAATATCTGCGTCTTCCTTGAAGCTCAGAAGCAGCGAATGGACATCGAGAACCCTAACTTGTATGGTAAGTGAGGATCTCGTGGCGTCTGAATCCCAGCGACGCTGTCTTCTCCTCCAAGTCACATGGAGATGCCAAGTTCTTTGATCAGTTCTTTATTTGGGGAAAATAATAGCACTTATCAATATCTGAGGAGTATTTAAGCTGATCTGTAAAGTCAACATTTACAGATAAAATTGACACGGGGATCATAGAGGAGGCAGGAGTTGGCCCCTGGTCATATGATTGCCTGCCTGCTCTTATTTCCACCACTTAACATGTTGCTAATAGTGCAAGGTAACTATTCTCACTCAATACTTACCAGTACACTTTTCATTCAAGAAAGCTGGGAAGGTCACATAAACAAGGAATAATAAAATTAGTTGGCTTTTCTAAAGCTGGAATGGAAAAGTATGTCTCATTCAAAGTCAATACTTGAGGGAATGAGAATCAGTTGGTTCATTCATTGTCCCATCTACCCAAAGGCAAAACAAACAAACCCACTCCTCCAATATGTCATCCTACTGAGCTCTCTGAATTGACCAAACCAATTAAATTGATAGGTTTTTGTCTTAGTCTAAGTATAAAAATCTGCTATAGGATGGGTGTTAAAACAATCATAGAAGTGGAATTAGGATTCAGTTGTACCCTTGGGCTGTTAAAAGAGATGTCGTTTCAACTAAAGTTGAATTTAAGGGTGAGATGTAAGTAGAATGCTTCTGAAAACATCCATAATCCAAGATTTCCTCCAGGTCTTGAACGAATATTCCAGTCCTCTGTGAGAAGCCCCTCACAGTTTTTAGAGTAGCAGGATGATAGGTGGTGGGGAAGGATGCTGTTGTGTTGTTCACACCATCACAACAGCATCTTTCCCTACGCACGTGGCCTCCCCATCACTGAGCTATGCAGTCCCCCTTGTGATCACTGGGTTTGAGAGAAGGCTGTGTCATAAAAACAAAATGTGCTGTTTCCATTACCATTGTTTTTAGTATTGGTGATATCAAAAATAGTTCCCCCATTTTTTTCAAAGTGGTAATGTGCCCCCAAATCAGCCCTTGTTGCATTAGATCTCCCCATATGCTAATTAGGTCAACATTTGCGTATTGCCCAAAAGATTGACGCCAGCCAGATCATCCAAAAAGACTTACAAGTTAAGAAGCTGGTCTGTTTGGAAAGGCAGATGGGTTGTCACGTTAGTGACTATCTTAAGAGACTGAAGACAGTGTATATCCTTCCTGAGTCATGCACACTTAAAATTTCAACAACTGGTACTTACATAACATTGTGCTCTTTACAACAGATGTGAGAGACATTTAAGACAGGTATTATTACCCCCATTCTCCAGATGAAGAAACTGACCATTTACTATGTGGCTGGCACAGAGCTAAGCAGCATATATCTATTAATTCACTTACTTTGCAGTCACACTTTCAGTGATTGATAGACCTGGAATTTGGATCCAGGCCCTCTGACCCCATGCGCCATGATCTTTCCACACTCTCAGGTGACAATAGATGGAGGTGAGCGTGAGGATAACTACTGCGTAAAGGGCTGGAAGAAAGTCAAGTTCATCTTGTATGAAAGACCTGGGTTCACTTTTTGACATTTAGTTTAATTCATAAGGTTAAACTCAAGATCATCTTTGCCTGTTGATTTTATGGATTAACACATAATTAACTTTTGACATATATGAATCTAGTTATGCGTGTACAACTAAATATGAAAGGTATTCACTTTCCCCATAACACAGGTATGTCTCATTACGTAGGGGAGTCACCTCCACTATAACTAGTAGCATGTAGAGGGGGGAAAATTGAGTTTCAGGAGCTTAGTCCTTCCCATCTTGAAAATTGTGTGTTAACCGGCCTCTTCAGTTTTGACCACCTTATGCAGTTTCATTACTAAGACCCAGCCTAAAAACTGCATTTTCTATGTTGTTCAGACCGTTTCCAACAGCTGGAAATCCTGGATCATGTGGCCAATGCCTTCTCATCTTTGCTCAGTGATGTTAACACCATGCAGAGCAAAGCCGACGAGAAAGACAGAGAGGAAAGTGCTCAAGGAACCTCCACGCGTGGAGCCCAGGAGCATCAGAGAAGAATGGGCGAACTTTTCAGGAGGGCCTCCAAGCCGAGCCTCAGGAGAAACAGGAGTTCCGATGTGTCAGAGTCTTTCAAGAAGAGGGAACATTTTTCCACCCTGTCTGCAAGGTTACCAGCCGTGACAGACACCCTTGACCAAAGCCCGTTGTGTCCTTTGGCAGATCAAGGGCCTCTCCAAGCCTCTGATGACTCGATGCCTAGCCATCCTCCCCGAGCTCTTCTGAAAAGGCGGTGGCCTTACTCAGCCACACTGGCCCATCAGGCTCCTCCCTCCCGTGTGCCCGAGGGATCAGGCAAGGACAGGGCTCGAAAGGAAAGCTTGATTCAGGCCGGCAAGCTCAAGAACTTGTCTGGTGCGAGGGAAGCACCGGAATCCTTCGAAATGGAAGAGGTCAGTGTCGTACCTGGTGCTCAGGGTCTAGGGGAGATACCCTCATGGAGGCAGCTCTGCCTCCCAGCCCTCATCCAACCCCTTCATCCGCCCGGCCCTCGGCAGTAGGTCTTGCTGCTCCACACTCCTGCTTACTCCAGGACATTTAAGGTCATTCTAGTTGCTTCAGGCAGAACTGAATGCCTATGAAACTGGCCTTTGCTTTCTCCCATCGCTTTGCTCACAATTGAACCCACAGGTCATTTCTGACGTTGCAGTTGCTCACTGATAAAAGCATCTCAGGATGCTTTTATCTACTCTGACTTTCCACATTTCACCTTTGCTGAGGGTCAGTTCAACTACCTCCCACTCTGAAATTCCTGCTCTGTAATCTCACAGCCTGGGCAGGGAGAGCGTGTGTGTGTGTGTGTGTGTGTGTGTGTGTGTGTGTGAGACATCTCCCCCTCCACCAGCTCCTCAAGGACCAGGTTTTGTCATCAAGGGCACATGTCTTGGAAATATTTCCCCCAGGATGACGAATGTGGGGCCCTATACAGAGCGGTAGGGTGGTTTGGTTTTTATTTTTATGAGACCAGTATTTTGTTAGTTCACTTTAGGATTTATTGATAGTCACATAGTTTGACCCCCATTTTGCCACCTTCTCAATTCATGCTCATTTTCACCCTATTTAGATGACATCTCACCTGCACTTCAGTCTTTTAAAAAAACAAAAACATATATATATGCACATTTTCACTAATTTCTCTATTCTTTGATATTAGTACAAAGAAAGTACAGAAGAGCAGGGATTCCCCCTCCCCCTGCAGCTTTCATATTAAATTATCCAGAAGTGAGGCAGGATATTTACATGCAAACCCCAGGGTCAGCCGCCCTGCCTCGGACCCTGTGCTGTGAGGCACTCTGATAGGCTCTGGTAGGCGGGAAATGTTTCAAAAGTTTTAATGATTTCTTTACTTTTACTTTTTAAAAATTTATTTAGTTTGGCTCAGGCAAAATAACCAGGAATACCACTGGTTTCCATTTTAAATGATGGGGGCTTTTTCCTTTCTTTAATAGACGGCTACATATTTGCATTGCATTAAATGGAGTTTTCCCCATGAGAACGGTCACAGCGAAATACTTCTCTTATTCTATTTGACACTCTTGTGATGCACGCTAGTTTCAGTTACAAAAGCAATGAAAATAATGTTAAGAAGTATGTTGAATTAATTACAATATAAAGTAACTTCTTTTGAACGAATATTTCTTCTTACGTTGCTGAGGTATGTTCTCAGGGTCCTCTGTTTACTCCTGAGATAAAGGTCATCTCAGTGTTTAAAATGCTTGTGTCCGCTGACTCAGCCTTCAATATTCACACACCAACCTCAAATAAATATAACACGTAGAAATAGGTTCATCCCAGCATTATTTCTATTTGCAAAATTTAGAAAACATTCAATTTAGGAAACTCATTAAGGAAATTAATGTACCTTTAAAATGTGGCCTATTGTGCAGTCATTACAGATGGTGTTTTCAGACAAATTTTATGATGTCAGAACAAAGTTCTTCCAAATTTTGAGTGAAAAAATGACTACATAACTATATCTAGAATGAATGTATTAAAAAGAAAACTTGCACAGACACACTCTAAAACATTAACAGTAACTGAGTTCATACATTCTTTAACTTCTCATATTTATTAAGGTTCTATAGTAAGCAATACTTTTTCTTTGTTTTAACAATAATTTTATTTTCATCAGTAAAGCAGTATTCATTAAATTGCTTAAATATTTTTTAAAAATAAATTCTGCTTTATCAGTTTGGAAATCAAACTTTCTTTGAGCTATCTAAGCTTTACGTAGGAACTCAGTTATAAATTTTCTGAACTGCTATTCATAAATTTACCAAGTCATAAATAAATCCCATAGAGAGCTAAAATTAAATATGGGAAATAACTTACTTTCTCCACATATATTTAAAGCTATTTGGGAGAAAAAAAATCCACAATAACAATATTATTATTATTTCAGTTTAGTTCAAATGCCACATGTTTCGGGCAGGGCCTCTGTTCCTCCCCCGGGAGTGATCTTCCCCCTTCCCTCCCCTGAACCCCCTTAGTTCTCGGAAACCTTATTTTGAGTGTCTTGTACACGCCACCTGACTTCAGCAGACTGTAAGCGTTTGAGCTCAGAAATCCTTGTTGATCCTTGTAGCAGTAGCCAGTAGGCGCTCGCTAGATGTTGATTCCATAAATGAAGTGAATTTATTATGAGAGCATCTCTGATGAGTTTGATGCATTCTGCTGTCTCAGGTGCAGAGCTTTGAAGAGGAGACTGGCGGTCCTCCTGACCTGACTTCAGGAACTGGAGGTAAGAACTCAGCGATTTCATCAATGGTCTTTCAGGCAGAGAACGAAAGTAACTGCTACTCAACTTGCTTGAAATAGAGAAATTAAATTATTACCAGGAGATGCTATACCCATTACACGACTGTCTACTACCGTGTTTTCTACCTGCTACTGTAAAAATTTACTAGCGATGCAAATGTACATGCAAATTTCAAAATACTCACTGCAGAAATGTTCAGGATCGGTGGGGCTAAGGTCGTCTGTAGCTCGTCTACCATTAACTCTATATGAGCCACCAGGATAGTGGAATGGACTTCACATAGGACTGGGACTAACTGGCCGAACACTTTCTTACTTCTGCCAAATGCTTGATATCGTACAATTCATACCATGTTACTGGGCCTCAGTTTTTTACCTGTTATAAAGAGATAAGTACAGATCATTTCTAAGTTCTCTGCCAGCACTTACTTATATCCTAAATTAAGTGATTATATGACCTTCAGTAAATCTTTGGGGGGAAGCAAGTTGTCCAGATGTAGCTTTCCAGATCATCTCTTAGAGCGATCTTCTATTATCCCAGACGGCAGAAGGGCCGTCTTTCTCTCCTGGTTCCTATGCCCTTGCTCAGCTTTCACTGTGACTCAGCACCTGCATAATCCTGCAACGCAGCTAAGGGTAGGCAGGGATTAGTGGAGCAAAATAAAGCAGACGAAGCTGGTGTATTTCCTGGAAGAAAGTATGCTAATTTTTCATTTAATTTAGTGTGGTGTCAAACACATCTTTTTTCATTACAAAGTGTATGTATGGGCCTCATTCTGCTAAATGCTGTTTGGAAATTATGCATCAGTAATTATAGGGTCCTGCTGATTACATAAATTGTGATCCTGCTCTTTGAAGTAATTACCACATAACCTGCATCGAGGTTTATAAGATAAAAATAAGCATCTGTTTTCCATCTAATTGAATGCTTCTCAATGAAGCTGGAGGTTCCCTTGCCAATCAGAGCTGCCTTCCTTGACATTCAACTGAGAGGCCTGTTGATATCACATAAGTCGCCCCAATCATTCCAAAAAATGATTTGGGAAGTTAGGCAAAAGCACTCATCTACATTTAATCTCAAATTTAGAGAGCAAAGCAATATGGGTGAAGGTTGGCCTAATGGAGGAACTCTGAATGACAGTGCCACCTGTTTTATTTGGGGAGGAAAGTCCCTTTCTCTCTCTCTACCTTTTCTTCAGACTTTCCATGTACCGCTTCTCAACAGCTGCATTTCTGACTTCAAAATGTCCAGTTTGATAATAATATTTCCAGTTTGTCATATGACCAGAATTCAGTCTCCCTGTTTGTCTGTTTGTCATTGCCCCAAACTGTCTCTTGATTCTTCTAGCTAGTAAGACTGCTAATTTCTGTAATTTGTTAAAAATTATGATGTCAATGAGAGCCCGCCCCTGGGCTAAAAGACTTACAAAACACGAGAAACTCATCCAGTGCCATTCCTTTTGTAGTGCTGAAGTCTTCTCCACTCTCTGCCAGTTTTGGGTCCTCAGGTGCCTTTAGGTAGAATGCACCTAGAAGAATATATAAAGAACCGTTAATGGTTATACCCAAACAGAAGGGAAATGAACATGTTTTTAAAATTAATTGGCATCTTTTTCTTTTCTTTTGTTACCATGTGCATATGTTATTTTCATAACACTGCTTAGCAAAAAATTCTGGCAATGCTATAGGAAATTAGCACAATAAAAATGGGACATTTTGTTGTTAATTTACTGCCCCATTCCCCGTAACAATCAGTCCAAACTTTTGTGCTCCTTTTATTTTTTAATGTTTAAAAATTTTTAATAAAAATGACATATCATTTGATGATTTGGTGTGCATATGAGCAGTGAAATAATTACTGTAGCCAAGCAAATTAACATATCATCTCTTCACATAGTTACCCTTTTGTGTATGTATGTGATGAGTGAACCTGAAATATCTCTTCCCAAATTTCCAATATTTAATACAGCATTATTGACTATAACCATCATGTTGTACCTTAGATCTCTAGACTTACTCAACCCACATAACTGCTACTTTGTACCCTTTGACCAATATCTCCCCCCAAATTATGAGACTTTAATATTCCTCTCCTCTTTTACAGGTCAAACAGGAAATAGTAAAAGATGATAGAAAAGATATTATTATAATTGGTAATGTGCTTAATAGAAAAATACTGAAATATTTTTTGCCAGAAATATTTATTAAAATGTCTAAAAATTTGTAAATGCAAAAATTATTTCATTGATTCTTTACACACACACACTCTCTCACACATGTTGTATAGGTCACTTTGTCATAGATATAAAATGTAGTAATATTTAAATGCAATAATAAAATATAAGCAACACTTTCCTCCTCCAAACAAACAAGACAAAATGCCAAATCCAGAACTTGGGGACTGAGTCCTCCAAGTGCAGAAAATGCTAAGCTAAAATTATAAATGAGGATCATTTGAATAATAATAAGCATTTCATTTAAAATTAGAGAATTGGAAAAAAAGCAGTGATCTGAGGCAAATTCATAGCATTAATTGTTTTTATTATCAAGCAAAGAAAAAAACAAAATAAACTAAGTATCTGCCTCAAGAAATAATCATAAAAACAATAAAATAAGCATAACGAGAAGATAGAGGTTGATAAATAAATTAAAATTAATAGAAAACTAATGATTTGATAACTAAAATCAAAGCACTAGTTTTGATTCTTTTGTGTAAGAAAAAGGCAAAGCTGTCAATAAAAGAGAAGATGAACACACACAAAATTGGATAATCAAACTAAAATTTTAGAAATGACATATAACCACTGATATAGAAAATAAATTCTATAATATGCAAAATCCATTTTTAAATTATAAGGAAACATCAGTACAACTAATGTAATTAAAGCCAGAGATACTTAATATGGATGGTATTTTAGAAAAATATATATATTTATATATTACCAAATTCACATTGGTATTATATTACCAATATTTATGTATCCATATATATTTAAAACCAAAAAGTTAACAAAGTAACATAAAGACTAAGCAAACCAACACCACAGGAAGAGAAACAAACAGGAATTAAATTTATCAAAAATACCTCGAAGTACAATGAGCAACAACAACAAAAACAAAATTGTTGTGTGACCAGATTTTTAAATTTTTTTCAAGAGATAATTGCTCTTCTCTATAAATCTTCCAGAAAATGTAAACATTTGTACAATTTCCAGTTCCTTTTAGACTTTTTAAAAACTTGACATCAAATGTGACTAAAATGGCACATAGAAATTGATAAATTTCACTTACAAATATAGATGCAAAATTTTTTCAATAAAATAATGGTGATTTAAATGCAGTGAAACATATCACAAGTAAAGGTGGAGCCAAACAAATCATAGTTGGGTACACACAATAGATAAAATATATAGTAACTTTATAACTTTATAGTAACTTTAGCCACATTTGTTATGCATTCATAATGTGTATACAAAGTAAAAGCACAAAAATATGCAATGGAAAATATTAACACCAAATTTAGGATCCTGGCTAATTCTGGGAGGATTAAAAAAAAAATCTGAAGTAACTATGGTAAAATGTTATATTTTAATAGAGCTGGTGGGTGGCTACAAGGAATAGATATTTTGGTGCTATTTTCTATACATTTTATGTGTTCGGAATATCTCCCAATGTGAGAAAATTTAGGCATAAACAAAGATGTAAGTAGGAATTTTCCTCAGTAAGATAATGTAGATGAAGCAATTTTCAATCTTGGTAGTAATCTAAGAAATACAAATTTACTCATAGACAACCAACAGTATGGTGATTATCAGAGGAAAGAGGGGATAAATGGTGATGGAAGAAGACTGGACTTGGGTTGGTGAACACATAATACAGTATATAGATGATGTATTATAGAATTGTACACCTGAAACCTATATAACTTTATTAATCAATGTCACCCCAATAGATTCAATAAAAAATTAAAAAAGTATAAATTATACTGAAATAAACAAGTGAGTTATTACATTGATGGAGGTTTAAGAGATGATATAATCTAATGTTGGCAAGGATACACACTGCTTTCTGAAGACAATTTAACAATGTTTATCAAGAACCTTAGGTGTGTGCTTACCTTCTGACCTGTGTATGCCCTCTAGAAAGTTATCCT
The DNA here is from genome assembly GCF_054644295.1 of Miniopterus natalensis. Classification (NCBI taxonomy): domain Eukaryota; kingdom Metazoa; phylum Chordata; class Mammalia; order Chiroptera; family Miniopteridae; genus Miniopterus; species Miniopterus natalensis. The sequence continues at coordinate 77,894,794 of NC_142090.1, forward strand.
AAGGCAGTTATAAAGAGGTGTGAAAAATCAGAACTAGCCCAATATCCTCTATAGAGGAGTGTTTAAATAAAGAATGCTACATAAAATGAAATATTAGGTGGTCACTGAAAATGAGAACAAACTGGTATTTTGTACCACAGTGGTTAAAGACTTAGAATTCAGAGAGAAAAACAAGTCATAAAATAAAATGTAGGCTCTTATAGGAAAATGACTCAATTTGCTTAGATACAAAGTTGTATATATAATCTATATAATCCCCATAAGATTTGCTTATGATATAAACTACAGTTAATAGTTTGGTGACTATCTCATGCTGATGAGTTTAGGTAATAGGTTTTTCTTTCTTCTTTTTACTTCTTATATTATACACATTTAATTTTTTAAAACAAATTTCTAACCCTTACCCTCCACACAAAAAATAGATCGATTGAGCAAGAGAGACACAGTGTCAACTATGGAAACTTCTAGACGATGGAATTACATCTGGTTTTTCTTTCTTTTGCTTATCTCTAGTTTCTAATTTGTCCAACAGAATAATCATTGGACAAAGATAATCCTAAATGTTAGTTTTGACAGTTTGAGTATATCTGGGAATTCAATGAGAGCTAAATTATTAAGGCTTTGCTAATAGGATATTTGCTCCAAAGCAAATTTTGGAAAAGGTAACTTTGAAGACGTACCTTTTATATCCTGTCTCCTGGTGGTGGTCCTCATCAGCTACCAGTAAACTACATTCTATTCACTCTCTATCAATCTCTCCCTCCCTCTCCCCCCCTCCCTCCACCCCCCCCACTGTGTCATTTCAAAGGGACTGGTATGCTAATTTGGAAGAACATCAAAAATGGCCCATAGTCTCTGTTCTACTCTCCTTCCTTTCTTATGCTAAACGGTGTTATTCCCACTTGAGGGTAGGAATCTTGTCTTACTTACTGGGCATCCCCAGGCCTGGCACAGTGCCTGACCCATCAGAGAGTCCCATACACACTTGTTGCCTCCCCACATTGGTCATGTCACCATCTGGCTTCTCTGGTCTTAGCCAGAAGAGTTCCCATTCTAACTAACCCGTGGTGATTTCCCATTGCAGCAGTGCATTGTGGGCGGAGTATAATGACTACCTTAAAATATAGTACATGGTATTTTCAATGATTCTACTGGCATGGATTTCAATCTTTGTAAATTCAGGAATGCATGCAGTTTGTGCATTCCTTTCAAACCTAAGAACTGGTGATTTAGTGAGGGATGTTGCTCTTAGTCCTAAGTAGTGTACACTTACTTCATTTACTTCTGTTTTGCACACTTTCTAGCGACATCTCTCAAGAAGCTGGTTTTCCTGGATATACATGGAATGTGTTGTTTAACTGTATATTCCAATCAATTGTAATTATTATTAGGGAGCAGGTTATCCTTCATGAACAATTTACATGGATATACAGATGAGCAGTGTCCCAAACAGTTTCAATCACATTACTTAGCATAATCGCCACAGATTAAGTAAGTTGCCTAAGTTTACGCACTGACAAAGGGAAGCCAGGATGTTCTGAATTCAAATCCAGTTCTCTTCCAGACTGAATCCACTCATTCAGCGAGTATTTAACGAGCTCTTATCCATTTAAAAACCTGTCCTAGGTACTGGAGACACAAATGGAAGCGAAACAGAACCCAGTCTCCTGGAAATTGTTAGTATTAGGAAAAACCAATTAATTACGGAATAACAACTGTGATAAGTGTCATGAGAAAAAAGCAAAAGATGACTTGAAAGCTTCTAGCATCCAGGAGAGAACCCCGTGCAGATCTGAGCACCTTGCTAATGCATCCTTTTAAACTCTTGGCAGCATTTGAGCGCTCACCCTGTGCCAGGTGCGGCTCCAGGCTCTTTCCCTGCAGTCGTTCCCTGACTCCTCGCCTGGAGGTGGTCCTAGCATTCCCATTCCCATTGCGCAGGTGAGGACACCGAGGCAGAGCCACAAGCCTCAGGGCGCCTGTCTTTGGCTTCCCGCTGCCTTCTATATTGACCGAGAGATGGCCCCAGGTCCTGAGTTCTTAGCGCTTGCCTTAACTTCTAGCGCAGAAAAGCTATTAAAATAACAAAATTTTTCAGCAATGAGACAGACTTAGATCATGAGACTGGGAAGACGCTGGCTTCTGCAGTGGCCTACACGTGGATCGACTTGGCCACCCGTGGCGTCCCACTTGGATTACTCCCACGCCCCCCCGGTGAGGTGGGTCTTGCACTTGGAGGTAAAACTTGACCCCACCGGCTCAGAGAAGAGGGCCCTGAGTGCCCATCTCTTTCGTTGTTCGCTTTGGGTGGCGTCACTTGTTTTCAGGGAATTAGCACATAGGAAAGAGGGATCACCACACTGAATGGAACCCATCGCTCTCGACAGCTGGTTCATGAGACAGGTTAGGACCAGGACCCTGGTGGAGCTCCACTCTCAGGGGCCCTATCTCTTGGCTCAGTCGCCTGGCCTCAATTTGAGTCCAATTGCTTAGTTTTCTGCACACCCCACGAAGGCCAATTCCCACGCTGCTCTGTGTCTTTATGTTGCTTCACAGTGCCACCCCCTGCTGCTTAACCGAGGCGGGCTGGGTGATAAGGGTCGTTGTTTGCTTTCCTCGGCAATGGGCAAGGAGACACCCGGACTCAGAGAGCCCTGAACGGTGTACACAGAAAACCAGAGTGTCTGCTAGGCTCGTTTTGAAATATTACAATTTTTTTATTAGGCAATTTTATCATTGTTATAAATAAGTAATTGTACTGGGGAGGAGGGATAATCCTTATTTAATTAAATTCATCTATACTCCCAGGTTGGCAGCAACAAGACATATTGGAAACTAATACCCACAGCCTGCCTCTTTGCATGTGCAATTAAAAATTCACTCCGCGGGAGCACTGCAGTTTAGGGTTGCTTTTGGCATTTACAAATTCTTTTATTTTGTGACTTTTTTTTTTTACCACACACATATGCTGGAGCAGATGTTGCTTATTTGTTGTTTAGTCCAATCTGTAGGCTCTGGCAGCCAGCTCCGTTGCTCCGTAATGAAGCTTTATTCACTGTCCTGTATTAGGACCCCGCGCTGCACGCGACGCGGCCTCAGTTCCCAGCAGGACGCCGCAGTTATTGCCCTTGTAGTGGCTGTTTACAGTTGGAAGCTCGCTCTGGGGAGAGCAAAAGGCAACCACAACAAAGGGCCGGGCGGTTTCTGTGGGGCGAGCCCAAGGCAGCAGGCGGGAAGGTCACCCCGCAATGCCCCGCTCTGTCATTCTGCCCGGTGGCCTCAGCCTGGCATCCGGACTCATCTGCTGTGGGGATTTGGTGTCTGAAGCCGGGAAGCATTTCCTTCCTGCTCTTTCTCTTCCTTTCCTTTCTCTCTCTCTCTAGTTATTTAATTAGATCGCAAGCAGGGTCCCACCGCAGTTCCCCCCCCACCCCTTTATTCCAGGGCATCCATAGATCCGTTCACAGCCACGCTTAGCCGAGGAGCTCTGCCCAGCCCCAAACCCTTCCTCCCATATATCACCCCCTCATCACATCTCTCCTCATCTGCATACCGTTCCTGGCTGCCTGTGTCTTAGGGGGAGCCACACTTCATAAAGTCTAGAATGTCAGGTCCGTGTTGATCAAAATAAAGACCGGCTCATCCCTAGAGCTGCGGTGCCAATTTGGAGACATTCGCCTTCTGGAAAACCCCTGTCTTGGCCAGGAGGCAATCAATCAGAGATGTAACCACCTCCATCTGGCACATTATGACATTGAACCTCACTATTAACACATTTGCGATTCATCTTGTCCCAACGAGTGGTGCCAGGGACCAAACCACAACCTCCCTCCCCGTGGCAGCTGGGAGCACTCTAGCTCCCCAGCATGCAGAGTTAGCGCGTTGGCTCCTGTGACATCGCAAGTAACAATTCTTTTAATTATCACACCTTCCCTCCCCCTCCCCACCCACTCCACAGACATTTTGGCACCGAGGGGATATTTTGCAGCCGGCAATCAGTGCTTCTCTTAATTGACTGAGTATGTTCCAATCGTGTGAAGCCGGGTATGATCCGCCATCGAGTGCAAGGGGCAGTTGCTTGAGGCTAAGTTCTAAAGATATAACCCCTACACTTGTCTGGAAGCTTTTATCCCGTAAGGATGCTAAAGCGTTCGTTCATCATGTTTTCCTAAAAAAGTTTATTCTCAAAAAAATGATTTCTCTGAATTGTCTGTGTGTGAATGTGAATCTCCCTAGGATTGAATTCAAGGTCTTTGCCGCTTGGCCTCAGTCCATCCTGACAGTTTCACTTCCTCTCCCACAGCCTAAACTCTGCGTGGATTGGGACACTCAGCTCCCCAACACTCCCCACTCTTAAATCTCTGTAATTACAATGCTCCCTTTTCATGGAATCCACTTTCCATCTCCCTTCCACGTGCCAAAATCACCATCCTTCAAGGTCTCAGTTCAGTTATTACCTCTTCTGTCATCTCCTCCAAGAACCCCATTCCCTAAACTCCTTCTTTAGTGCTCCCCTAAATTTGGATAAGCCTTTACCATAAGCCTTAACACAGTTTGCCTTGAATGATAATGAACTGGTACACAACATATGTCCCTAACTAAATAGTTACTTTTTTTTAAGGATTCTTTGTATACATCTTTGGAGCCATCTCTAGGCTTGGGGTTGGCATCACACCCACAGAGGTGTCGGCATGGGGAATGGGTCTAAGGAATGGGACTAGACCTGTGCCAAGAATTCTGGGTGCCAGGCACCGCAGGAGGCACTTTACATTCTTAATTCATCCTCCAAACAGCCATAGGAGTAAGTGGATTGTACTCCCATTTTACAGATGGGAACTGAAGGTCTGAGAGGTTAAGTAGCTAAGTCAAGGGTATCTACCTATTGAGTGACTGAGTTAGAATTCACAGATCTGTCTGATCCCAAAGCTTTATTCTTGCTCAAAGACTCCTCTATGGCCCTAGATAAATTTTTAATCCTGTTAATGTTAGAATAGTCAAGATACCACCCTACTATAAATAGGTAGGTAGAAATAGATTTATAGTTCATCAGAGAAAAAACTGCTGTATTTCTAAAGGAATGTTAAAATTAAAGTACATTAATGCGGTTGAAATTGTCCACACCAAAAAAGAAAGTAAACCAAAGTTTGTGATTTCACCAGGGGTTGAGTTTGTTTAAATCCAGGCTTAATGATAATAATAACAATTATTACTATTGTTGTTATTGTTATTAAACCCCCTCACAGAATTATGCTAGATATGAAAATAAACAGCAGCATGCCTTTCTATGCCCCTTATGAAAATTAAACTTTTTGTTGAACAAGAGATGTGTTTCAGAACTTTTTCAAAGGCTGCTTTGCCTCAGATATGAAACCAAGGTCCCTTTATTTTGTTTTAGCCTGAGAGGTTGTTTTAGAAGATTAAAAAAATCAGTCTCTCCCAGGCCTTTTGAGCTTAAAAAGATGATTATGGAAGGAAGGGAGGGTGTAGCCAAGGTAGTCTATAGAAGCCACCAAGGAAGAAGGAAGGGGAAGGAAAGTGACGCATTTCAGATGTTCTTTATCTCAAATTTTATCCCCTGTTCTTGCCCCAACTCAGCCTCACTACTCTCCCCCCCCCCCCTTCCTAGGTCCCTTTAATTACTGGCTAACGGCTAGTGTAAACCTATCCGATCCGAGGCGGATATCACATTAAGAAATAAGGCCATTAATTAAGGAATTTGTGTTTTCCCAAAGCTCTCAGGTAGAATAAAAATAATGTGAAGATCAATGTCTTGGGGGGGTGGGGGGGGGCCAAGAGGAAAATCACACCTCCCCATCTCTTTTTGTAGGACCTGTTAGAAGGAAGTCACTTGTTCTTGTCTTGTGTGGCAAACGTCATTCCGTACAAGAAGCGTAAGGCCTTAGAAACGGTTGAGCAAGTAGGGAGGCTGGTGTTAGAAGAGACTTTGACTGACCTTACTCTGGCTGCTCTCGCCCTGGAAAGAGAGCTGGCAGTGCCCCCTCCTCGCCTTCCCTGGGAGAGTTGAAGCCAGAGGTGAGGCTGGTTCCCCTCCCTGGAAAGGGCGGTTAGGGGGGCTCGGCGCCAGAGCAGCTGAGGTTTTGATTGGGTTCTGCTGCCAGCTCCAGCCTGCGGCTGGTGCCCACACGGACTCCAGCGATGGGTCTGCCATGGTCGATTTCCTTCCCACGTGCGGCTTGCCCACCTGCATGGCATTCGCACGGGTTTAACCTTGATCGCGGCCTGACGCATTAGCCAATCAGGTTTCAAATTCATTTCATAAACTAGAACAGGACGTGAACTCTAAATATTCTGTTTTTATTAAATGACTTTTAAAAACATGTTGAACTGGTCTCCAGGCAATTTCGTTTTTGTCAGTGTTGTGTCCTTATTGTTCCTATTATATTAATAGATGATAATATAAATTCTTGCCTCCTGAGAGGGTAGACTACTTCAAAAATAAATATTTGCTCTTCATTAACTGGAAAGTGAGCAAATTCTGATTTCCTGGCAGTCCAAAGTTTCTAACAGGCATACTCTGGTAACCTAGAGAAGGACCTGACACCTATTGGAAGCTCAAAAATGTATTTGTTCATTAAGTAAATGTGAAAACAAAAGATTCCTCGGGGGCTATATTTCTACCTATGATAAAAACACAATAAAACCAAGCTCCTCCCTCAATGTCTGTATAGGGCACAAATATGAGAGAGAGAGAGAGAGAGACAGAGACAGAGACTCAAGATGGCCAAACCCCAGACTTCAGTGCCCAAGGTCACTAAGATAAAACTTTGCAAAGATAGTATCATCCAGTATCATAGATTTCTGTGGATCTGAGTTGGTATGAAGAGAGCTTTGAATTTAGAGGAATAAAAAATATTTTATGTCCATCAGACTATCATTTTCAAATATTACTATCAAATATTGTATCAACTGGGGATTTCATCAAGGATACTGAATAAAAAACTGAAAGTTTATATGGAGATACTGACACTGAATAAAATATATGGGCCGAGATATTTCTGGCAAAGCTTTTTTTTTTTCATTTTCCTTTGTGCATGTTACCTACTCTTTGTTCATGATCCAATACCTTCTAAATGTATTTTCTTCAACAAAGTAAATTTTTATATCAGGTAAGTTAGCAAATTGAATAATTTCAACGTACTCTTACTATCTACCCTTATGGTAATTTTCATTTCCCCCCCTCTGGATAGATAATTTCTAAGCCTGCTATGAAGCAGTCATTCTTAAGGATTTTCCTTTGTCTTTTTCTTGGGTTAGATTCTATCTTTCCAAAAAAGATGTAAAATCAGAAAACAATGTGCCTTTTCCATTGGACAAATGGTGGCCCTTAATGCCCAGTGCCCAGTTGTAATTCTAGGTTATCTTACAATCACCCATGAGAAGATTCCCTTGGATTGGAATTTTTTTTTATTTTTTATTTTGGATCTCCTGTTTTTTGGTACTTCCGTATCTTTATTGATGCCATTACTTTGATGGAGGATTATCTCCAGTAGCTTCTCAAAAAGTGTGCGGAAGGGGTAACTTTTTAAAGACCTTATATATCTGCAAATGTCCTTTCCTGCCCTCACACTGATTAACATGTTGGCTCAGCATCAAATCCTACCTTTATTTCCTTCAGAATTCTGAAGGCTTTGCTCCGGTGCATTTTCCTGATGACTAATGATGTTGAGCATCTTTTCCTGTCCTCATCAGCCATTTGTATCACTTGTTTGGAGAAATGTTTTTAAATTAATTGCCCATTTTAAAATTGGGTCATTTGTCCTTTTGTTGTCTAGATATATAAGTGTTCCTTACATAGTCTACATAGAAATTTCTTATCACAGGTGTGATTTTCAAATATGTTATCCTATTTTGTGAGTTGTTATTTTCTTTTCTTGGTGGTGTCATTTGAAACTCAGTTTTAAATTTGGATATAGTCCAAAGTATCTATTTTTCTCTTGCTGCTTGTGCTTTCAGTGTCATATCTAGAACCCGTTGCATAACACAAGGTCACCTATGTTTACTTCCAAGAGCTTTATACGTTAGCTCTTGCAAAATTATGATCCATTTGAGTTAATTTTTGTACATGGTGTGAGGTAGGAGGTCCAACTTTACTTTTACATGTGAATAGTTAGTTGTTCCAAGCATCATTTGTTGATAAAACTATTTTTAGTAATCTTATTGAAAATCAATTGAATATAAGTATAAAGGTTTATTTCTAAGCCCTCTCAGTTGTACTCCATCCTTACGTCCATCCTTATGTCAGTACCACACTGTCTTCATCACTGTAGCTTTATAGTAAGTTTTAAATCAGGAAGAATAATTTCTCCAAATTTGTTCTTTTTTTCAAGATTGTGTCAGCTATTCCGTATCCTTTGCATTACCCCATGGATTTTAGAATCAGCTTGTCAATTTCTACACTCAAAAAATGAAACTGGGATTTTGATAGAAATTGTATTGAACCTTCCAATCAATTTGGGGACTATTGCCATCTTAACAGTATTAAGTCTCCTGATTTATAACATGGATGTCTTTCATTTATTTGTGTGTTTTTAAATTTTCTTTCAACAATGTTTTGTAGTTTTTCATGGACAAGTCTTCACTACTTTGATTGAATTTCTTTTAAGTATTTTTATTCTTTTTGTGATGTAAATGAAATTGTTTTCTTAATTTCAGTTTTGGACTGCTCTTTGCTAATGGATAGAAATGACATTGATTTTTGTATATTGAGCTTATATTTTGCAATTTTTCTGAACTTGTGTATTAGTTCTAATAGTTTTTTTGGTGGACTTCTTAGGATTTTCTATAAGATTGTGTTCTCTGCCAATAGAGATAGTTGTATTTCTTCCTTTTCAGCCCAGATGGATTTATTTCTTTTTCTTGACTAATTCTACTGAAAATAGTAGTGAAAAGAGTGGACATCCTTGTCTTGTACTTGATCTTAGAAGGAAAGCATTCAGCCATTCAGTTTTTTACCACTAAGTATGTTAGCTATGGTGTTTTATAGATTGTCTCTGTGCTTATGTTGGAGCATGCCTTCATCGTTCCAACTACTTACAAGTCAGTCTTCACTTCCTGCTTGTGCAGAGCCTCAAGGTTATCCAGAGATGAAAGATGAGGGTCTTCTTAGATTTTTGCTGGTCTTTCACTCAGCCCTTCAAATGTGCACAGCCCTCTATATCCATGGGAAAATGTCAGAATTTTTCTGTCCTCTATGGGTATGAGCCAGCTTTTTGTTTTCCCAACTAGAATCAACATCTCAGGCAGCTGCAAAGTTAAACAATTATCATTGATTGTTTTTGACAAATACCATTTAAGAGCAGTGAGTCAGGTCATATAAAGTCTAGTAAATAGGGCTTTGACAGAGAGCCACCAGGCAGGTCAGAGAGTGACAGTTCTCCAGGAATGGGGCTTTTCTAGAACTTTCACAACCTTTCTGCTTCCTCCAGTACCTGCTATGACTGCTTGTTTTCACTGTTATTGTTGTTTCAAGTCTGCTGGTTTTCCAGGCTAACTCAGAGCTAGGAAGAGGATGATGGGGTTAGAATTAGTTAAAATACCACAAAGTTGATATTCTTATTTATATCAGCTTTTTTTAAGACCTTAGATTGTTGTAAGCTGTTGGTTAATTCTAGCGTTCTGAATTTTGACAGTTTTAATTAATTTTGACAGTTTTTGTGAGTGTTCTTGTTGCTCTTATGGAGTAACGGGGTTCGGGGGGTTAAGTTTCCACTACTCCAGAAATACTTCTCTCCCTTTCTGTCTTTGTAATAAAACACACTTTTTAACTATAGCTTTAGTGAGATATCTGCAAGAAATACATTACATGTGTTCATTCTACCATCTTAGTAAGATTCTACATTTTATTATTCATTAACAATGGATTTAAAACTTTCTCCTAGTAGAATATCAGGTATTAAGACACACCAGAAGGGAAGCTATTCTTGGTTAATATCATCTTCCTTTTAAATCCCCATATGATCAGCAGTCTGTTTCATTTCAGTCTAAAGCCACATCCAGTGGTTATGTTTGTATTTATGCTGTATATGCAAAAGTACTCTGGATCTTCCTTCCTGAGTTTGAAAGACGGCTTCTCAGAAATGCAGATATCATTTTGAACTCCTTATTGCTCTTTGTACAGCATAATGATATTAAGTTACATTTGTGTCATTCTTGCCGTTAATGAGAGCTTCAATATTTTCTGTCCCATATGTTTTTTCCTTATAGCCACCTATGCGGTAGCTCAAGCAGTCACGCTTATCCACATCTTTCAAGTGCTGAACTTTGGCTCAGTGGAGTTAAGTGACTTGCCATAGAACAACCAACAGGTTGCACTAACTGGTTGGGAGTTGAATCCAGGTCACCTATATTGAAGTCTAGAGACCTCTTCATTATACCAACCAATGTCCTAGATGCCGACATCATGGAGTTTTAGATTTTATTTAGTCCAAACCATCTAGTTCTTAAAGTGCTTATATCGCCTCCAATATCTTCTTCAGCACCTAAAATAAAGGAAATGGAGAGGTCAGTTTGTAAATGTTTCCAATCAAATTATGCTTTCCCAGGGAAGGCTAGGTCTAGGTACCTAGAGGGTTAGCAGGAGGGTGTGGAAGTAGGGTGAGACTCAACTTTAGCTCAAATTTTTAAAAAAGTGTGCATACAGGTTTGCAACTTTATACTTTTTCTAGTCATTTAACAAATATTTATTGAGCATTGATTGTGTTCAGAGCTGTAAATAATACAAAGCCTCTACAAAAGAAAGGGATGACATACAATTAATAGGTTTAAATACCTCACGAAAACAGTAATTTTCTGTTTTCTTCAATTTTGTATACCCAGATCCTGAGAACATGTGCAGATTCTGGTACATAATGGGTATTCAATAAATGTTTTATGGAGTTAGTTAATTAACGAATAATAATTCCAGATGATTTTAAAGGCTATAAAAATATAAGGTAGGGTAATGAAGTATAGAGTGTCTTGGCACAGAAACCTGTATTATATTGGATAATTAAGGTTTTCTGAGGCAAGAGTATTGAACACCCTTGTTATCTGATTTTAGCAAGGTCATTGCTTATTTTTTGAACCTACTTCAGAAACAACCACTGAGAAAACTCCTGACTCAGCAGCTTCATTTCTACTTTTAGGTCACAAGGAACCCTGGAATGTCCTTTGGTCCATTGCTAAGGTTTTCCATCACCATCAGCCAAGGGATTAAATGGATATTTCTTTTTAAGCTATAACCTTTCAGCTTGAGAGTGTAACTCAGCTCAGATTAATTTTATATTTTCTTAAGGAGAATAAAAGTGGTTTCTCGAAAGTATATATTGATTAGCAAAACTGTACGAGTTACCATAACCCAGATCTGCGCTAAGGGAAATAAGCCAGTCAGAGAAAGACAAGCACCATATGATTTCACTCATATGTGGAATCTAATGAACACACTGAACTAACAAACAAAATAGAGACAAACTCATAGATAGAGAGCAGGCAGACAGCTCCAGGTGGGGAAGAAGGGGTTTGAGTAAAAAAGAAAAAAAAGAAAGAACCCATGGACAGGGACAACATTATGGTGATTGATGAGGGAAAGCGGTGGGTGGAGGTGCAAGAGGGTATAGGGAAGACAAATGGTGATGGGGGGGAAAATAAAATTAAATAAAGAAAAAAAAATTTTTAAGAAAATAAGGCAATATACCCTCATTAAACACATAGTCAATATGTTCTCATTTCTTCTTCGGATGTGGGTACCGGACTGACTTGTGAAAAAGCAAAGATTCGATATGTGTGCTTTAATGGAAAAAGCATGAACAGAAGGTCAGGTCACATGTGTTATCTGTGTAGCGTATAGTAAGTTATTTGTTATTACTACGGATTCATCTTGAAAGTAATTAGCAAAGTCTCTTCTCTCATTTCTATGGAAAAGATGTGAAGACATGATTAGTAACTATCAATATATTGACTTCAGTGTTCTCTTGAGCAAAATGAAGCCTTAACTGATTTAAAACATGGAAATCCTTTCTTTGATTCTTATGAGCAAAGTGTGTACAATGACATAGATTTTAATGTTCAGATATGACCAAGACCACTACTAGTAACATACCAATGGACTAATTAAGGCCCGATACAAGCAGTGTGTTAAGGTTTGCCGAGAATTCTCACTCCGTTTTCTGTCAAGAGGCGTGACTGCTATTCAAAGCTTTGACCGGAGAGGCCTTCTGTACATACAAACGTGTGCATTGTTGGAGCTCTCAAGTTGTTCAAGAATGATGGTCTGTCATCAATATACTAATAACATGACCTTAAATTGATCATGATTTTTAATTGTGGCTTTTCTTGATTTTTTAAATATAAATTATGGTCAATTTACTTTTTTCTATTTATTATACTTACGGTAAGCGAAGAACACTTTACATATTTCAACCCTTTGCTTTCAATTATTAGGTTTTTTAACATGCAGGTTCTAGAGCTCAGTTGTGAATCATCTGTACCCTTGGTCTTAGATTCGGTTCCCCAGAAACAGACCTTGGCGAAAAGGTCTGGGTTAAAGTGACTTATTGGAAAGTGTTCCCAGGAAGAACAGCAGGGGAGGGAAGAGGGAGCAAGGAGCGAAGGAGGCGATACACTTTGTAACACACCCTGCCGCACACAGACAGGGATCCAGGTTTTCCATCATCTCACTGATTCCACAGGCACGGTCGCTTATGTTAGCTTTGAAAATAGCTGATACCTTAAATCCCACAGAAGCTTCCCCAGAGAGCTGCAAGAATAGTTTGCAATGGCTTTTTGTTTTTTCTGATTTCCTCTGTGCCCGAAACAAGAAGCAACTTGAGGATTATGCACAAGTGAATGAGACAAAAAAACACAAGACCTAAAAGATTCTAAAATGCATATATGTTGGGAGCATAAAGGCATTAGCTTGTCTTTCAAACAACTGTTAGGCTCCCAAACCTCTCCTGCCCACTTTTTGCCTTTCCAAGCCTGGGTACTCCGTGTAGAAGAGGAATGACTTTAATCTTGGTGGTTGTCCTGGTCATATTTCAGTCTAGATGGTTAAGATACTTATATCTTCTCTTCCTCAAACCCCTGTTGCTTGCATGCCAGGTGGCCCCCTTCTTTCCTTTCTAACCAGCTGCTCCCGGCACCACTGTGGGGCTGCAAACAGCTGGAGGGAGCACCCCAGCGGTGGCTGCACATCAGTGGTAGGTGCGCTCGTCCCAATATAATTTGTCTATCAACTTGTTCAGTTTATAAAGCATTTGGCATCTTTCAGGAAGGAAAGCCCGTAGAAGGGAAAATCCTATTATTACCCCAACAACCTCGGAGGCTCTGCCCCACTGCTCTAATTAGTCTGGCGGTAACACCAGCAGTTAGCAAGTGATAGGCCTCTGCCGAGAGGGTGACTGATGTGAAGGAGTTTCTCAATGTCAAGTATGTGATTGAGAGCCTGTAATAAAATTAGCCTTAAGCTTTAGGTTGCCCACGGTATCATACCTCTATGCAGTAGTAAGCTGGGCAAGAGGGGCATTGAAATAGTCACCAAATGTCCCCAACAGTTTAATTAAAAGAGAATGTGTAGCTGCATAAAATCAAATCCATTTTGGTTTTTGTGAAGAAAATGTCACCTGTAGCCTGACCAGTGTGGCTCAGTGGTTGAGCATCGACCTGTGAACCAGGAGATCACGGTTCGATTCCCAGTCAGGGCACATGCCCAGGTTGTGAGCTCGATCCCGAGCAGGGGGCGTGCAGGAGGCAGCCGATCAATGACTCTCTCATCATTGATGTTTCTGTCTCTCTCTTCCCTTCCTTTCCTGTCTCTGAAATCAATAAAAACAGATTTTTTTTAAAAAAAAAAAGAAAGAAAATGTCATTGTAAATGGAAATAACAGAGTTCAGACCAAATGATTTCAGAGGAAACTCGGATCGGTGTCCTCTGCTAAAAGTTGCTCTTTAGACAAGTTTCTTACCCTCCAAATAATTTAATGTCTCATCTTATAAGAGGGAAAAATCACCTATACTTACTTATGACTTTCTGCTTTGTATTTGTGCCCCTTCTCCCTCCCGCAGTAAGTTCAGTAAGTTGGGTTGAGAGAATGGAGATAAAATATTTGAATTTCAGAAGAAAATGTTTGATTTCTTCAAAAGAAAGATGCTTAAATTTACTTCTAAGACTACAAATCACTGCAGGGAAAGAAGATAAAGTCCCTTTTCTGATTGTAGCAAGGGAAATAGTGGAGACAGAATTTCAGAAGCGTTCATATTTAGGGTTGTTAGAGAAACTGCACCCTCTGTTCAGACATTTCCTGGTGCCCTGACCTCCCTGGGACCTTAAGGGAGCCTGGGGAAGACAGAAGCCCGTCCAGCTCACAGGCTCTTAGGGAACATTACGCCTTCTTGGTACCATCAGTGGTACAGGAGCAAGGACTGTGATGTCTGTACCCAGATCAAAAGTGTGATCTTTTCTCCAAACTTAGGGTCATTTCCACTTCATGTATGTATCTCCAATCATTTACCACCCAATTTGCCCCTCTCCCACCACAATAGGACCAATACCCCATTATAAATAATTAGGGCTGTCCATGGGCAAAAAGAGGGCAAGTTGACATTGTTCTTTGGGGCACCCCGCTCATTCTTCTGACACAGCCCTGCTAGAGCCATCTGGGCGTGGCCAGCTCCTGGTACCCAAGGTTCAGAAATCTTTTGGTCAAGAAAGGGAAGGTGCAGAATATTTCTTTGCCCAGTCCCAAGGCAAAACAGCTCCAGAAGGCTCTTCGCCTTAGAGAAGGCAGAGATGGTACTGGAAGAAGATTTGAGCCAAGAAAGCAAGAGCGAGCCAAAGAAGACCAAACGCAGATGCCAGACACTTCCCTCCCTTAATTGGGTCGCCATGTGGAACCCCAGATTATAGTTCTGTGTTAAGATTTGTCTACAATTGTCTCTAATTTGTGAATGAGGAAACCAAGGCTCATAACAGTTAAGCAACTTGCTCAGGTTCACCCAGCTGGGAAGCGCTGGCGTCAGGACAAACCCAGGTCTCTCTGGCGCCAAATGGCGTGTCCTGCAAATTCCACGCTGCAAACAACCCAACGATGGATGTAGCTTTACTACAAAATCTGCTTTGCAGTTGCAGATTGCATTCGATGAGAAGCCAAGATGGATGAAACAGTTCATGTATCACGAGGGGTGGGCGACACGTAGCATTTCAGGGTTCCTCTGTAAGACCGGGGTCCTCATCACTCACTGTGTCTGAGAGGGCACATCCCTGTCTGCTCTCCCGTCTGACTCCCCGTTTACCTTTGTCTCTTCCAGTTTCTAAAAAACACATTCTCATTACTTTTCATCTCTATACATTAACTGTAATATTTTATTGGTTTTTTAGTATAGGTTCAGTCCCCCCCCTTTGTAAACACATACAAGGCTTTCTTCCCATGTCTCCGTAGGCCTTAGTGAGCCATGTTGAGCCAATCTGCATACTCACATTAGATATTTAGGGGTGAAGGTGGGGCTGTAATTATTATTTTCAGGCAACCAGATTTTTGTCAGTATAAAATGGAAGACTTAATGACTACATTTCTAAGCCAACCTTCATACTTTACATATGGGGGGGAAGGCCCATGAGGTTTATTCCTAGTACCAATGATAATTAATGACCAAATCCAGACCCAAGGCTCTCAGTCCTGACTCTTCCATTGTGATCATTTGATGATGAACCAGTTCTCTGTGTAACCTGTTCCCGCTTACTCTTTGTTTACCTTCCTGTGTGAAGCGAAATTTAAGCAGCTCAAATCCACTACAGCACAGTATTTTAATGTCAGAAATGATGTCTGATTTCTCTTCAATCCCCAGAATTTACCTTAGTTCATAATATACAGCAAACACTCAAAAATATGTACCTTGAGGAAACAAATGATCAATGAGGATTTTAAATAAAGCATTTTCTTTAAACAGATAAAGATTAGTATAAGTTTTTCTTAGGATTTTTTCAAACATCTTTTCCTTTATAGAGTTGAGTTATAAATGCTTAATCAAAATAAAATGATCTCTCCTTAAATTAGAACACTGTATATCAGATCTACCTTTATGGGATGTTGATAAGAAAGTTCTTTATTTACAGCTACTTGGGGATGATCAATCTTCCTGGAAACTTTGTGAAGACTTCTTTATCTATGGCTAAATCTGTGAATTTTTTTCCATGTTAAAAGGAGCCCAAGTTGATTCTAAAATCAAAGAACAGACAGAAGTTCAAGTGGGTTGTAAACTTGGCAAAAACACGTTCTGCCAAGAAAAAAAGAATTCGGCTTCAAAAATCTGTTACTGTGAGTGCATCTTCCAGTTTCCTTTTGTAAGAGCAAAGTCCGGAAAAGAGAATCATAACATCACATAAAGCAATGGAGTATGTTTTGTGTGACTAAAGATATTAAAATGGCTTGTTTGACATCAGGCCAACCGTGTGACTCCTTTTGAAGTCAATCTGAAAGAGGCCACCTTGTGACCACAAGCCTGGGTGTATAACCTCATGTTCTGAGTGTTGCCATTGATGGCATTTTAAATGGCCATCGCTAACCTGGTAGGAGAACTTTTTTCCAATATATTTTTGTTTGCATTTTACCACCCATAGGTCCACGGTTGGCCCTTTCCTTTGCTGCTGTGCTCCTTTTGCTAGCACGGATACCGCAGAGACCCGCGCACCAGCTCCGTTTGGCTCCCCTGCAGTAGGTAGCCAGGAATTCTCTTCTGAATAGCTTTAGCATTTGAATCCAAACAGTTTTCATGTGCCCAGGGAACCATGCTCTAGAGGAGGAGCCAGGGCTGCCGGAGCCCCAGAAAAAGGGACTTGGTTTTCAATGTGCCCAAAGACTCTTGTTATAAAGGCAGATCTGCTCTTTGTCAGGACTGAGGGTGTTCTCGGAGCTCATTCTCAGAACGCTAGACTGAGAACTTCTCGAGAGGAGAGGCCCTACCCCGTGGGGGCTGACTTCAAGGATCTGGGGAGGTTTCAGGGGGAGAGAAAGGGCCTGGAGAGTAAAGCCAGCTGCCTTGAAAAGCGTTGTTAGCCTGTCCGCGTTACTCCACCGAGCAGAACGATGACCCACAAACAGGAACACTAGAGTAGGTTTGGTTCCATATGGAAGCATTTTCCAAAAAGCATGACATGTTCTGACTACACAGGAGCAAGTCCATGTCACACAAGTGTGTAAGCCCTAGCTAGATGGGCATCTGTAAGGAAAGTTCTGGAAGGGATTCCTGCATTGGATGGTAGGTGGCACCATCCTGGCTTCCCACCTGGGCGCCTGTGGAGTGACTGTGGTCCACTCCCAAGTCCAGACAACCACACTGCCCCCTGCTTAGACCCAGCTGCTTCACACCTGCCACTGCCCGGCTTCTGAAGGCGTCTGAGTTTGCCTAACCTCCAATGTTCAGCTCGAAGATTATTTGCTCCTGTGCCTCAAGCTGTCACAGAATTTTCCATCACGGGGGGACAGAAGAGAGAGGAAGTTGGCAAAGAAACAGGTAAAGCTGAATAGTAGAGAAAAGATGAAAATCTAAACTCCAAGGAGTCGAAGGTTGAACCATTTCTTTGCTGGACACAACTCCTGCGTACATCACACCCTATTCTGTCCCCGAGACTCCCATTCTGTCCCCTGCCCTCATTTGTATCTTCCATAGGCTTTTCCTGCTAGGAACTCAGACTAACTTGAGTGGAAAACTTGCCCTGTAGGATTCGGACACTTTTATTACCAGCCCAGCTCAGACACGCAGCCCTCCGGCTGATTTTTCCTGCAAGACTTAGCCAGGGCAGAGCCTCCGGGGGCCCTGGCTCCTCACGCTGAGCCTGGTGTAAGGCTGCCACCTGCTGATTGCTGGGACAAAGTGCCTGAGCATGTCTCCTCCAGGCAGAAATGTTTCCAAAGGCAGACGGGTCCTTCCCAGGTAGGGTCCGCCAGTTAAGGGACAGTAAAATCTAACGCTGTGAAGAGAGTCCTGTGCTGAGAAAAGGAACCGCTAATACATACTACTATGAATAATTATACTCCCTACTGAAATGTAATGATATGGACAGGGATTGAGTTCTAACAAATGAGGCTTGTAGGGGTTCCTACCCAACATTTAGTCTAAAGAAAAAGCATGCATGCGCCCGAGTCCACGCGGGCTGGCATAACAGCATTACTGTAAACAGGGTGGCTTAGAAGCCACAGAAGCCCATTTCTCACAGCCCTGGGGGCCGGACGTCCAAGATGAAGGTGCCAGCAGATTCGGTGTCTGGTGAGGACCACTGCCTGGGTCACAGATGCTCACCCGTCCACCTGTCCTCACCTGGGGGAAGAGCCAGGGAGCTCTGCGGAGTCCCCTTATACGGGACTGATCCCATTCCTGAGAGCTCCACCCCAGCAGCAGACAGCCCCCCGCAGGCCCCACTCCCGATGCCGCCCCCATGGGGGCCAGGATTTCAGCATATGAATGGGGGGCACAAATACACAGTTGACTGCAATATATATGCACGCAGGGATGTACACATTTGGGGTGTTCTTGTTCCGTCAGTGTGACATTTCAGGCGCTTGCATTTCCTTCTGGATTTCCTTGCCCTTAGTAAAGGCGTGCTTCGCTATCACACCGCTGTTTCACTCGAGAGAGGCCAGTCCCTGTCCCTTTGTTTCGTGTTTTACTCCTCGGGTTAGCAAAGCAGCAGCTCGGTTTTACATGGGCCCTCTGAGCGCTGAGGGAAAACCCTTGGAATGAGCTCACTGCTGTCCCCTTCCAGCAGGGGCGTGTGCCGAGGACCCGGGGCGTGCGGGGCGCGCAGGGCCCGAGCCCGGCCCTGCCGGCCCGTTCCCGCGTCACGCACCAGGCCCTTCCCTCCCTCCCGCAGGTCCCGCGGTGAGCAGAGCCGACAGCTGCCAGTCCGACAGCAGCGGGTTCCTGGAGGAGCCGCCCGAGCTGCCAGCCCCGCAGGTAGAGGCCCGAGAGGGCTGGGGGCACTGAGGAAGGGGGGCTTTACAGTGAGCGGCCACAGTCGGACGGGGCAGCCAGTGCTTGGAAGACACGCGCCACAGGCACCCGGGGGACAGGGAACATAAAGCAAAGTGCCCGAAAGCTCAGCATCCCTTTCCCTTTTATTTTATTTTCATTTTACAAAACAAAGAAGTGGAGCCTCATAGAAAGAAGGTCCCAGTTAACACAGTAAACTGGCCAAAACCTGAGCTTGTAACCCTTATCTTCTGACTCCTAAGTCAATGATAATGCAGACGAAAGAAAGAAAGAAAGAGAGAGAGAGAGAGAGAGAGAGAGAGAGAGAGAGAGAGAGAGAGAGAGAGAGAAAGAGAGAGAGAGAGAAAGAGGGAAGGAAGGAAGGAAGGAAGGAAGGAAGGAAGGAAGGAAGGAAGGAAGGAAGGAAGGAAGGAAGGAAGGAAGGAAGGAAGGAAGGAAGGAAAGAAAGAAAGAAAGAAAGAAAGAAAGAAAGAAAGAAAGAAAGAAAGAAAGAAAGAAAGAAAGAAAGAAAGAAAGAAAAGAAAAGAAAGAACTTCTTGTCCGGCCAGTGTGGTTCAGAGGTTGAGCCTCTTCCCAAGCACCTAAAGGTCACAGGTTTGATTCCCCGTCAAGGCACATGCCCAGGTTTCAGGCTCGATCCTCGATCCCCAGTAGGGGGCGTGCAGGAGGCAACCGAACAATCTCTCATGGATGTTTCTATCTCTCCCTTTCCCTTCCTCTCTCTCTCAAAACATATTTTTTGAAGAAAGAAAGAACTTCTTAACCCTAGCGCCTCCCCCTCCTTCCTGACCCCTCTGCCTTTATCTTGGTTTCTTCCACAGATGTCATCCTTGCCTGGAAGCCAGAGTCCTGCTGAGAATGGATGTAGAAAGCCAACGGATCAGAGCCAGCCCTTAGGGTCACCCCAGGACTGCCAGCAAGAGTCGGATGAGTCTGATTCCAAGACTATAGTGAGCACATCTTTTTCAAGTCAAGACTGGAGTGTCTTAGAAGAAAAGTCCTCAACATCTGTGGTGGAGAAAGAGTCTCAGCTTGAGGCCTCGGAGGGACAACCAGAACTGATGACCTCAGATGTGGCCCTGGACAAGGCCACCACTGGGGGAGAGTACCCAAGGAAAGACAGCCATTGGAGGCAGCCCCCACCCATGCCCCACACTCAACATGAGGCCAGTGTCGGCATGATGACCTCCAGATGTGACCGTCCTCTGGAGTTTACGGGGACCCACATCACAGAAGGGAAGGATGGGTTCCAGAGGCCTGAGGGAGCTGGGGATGTGTACGTGCAAAGCTACCACTGTGAGTCTCAGAGGTCACCTGGAATGGATCCCACTCAAGACAAGTTCCTTCATGTTGACTCTGAAGCCCCAAGAGTAGTGGAAGGCAGTCAGCTCTGTCCTGACATCAACTCCTTACTGACAGAGCATGTCCCCAAGCCCAGCAAAATCACGCCCCATACAGTTGACCTTTGTCAAACATCTGAAAAGTGCATTCCCCACCTAGGTAAGCTGCCTGGAACTACTGCTCCCCAAGCAAAGCCAAGGGGTAGTGCTTTGGGTCAAATACCACCCAGGGCAGAATCTGAGATGGGAACCCTTCCTTCGAATGCTGACTCAACCACTGTTAGCTCCGGGTCTGTGACAACCCAGATGTCGTCCAATATGGTGTCAGCTGCTCAGAATGCTGTGGCCTTGGGGACTTATGCTAGAAAAACAACTTTGGAATGCACTGTGTGTGACCCTATTCGCACAGCAGAACCAAGTCTGGGGACGGAAGCCAGACAGTTCAGTGACGTTTCTGTTCAGACTTATTTGTGTGAGCCCAGGTCCTGGCATCGCTGCTCAGCTCCACCTAACAAGGCCCAGCCCCTCACCAAATCTGTCTCTCTAGACACAGGCTTCCCTAGGAGCTGCCCAGCAGACACCTGTCGTGCCATACCTGCCCACTGCTGTGCCTGCTGTCATCACGGTCCCCACTGCCTCTGGGGGAGACAGAGCCCTGGCCCTGCGCCCTCAGCCGGTAGGCCTGGCCCGTGCTCACACCGTCGCTGGGAAGCCCAGTTCCTGAAGACCTTGACAGTCCTTCAGGACACCGCGGTGCGGGAGCTGTGCTCTGTAAGTATTTACCTCTGCAAAGGGGGAGGCAGACAAGGCCCTTCAGGGAGGCTTGCCCTTCCCTTTGAATGCAAGCCCTCGGGGCGCGCCTTCTATTGCAGATCGTGAGTAGTATTTGCAGAGTGCTCTATGGTTGATGGTGTGTTCTCACAAATGCCTTCTTATTTGATCACTTCCCGTTACCTTGTGAAGTAAGGAAGGCAAATTTTATTAATTCCCATCTTACAGAGGGCCATAGAACCTTACAGAAATTCATTTGTAAGGTTAGAGACATTGATGCATCTGAACCTCACCTTCAGTCCAGTCTAACTGATCAGTTCTCTGTCTTAGATCCACATAGCCATATACTCTTGCATTATACGGTCTTTCTGAGCCTAGGTCTGAGTAGCCCCAACTTCATGGAGAGATCTAGCCACTGGAAATAGATGTTCCTCCTGATTGGAGGCAAATCACACTTCTGCAGAAAATGCAGGGGTCTGTGGCCCATCTTCAGAGTCATGCATAGGTTTTAAATGAACAGGAGTTTGGGTGAGTGTGCATATCACCACCCCACGTTTTCTAATACATCTCACATTGACTTAGCCTTCTCTCCTCTTAGAATTTGCAATCATATATAAAAAATGTACTATTATATCATATTGATTAGGCATTATACACCTATGTGGGTTTAACTAGAAGACAGTGCTTTTCTCTTTCTTTAAATCCAAGGATCCACAAACACATGCTCAAAGGAAACAATCAAAACACACATACACATGCATATTTGTACTCATGTGCACACACAGACACACACGCAGAAAAGCAAGTGAAAATAAGGCATTTCATTCACCCATGAGAAGAGGCTACTTAAACTCAAGGACAGGCTCAGGAACAAAGAGAAAAAACATCTAAGTGAGCGAGCCTCGGTTTGAAGACCTGAAAATATGTTGGGGCAAAATGGCTCCAGCTAGGAATAGAAAAATTAATAATCGATGAAAAAATTATCTAGAAAATAGGTCTTGGACCAAGTGAAGATTGTAGGCAGAGACAGATACCATCTCTTACATGACGATGGTATTCCAAACAGGTGTTGAAATTAAGAGCATTGTAGGTTAAAAGCTCAGAAAGACATCCCCAGCTCCCCATGTCACAGTGCAGAGAAACGCTTGGCTGATAAATGCCATTGTTGCGGTCCTGTGAGTTACCTGAGATCATGGTTTATTGATATAATTGAGTTCTTATATGTAAGTGACTTCTTCACAATGATTTGTTAATTTAAAAAAAATTTCCAAGAAAGAAAACAAGATTTATCAGAAATTAGATTTTTGGATATTAGAAAATTCTGTTATAATGTTTATGATTTAGATTTAAAGAAAAAGAAAGGCATACACAGTTTAAAAGGTAATATGAGCCGATTCAAAAGTTCATTGCTTTTTGGTGGTGTCGCTCTGTTTTAGTGGGCTTGGGGTCAGCGGAGCAGAGCTTGCATTGTATTGTGTTATAACCCAGCTCTTACGTTGCAAAAAAGAGTTTAAAACAGCCCCCCCTCCCTTATTTTTTTATTCAAGGTTTCCTTTTTCCTGAAACTGCTTCAATACTTGTTCTAGAGCTGAAATTCATTTTTAGTGTCTCCAACTGACCAGAAGGTGGCAGTGTTTCAGAATTTTCCTGCCATTCCCTTCCCAGGGAGCCATAGGCCATCTATCCCAGGCCCACCTCCCCACCTTCCAATCGAAAAACCTAAAATAACTAGATGAAACATAAAATCCAATGATTACCATGTTCAGCCTACTTGAGCACCACATTTCCATGGCCCTGGTCTCACTGTCTGCGGAACGTGTTCGCCTTACAGGAATCTACTAGGACCCCTCATCAGCTCCCCCCAAGGGGCAAATAACTTTTCCATGCGGTCAGCCACGGTGTCCCTGCTGTGGCTCAGAGGAAAGCAAATGAACTGGGAGACTTGGCTTTGAAACCTGACTGCCATTGTTTGACCTTGGGCAAGCTGGCTAACCATTCTGCCTCACAGCACTTGGTCTCTAAAAGAAGCCCTTCCTGGCCTCTAAGACCTTTTCTGGTTTGAAGAGCCCTAACCGTGGTCACCTTTCAAACACTCTTACCAACACCAGCAATGCTTCAAACACTCCCTTGACTGGTTCAAGTGGACTCACACTGCAAGAGTAACTGGGGAGCTGTGCTACACAAAATACGTTATTTGGCATAAAAATTAAAAGACAGAGTCAAAACCAAACTCTCCAAGCAAAATGATGGAGAGTTTTCAATATAAAAATATCATTCTTAGGAAAATATTTTTATTATAATCATTCTGATTTTTTTTTAAAAAGCCACCAAGCTGTCAGGATCTTGGCCAGGTAGTTTTGAGAAGGGTAAGAAATCTGGGACCTTTAGAAGCAGGGCTGGGAGAAATTAACGTGGTTCTAAGATTGGTTTCCATGAAAGGAGGAAGAAATGGTTAAAGGAGGCAGGCCTGAGAAACCAGTTTCTTTTAAAGTGCTTCCCGGAAGCCCGGCTTCATGCCCTCCAATTCCATCTCATTGCTGGCCTACGTGCAAGGAATGCTGGGAAATGTAGTTTTTACTTAGACACATTGCTGCCCCTAAGATATTAGAATTTGCTAATAAGAATAAATAGGAGAAAGATAGTGAGTAGGCACCTGGCAGCCTCTGCTGCACCAGTCAGGAAGGGGGTGCAAACCCATGGGCCTGGTAGAAAGAGCATTAGGCTCCAACTAGCATGTGTATCACTCAGAGTCAGATGGGTAGGGATGCTGGGGTTCTGGATTGTGGATCCATTCAAAGCATTGTCCA
The DNA here is from genome assembly GCF_054644295.1 of Miniopterus natalensis. Classification (NCBI taxonomy): domain Eukaryota; kingdom Metazoa; phylum Chordata; class Mammalia; order Chiroptera; family Miniopteridae; genus Miniopterus; species Miniopterus natalensis. The sequence continues at coordinate 77,918,693 of NC_142090.1, forward strand.
ACCTGGGCTGAAAATCAAGAGATAGCCCGTAAGAACTCAGCAGATCAGCAGAGTGCTTTGCAAGTGGACTGGAGACATTCTTGGTGGCTGAAAGAAGATATTTAAATACAGAAAACCAAGGCAAAAGCACAGACATACAGAGAAAGTAAGATTTAAAGAGTGATTCCCATTAGGAGCAATGGGGAGCAGGATCGGGAGGATAGTCCAACCTCAGATTCCAGTTCATGGAGGGATCGGATGTCTACCTGTGCCTGCCTTACTGTGGACGGGCTTGTTAGCTGCCTGGAGATGATCCTCAGATTTTAATCACCAGGGACTGTGGTTAAGCCAAACTAAGACTAATAAAAGATAATCTTAGAAGACTTTCTCTATTTAAACATAACCATCTGAACAGATGTGCTAAATATTACTGAGATGCAGAGTGAGGCAGTATTCGGCCACAAAGTGAAACAAGATGGACTCAACCTTTCTAAACACAAGCCCGCACTCTGGCCCTACCCCCTCCTCTCCCCCATTTACAATCTCCCATCCCTACGTCACCTAGTCCTTCACACTGCCTTCCTGTCTCCAGGACAGAATGTCCCCAAGGCCCATCCAACGACTTCTACCCTCCTGCCTCCAGCTGCTTGGAGAACACCAAGGCTGGGCTTTCCCTCTTCTCTTCCCCACACATTAGCAGCAGGGCAAAGCGGTGGACCCGGGTGGAACAGCAGGCTCCACCATGGTAAATTTGCAGTGAATGAGGACTTCCTTCTGAGCTCTGTCTGATTGTTCTCAGTGCACCATCCACGAGATGGAAGCAATGAAGACGCTGTGCCGGGGTTTCCGGGAGCACTTAGAGGAAATTGAAGAGCACCTCACAGGACAGCAGGCCCTCTTTTCCACGGACCTGTCAGATGACGAAAGGTAATTATCTAAGGGAGCCATAAGCATAAGTACCAACCCACAACCCTAAAGCAGGAAAGGTGATCAGGGCAGAAGAGATGAGCGCCCGGGAGCAACTGGCCAGCTTCTCCTGGCTTTCGTGTTTTTGTTCTTGCTTCTTCAGTGGGAGTCTGTGAGGGCCATTTGCTAGATAGCAACACCCTTGAAGGCCTGGGCTCCCTGAGGTCAGAAGGTGGCAGCAGCTGGGAGGAGAGGACTGGCCAGCAGGATGTCTTTAATCAATGCAGATACCTTTAATCAATGCCAGTGGGGCTCATGTAAATGCACATAACCAGATTTATTGGAGTTTTGAAAATCTGCATTATTTTCACATAGATTAAAAGTCTATGATCCAAAAGTAAATGAGTAGTTGCCTAAAGTTGGGGGTGGGATTAGGGATGAACTGTATGAGGTCATGAAGGTTCTCATTGGGAAGATGGAAGTGTCCCAAACTTGGATGGTGACAGTTACACAACTTAGCAAATTCACTAAAAATCAATGAATTGTACTCTTAACCTAGGTAAACTTCATGGTATGTAAAATATTCTGCAGTAGAGCTGTTTAAAAAGAAAACAAGAAAACCTGCCCTAGTAATATACCTGTGACTGCAACTCATACAAATAAAGGAGGTGACATTCTCTTATAAGAAATATCAGAGGAGTGACCTACATTTTGAGAGGAATAGTGGAAGGCAGCACTTGAATGGAGGTGATTGTGAAATTTGATTTTCCATTTCTTACCTGCAGGAAGGAGGCTGAGCAACTGCAAGCTTTACGCAAGGCCCTGAGGCAGCAGGTGGAGGAGCTGGAGTTTCAGTTTGGAGACCGGGCTCGGCAAATCAGAGAAGGGATCCTGTTGGTACGGCGTGAGTGGGTGTGGCGTTCAACTGTATCCTGCCCACCATGGGAGGGGTGTATTCAGTGAGAGACCTGATTGTGCAGATTTCAGATTCCAGGATTATGTGCCAGCACCTTCATTTTAAATATAAAAAAATTGAAGTCCAGAGAAGTACATTGGTTTGCTCAAGGCCACGTGGTTAGCTGATGGTGATTCAGGATTAGAACTTGGGTCCCCTAACTCCCATGCCAATCTTTCTCTCTGCCCTGTAAATAAGAGATAAGTATTATTAACCCACTTTCCAAATGAGAACCAGAAACACAGCTTTTGACCAAATGTGGTTTAAGTCACTGCCAGAATCTGCTGCTAACCAAGCCTACCCTAGAGAATTCACCACCCATAAGTGCCTTTCCCACAAGTCTGAGTTAGCCATTTGGTATAAATAAGGTAGGTTGTCCACTCTTTCTGTTTCTGTTTTCCTTTTAGCAGCTTGAGCTTCTCACAAGAGAACCAACTGAATGCTATACAGAACTGCACCAATATGACTGGACAGAAGAAAAGAATAGCCAGATTTCATGTCCCCAAATCCACCCAGCTGTGGCCTCTGGGGCTGCCTGTCTTCCTGATGATGGCCAGCAAGATCACCAGCAGGCTCCTTGCTCAGGTGGAAGCTGTTTGGCTGCCAGTCCTCCACACACCTCAGAGAGCCACACCAAGATGTCTCCTCCAGCTCAGGAAGAGTTAGGTCCAGCCCCTTTGTCAAACTGTCCTGTTGGAGAGAAGGATACTGGTGTCTTCCTCTAGATCAGAGTGCATTTGATGGCCTTCCTGCAAAATGTAAGAGCACATTCTAGCCAGAGCAACAATCTCTCAATTTTCCCCAAGGAGAAGTATCTGTCAACCTTTCATAGGCTATTTTTTAAAATATCCTACTCTATAGCTACATTTAAGAGGAACTCAGAATATTTTAATTCTCATCCAATGCAAAATAAGTGAGCACCTACTATGTGCCTAGCATAGGGAATATATGATGTTCAACATATATACAGTAAATCCTCATTTAATATCACCAATAGGTTCTGTGACTTTAAGCAAAACGTTGTATAATGAACCCAGTTTTACTGTAAGCTACTTGAATAAACAAGGTAAGATCTTCTGGCATTTAATCAACGTCATAACAAAACACTGTTGAAATATTCAAGTCACACATAATCTCCTCTTGAAACTATACCTGGTTCCCTCTTTTTACTTCAATAGAGACAACTACCTTTTCCTTTGTGTCTTAACTCCCGTGTCTACATGGCACTTAATTGCTCACATTTCCGCCTTCCCCTGGACTTCAAAGTAAGTTCCTTGAAGGAAGAGGTTGAGTCTATCTCTCCTGACTCAGTTGTACTGAGCACTATGCTAGCACATAGTTGGGGCATTTGGTGAAACATATTTTAAAACAACACACCTAATCTCAGGACTAAACTGAGTGGTATTTTTCACTGAGTATGAAAATCTATATTGACAGTATTTTTTTTCAACACTTTATAAATGTTATTCCACCTTTTTTGGTTTTTGTTTTGTCTCCATGGTTCTTGATGAGAAATTGCCATCATTTGAATCACTGGCCCCTTCTCTGTAATGTATCGTTTTTCTCTAGCTCTCAAGATGTTTTGCTTTGTTTTGTTTTCTGTCCTTTGATTATGATGAGTCGGAGCATGATTTTCTTTAAGTTTATCCTCCTTGAAGTTTGCTGAACTTCTTGCATCTTCAAATACATGTCCTTTACCAAATTTGGGAAATTATCAGCCATTATTTCTTCAAATATATTTCTGCAGCAATTTCTTTCTCCTCTCCTTCCAGGACTGCAATAAAACTAATATAAAAATTTATCATATTGTCCCACAGTTCTTTGAGGCTCTGCTAATTTTTTATCAAACTTTATATACTTCTGTATTTTTTAGGTTGGATAATTTTTATTGATTGACCTCCAAGCTCATTGACCATTTTCTTTCTCATCTCCATTATCCCTTTGAGTCCTTCCAGCAGACTTTTAATTTGTGTTATTACCTATCGGTTCAAAAATTTCCATTTGTTTCTTTGGTATACTTTCTATTTCCTGGCTGAAAATGCCTGCCTTTCCACTCATTTCAACAGTGTTCACCCTTACTTCATGGATCATTATTATAAGAGGCTCTTTAAAAATCTTTGTCTGATAATTTCCACAACTAGGTCATCTTGCAGGTTGCATTTGTTGATTACTTTTTCCCTTAAAGGTTGTTACATGTTTCTGGTTCTTTGTATGATAAGTAATTTTGGATCATATCCTCGCCATTTTCATATTATGCTGTGAGATTTTTTGTTATTAACTTTTTCTGGAGAGTGTTGATTTTTGTTTATTTGTTTGTTTGCTTGCTTACTTCAGTAGACAATTAACCAAGTTAGGTTCAGACCACAGTCCTGACCCACCTGCAGGCTGTGGTTCCTGTGTCAATTTAGTTGTCACAGCCTTTCTGTACGACCTGGCCTACCTGTGCATGCCCATCCAGGGCTCAGTAGGAGACCTGGGTGACGGTCTATTCTGTTCAGTTAACGCTGCAGTATGTTGCTTATGATGAAGTTTTTTGTGTCATAGCTCATGATGAGCTCAATACTTTATACACAGATTGAAAGAATCCCTTTTTCCAGTTAACTCCTCTCTGTGAATCCCCCCTCACCTTCTCTGGCTCCTATGGGTTCCTTTTCATGGCTCTGCCTATAAAACTGTGGTTTTTAGCATCCATGCACAATAATGAACTTCCTGAGACTGGGTCTACCTCAGGGAAAAGTAGAAAAACAGAAGAGCCTGCAGGTTCCCTCTTGCTGGAGCTGCTACACCAGATGCCACCTTCACTGCTGCTGTTCTTGCCACTGCCATGGAAATGCTACTTCCTTGGTCATGCCTAAGGTAGGGATTAGAGGGGGGAAAGATCATTTTTTCCCATCAGCTCCTTTCCCAACTCTCTAGCCCAAGAGAGAGGATTTTTCTTGCAGTATTTTCTGTTTCACAGATTCAAGATTCAGGCTGCCCTGGAATCTAAGCCAGGAAATATGGGAGGAAAGAAACTCATCTCCATGAGCTGGATCTTTGAGTTTTTTTTGTCTTCCCAAGTAGACTTGCTATTATATACTTTCAAGAGTCTTCAGATAGTTGCTTTGCATTTACTGTTCAGGACTTTTCATTTTAACCAGTGGGAAAGGTAGGGAGGAGACGTACTCTGTCTTAATCAGAACTTAAATTTGTCAACTTAAGTGATTTTAATCTGCTCTTATTATAGTAAAAAATGCTAAATGTAAATCATATAGAAAAACAGCAAACATTTGTGGTAAACATCATTACCCCTATTTTAAAGATGAGGAAACAGAAACTAAGTGGCTTCTCAGTGTCACACAACTGGAACACCAGGCCTGAGCCTGGGCTGGTCTGACTGCAGGACAACCAGGCCAGCTCTGTCACACAGCCTGAGCGGGGCCCGAGCTGCAGACGCTCTGACTACACGTGAGGAGCAGGCACTCGTCTTCTCTGAGGCCTGTGTTTTCCTAGCTTTCAGCATTGATTAGGTCAAATTGAAAGATGTACTTATGTGCAAGGCAGGTTGAGATTGAATATCACTTTGTGTTGGTTATTGGGCAGGTGTTTGTTTAAAGAAAGTGGAAACAGGTGTGTGGGCCCTGATTCAATTACATGGTGGAGGGGAACACACTGATCCATGGCCATTTTCAAGGAGAGATGCTGATTGTGCTAATTAATCATTTGTCTGTCAGAACATAATAGAAACTGATGTTCCAGTTTCCATTGGTATGGAACACAGACTCATGTGTCTGGCTCCCCAGCAACCAGATGCAACTGTTTATGATGACAGCAATTAAGATGCAGTGCCTGAATCCTCCTGGATTACCATGTCTGAGATGGTTTGAAGGAAAGGTGTTTCGTGAACTCGTGCCAACGGCACGGGACATCGTCCAACAGGAATTGTCTCTCAAAGGAACTTTTCCCTTCAAAGAGATTAATTGAGTCCTTTTTGGTCAGGATGGCATCCCAGAGATGTGGTAGAATAGAATATTTTCCCATGCTGTGAGTTGCAGCACTCAGTCCACCTCATCTCACCAACAGAATGTCATAATAATACTGTATGTATTTCTTTTAGTTATCCTCTTGCCATCCCATAGCCAGAGTGGTCTTTTAAAAACATAAATCAGGTACGTTGCCTTCCTGCATAAGAAGCTCCAGTGGCTTTTCAGTACATTTATAATTAAATCCCAATTCCCTACCAAGATCTACAAAGCTCTACACAACTCCACCCTGCTTACCGCTACCACCTCATTTCACACCACGTTCTCCCTCTCTTGCTATGATTCAACTTCGCGGATCTTCTTGCTGAATCCTGAACACATTAAGGGCATTTTTGCTTCAGGGGCATTTCTGTTGCTGTTCCCTCTTTGCATTTGCTGTTCCACTTTCCCCAAATATTCATATGGCTAGAACCTTCTCATTCAGATCTCCATTCATATGCTACCTCTTCAGAAAGTCTTCCCTTGACAACCGTATGCAGAATAGGGCTCTTCCTATATACATCTCTGCTTATTTTCTGTCCACTTATCCTGCCTTGTTTTCCTTGTAGCATTAACTATATGGATTTTTATTGCTTTGTTTGTTTATTTGTTCAGTGGCTGTATCTCTTTATAGAATGTCATCATCTTTCCATATTTTATCCCCAGGCCTAAAACATAGGACAATTTGATAAGTGAATGGACAAGAGTATTAATTCACTTATTAATTAATATATCAACACTAATAGACATTGGATATACATAAATAAGACACAGTCTAATCCATCAAGGAATTTTTAGTTTGGGGAGGAAAGCACATACAGCTAATAATCTGTCCGTGTTACTTCTTTATTTATACCTTTCAGAAACTGCCCATCAGCAGCAAGGTTTTTGAGCCTGGGGTCATCATTTTCACCAGGCAGTGGAGACATTGAGGAAAAATTATTAGGACAATTGGGCAAGTCTTTAATAAAGTTAATGCAACCCAAGCAACAGTGTTCCTACTTTTGCTTCAGAGTTACATCTCCTGCTAAGTTAGAGGAGTTGTCTCTTGGTTGCAGGGAAGCCGGCCACCAAAGACCATATGTTTTATAATCTCATTGATCTAAAATGTCCAGAATTATCAAATCTGTAGAGAGAACGTCGACTGGCCGTTGTCTAGGGCTGGACAGTGAGGCAGGGGAATGGATGTGACTGCTAATGATGGTACAAGATTTCTTTTGAGAGTGATGAAAATATCTAGAAATTAGATTATGGTGATGATCGCAATTCTGAAAATATACTAAAAGCCATTCAATTGCTCACTTTAATTGTATTGTATGTAAATTATATCGCAGTGAGGTGTTAAAAAAAATAGGGCAAACAAGCAAACACCTGAGGCAGACTGTTTCCTGAGCTGGGAAGGAATTTGCGCAGAGAGGTGAGGCTGGAGCCAGTGGAGAAAGGAGAGGTAAGTAGGGACCAGGTCCCATGGGGTCTCTTAAGCCATGGCAGGGAGTTGGATTTTATTTTGAATGTAGTGAGGAGCCATTGGAGGGTTTGAAGTGGGAGAGTGATAGGATGTGGCGCATATTGATGCCCTGTAAGAAGATTAGCCTGGCTGTCCTGTCCGTGTGCAGTTGACTCGGGGAGGGGAGAGGAGAGATGGCAGCGAGGCCTCCTATGGTCTCGTGGGCAGCGCTCCAAACTGTAGTAGATTTGTTTTCTTTCCTTCCTGCCTCTTCTTTTCATCATAAACAAAACACAAGGTCACTTTATATTTAGCAGACCAGTTTTCATGAATTGTCCCAGAAAAAGACTCCAGCCAAAATATTCGAACCTCTATTAACCTTTAGTGCCACAAACGAGCCTCACGTCACTGGTCACAAGAGGACAATCTATTAATAATGAGAAATTTAGACTACTCTTACATAATTAGTCCTTATAGAGATGGTATCATCCCAGTTCAGTATCAAAACCTGCTTTTCAGTCTAAAGAGCACCATCAAAGTCAAGCAAAGGCCCCTGTGTTTGTCTGTGGCAACTCCACGCCAATTTCCTGGCTCACAGCAGCCAGATGATGTTCCTGCATCGCAAACAAGCAGCAGTCTTCAGGGCTATATTTGGAAAAGGCACATTAAGGCATCTGTAGGAAAACAGCATTTACATTAGACGCCTCTTCTTGTCAAAGGGACTGTTTTCATCGAGCAAGTTCAAGCGGGCGGCAAAGCAAAGGCAGGCTTTGTTAGGTCTACTCATGTAATGAGATCCGAGGGCTGCTCTTCAACACATTTTTCAATGGGCACTTTCCCCAGGGCTGTGAATTGCTGCCTACAGACAGCTTGATTATCAAATATAATTTTAAAATAAAAGAGTACAAAATGCCCCTTCTTTTCTCCGGCCCCCGTCCTTTGGAGCGTGTCAGCTTATCTCATAGAGGAAGTTTGCTCAGCCAAGGACTGTGCTCAGCCTTGGAGCGCCTGACTCTGATCTAGGGCTCCTCTACCCCTCCTCCCATCCTGCGACAGGCCCCAAGCTGTCTCTCCAGTTGACCCAGATATTTCTATGTCAGGAGCCACTCAACCTTGAAAGTATGAGTGATTTGACACTTTGTCTTTTAGCCAGCTCCAAACATTCATATACCACATGCCCATTTCTACATAAAGCTGAGCCATACCCACTGGGGATTATAATGATTCTCTGAGAGCCTGTTTATCAGTTAATTCCTGCGTCAGGTTCCCTCCGTTATGATCCTGTACATCCCACTGTGAACCCTGTTTTGCCCTTCATTTCAGCTGGTAACTGGACCATTATAGCTTGGATTCCAGAGAAATCGTGCAGATGGCAGGTAACTAGACTTCAGGCCCAAGCCCTGTCTGTACACTGCTATGAGACTGTCTTACCACCTCTCTTACCAAGTCCCGTTGTGTCTCAGTGGTCACTGGTTGCCTTGTGCTATGGTGAAAGCCCCACAGGTCCACTGGCCCTCAGTTGTCAACTACCTGCTGTCGCCTTCCCCACTTTACACCACACCACATCCCCCATCACCAAACTGGGGCATGCTGGAATATATGACTCTCTTCAATGCCATCCATGCCAAGGCTGTGGGGAATCATGGGACCTCATCTCAGATGCTCTCCCTACCTACGTACATCATGCTGGCCTTTCTACTGAGTCCACCCCACATAGCCATGAGACATACTAATACAGCCATGGGACAGACACAGGTGGTCAGCCAGGAGGTCAGGTGGGAAGCAAGCTCTAAGTCCCCTGAGCTTTGGGATCCCCACACCTTTGTCAGGGAATCCCAGAAATCTAACAGGACACTGGAAGTAGGGCCCAGAACCCAAATCCAACCAAATCATTTCCCCACTCTTATCTCTCCTACCTTCTCCCACTCTTATCCCCACAAGAACATCTGTACTTGTGTGACAGGAGTGTTTCTCTTATTCTAACCTCCATTCTTTCCTGCTCAAAAGAATGATTCTGGATTTGTGAAAATCCACTTTGGGGATTTTCTAGAAAAGTATTATTTTTCTTTCCTAAAGCCCCTTTTATATGATTTTTATCTTGGTATGAACTTTAAAATGCTTGAAGCTTTTGTTCTGAGTATTATCAGTTCTCCCTTTCTCCCCTGGGGCAAGAAGCCTGAGACCCCTGACCAAGTGTTAATGTCAAAAGACAAAACAAAACAAAACAAAACCTACTTGTCCAGTGGGAGGTAGGTATGCTTCCCAAGAAGGGAAAGTACATTCTATGATCTTTCAAAAGATTACACAGTTGCAGACATGGACATTGTTCGATGGCTGCATCAGAGTCTATCACAAATTGTTTTCCAATACTGCTAATTCCCCCTGTTTATATATAGATAGCTTCTCATGTTTCCTTCTTATTACTAACAATGAAATGGGTATTTTTGTACATAGGTCAGACATATTTTGTTATGTGTTTTACATTCATGAGGGATATTGGTTGATAGTTTTCTTTTCTTGTACGGTCCTTGCCTGGTTTGGGTGTGAAAGCTATGCTGGCCTCATAGATTGTTTTGGGAAGTGTTCCCTTCTCTGTATTTTCTGGAAGATTTTATATAAACTTGGTATTATTTCCATCTTAAATGTTGGTAAATTTAGCAGTGAAGCCATTTGGGCTGGCAGTTTTCTTTGTGCAAGATTTTAATGATGAATTAAATTTCCTTATAGATGAAGGGCTATTCAGATTTTATTTTATGTTTATTGCATTCATTTTGATAACTTGTGTCCTCTAAGTATTTCTTTAATGACACCCTATCAAATTTGATATATTGTAATTTGTATTATTATTTAGTTCAAAATAGTTACCCTTGATTTTTATTTCTTGACCAATGCACAGTTCTGAAGTGTATATGTGTTAATTATCAAATATTTGAGGATTTCCCAAATATGTTGTTTATTTCTAATTTCATTGCACTGTGGCCAGTAAATATATTCTGTATTATTTCAACTTTTAGAAATTGAGTGTGTGTGTGTGTGTTTATGGTTCACATAGTCTAATGTTAGTAATGTTCTATACTCTCTTGAAAAGAATAAGTATTGGTGACTGGAATCTTCCAAAACGTCAACTAATTTAACTTGGTTATAGTGTTATTTGAATCTTGCATATTGCTATTGATTAGTTTTTCTACATGTGTTAAAATCTCTAACTAAAATTGTAGATTTCTCCATTTCTTCCTTTAGTTCTGTCAGTCATTGTTTCATCAAATCCTGTTACTAGGTACCTACACACTTATGATTTATACGTATTCTTGATTAATTGACCCTTTAGTTATTATGAAATGCCCTTCTTTATCTCTGGTAATGCTTCTTGCACTGATGTCAAGTTTGTCTGCTATTAATATTCTAACTCGAGCTTTCCTAAGCTTACTGTTTGCCTGACATATTTTTCCCAATTTTTGTTTTTATCTTATTATGTCTTTATATTTAAAGTCTCTATCTTATAAATAGTATATAGTTCGGCCTCTTTTTATGCAGTTGGATAATCCTTGTTTTTTAATTTGAATATTTATTCCATTTACATTTAATTTAATCACAAATATTGTCTTGTAATTATATAATCTTAATATTTTCTATGTTCTTTATAGGTTCTTTATTCCATTTTCCCTCAATTCCTGCCTTGTTTTGAATTAACTGAGTATTTCTTAAGATTCCATTTCATTGCTGCTCTTGATTTACTAGGCACACCAATGTATTTTCTTTCTAAAGTTGTTCTATGGTAGTTTATGATATATAGCTTGAACATATTACAGTCCACCTTCAAGTGATACTGTGCCATTTTATCTGTAAGAGCCTTACAATAGTATGTTTCCCTTTACCTCCTTTCTAACTTTTGTCCTCTTATTTCATACATTTTACCTCTATGTGATATAATTTCCACAAAAAGTTGTTATTATTCATGCATTCAGCATCCATATCATGTTTACATTGAGAAATGAGAAAAATAAAAATATTTTATGTTTATTTGCATGTTTACCATTTCCATGAGTTCTATTTTCTTGCTTCTTTGCATGTCTCACAATGTTTTATTGTATGCCAGATCATGAGTAAAAAACAGTACTGAGGTAAATACTATTTACCCCCAGAAAGGAGCCCATTTATTCTTCTGTCAGGCACTTCCATGGGGGTGTGAATAAATCTCATCTGAGGTTAAGCTGGGTTGGCACTTTGTTCATCTTTCATTAGGTCCAGTGTACCACTGACGCCAAATATTTTCAGGGTGGCATTAGGACCCCCCCCCCCCAGCAGGTCTTGGACTCTGTGTATTAATAATTTTAAGATCCATTTAAGATTCACTGCCAGGCTTCCTGCTTTCAAAATCATTGGGTATCTCTCTCACCTTAACAGCTCAGCCCTCAGCTTTTTGAGTTACTGGGGTCTTTTCTTTGCTCTTCAGTTCCTCTTCTGGTTTTGTGCATTTCTGGAAGATCTCTCTCTCCATCTTGTTGCCCCCAGAGTCTAGCCTTGGACAGTCTCTAGAGTGTACTTGATGATGGCCTGGAGAAACTTACAGTGATTTCTCTTGGTTTTCCTGCTCTCCGACTCACATTCAGTGAGTCCCCACCTTCCATTCAATGAAGACCTAAAGTACCTCCAGGGGAATGTGTCCTGCTTGCAGCCTTTCATGGAATCCTCCACTACATTTAACTTGGAGAAGTTGCCATGTGTCTCGAGGAGGGTATCTCTGCCTACCTCCAGCCTTCCTGCTTTGCCCCTGCCTTCAGCACACTACCTACCCCCTAGCACTCAGTAAAAACCCTAGGGAAGTGATAACAATGAGGTGTAGATTCACTCCGGCCAGGGATCTTCAGGAGGATAGGTGAGCATGAAGCAGAGGCCACCGGTGCAGCTGGGGGAGGTATTCGCAGAGACATAGAAACATAGATAAATGGAGCAAAATCGAGAACACAGAGACAGATCCACACAATTATACCCGCCTGATTTTTGACAAAGAAGCAGAGAGATACGATGGAGGAAGTTTAACCTTTTAACAAACGGTGCTGGAAAAAATACAATTAACCTTGACTTAAACCTCATGTCTTATATAAAAATGAGCTGGATCCAGCCCAAATAGTCTTCAGCAGGTGAATGGTTAGACAAACCATGGTATCTCCATCCCATAGAGGACTTCTCCGCAATAAAAATAAGTTAACTCTTGATACATACAACAGCCTGGATGAGTCTCCAGAGAATTAAGCCGAGTGAAGAAAGCCAATGGCCAAGGCTACATGGTCTGTAATTCCACTTACGTAACATTCCGGGAATGACACAAGTATAGAAACAGAGGACAGATGAGTGGTCAGCGGGGGACAGAGAAGAGGAAGGGAGGGTGGCCGTGGTTATAAAGAGAACAGCATGGAGGACCCTTGGAGGTGGGAACGATCAGTGTCTTGACTGAGGTGGTGGCGACATGGACCTACTGGGGGGAAAATTGGGTGGAGCCCCCACACACACGCACACAGGGTGTTGCACTGTCATCTTACAAAGCACCGTGGAAGACACTGAGCGTGATGTAGAAGGGGCCCAGCTCTCTGCACTGTTTCCTGTAATTGCATATGAACCCACACTTACCTCAAATAAATGAATGTTACCTCTCATTTTAATAAGCCCTGCTAAGTATATGACAATTTCTGAAATATTAAGTGTGTTGTATATTTTTATTTCAACTAGATGATAAAAAATGAATCAGAATTTGATACTGATTAATTCAGATAATCCTCTGTTATGAAGAACTAAAATGTGGTTAATTGGGGAGAAAAAGGACATCTGTAATATTTTAAACAAAAATAATATTAAATAAATAAATAAAAATAAAATGTGTTTAAAACTGCCCAAAGCAGAGACCTCGACACTTATTTAGCAGAAGATATTGATCTGAAGGAGTTACTTCTCCCTAAGGGCTGAAGGAGACAACCAGAGAGATCCAGCAAGACCTACGGGTAAAACCAGCCTGCAAATGTTCAGTGTGTTCCCTCCTTCCCCCTCTCTCCCTCTCTCCCTCCCCCTTTCCCTTTCTCCCTCCCTCTCTCTTTCTCTCTCCCTCTCTCTCTCTCTGTTTCTCCCCCTCTCTCAACAAGGAGCTGGAGCCCCATCACCCATCAGCCCAGAAACTGCCTTAGACTTATTTTAGAAGGCAAATATTTGAAGTGCACATTTTATAGGCTATTGACTAAAATAAATTGTCTGGAAATGTACATCACGGTGATCATTCTTACTCATTAAGATGGAACGTCAGGGACTGAAATAAAAGCATATTCATTTAAAGCTAGTTACCATGAGGCATCCACCAGGAGGGAGGCCAGCAGCCATTCATTCAGCCGCACATCAGAGGGCTCTTGGCCCACAAATCATGTCAGGGACACATGGCTCCTTGCACTTACGCTGGGAGCACTGGAGGCCAAGGGTCTCCAACTCCAGCCCTGCACATATGTGACTGTTATTTAGAGCCCTCCGAGGTATAGATTTACATTACCATCTGCCATCTAGCTGCTGTTTACATCTGCCTTTAAGGGGGTTGGGCACAATCAATCAAAGTGCACATAGAAGACCCTGGACAAAACCACCCCCGAAAACCGCCTGAACTTGGGAGACGTACATGTGTCTGTTCAAAGGAGAAATAAGGAATTCATACTCTTCTCTCTTTGAAAATATTCCCTTTGAACTTGGGAAATTAAGTGACAAAAGAGCATTTTAAAATTCCTCACACAGTTCAGCTTCTCTGAGAAGCCTCAGAAGGAATCTCAACTTTATATGCTTTAAAATTAATTTGATGATAAATTGGCTTGGTAAAAACTTAAAACTTTTACTGTATGAGAATCTCTGTTAACACTGTACAGAGAATATTGTACTATATAGTTTTGCAAGATGGTACCACTGGAGGAAATTGCTTGGAGGGTACAGGAGAGATTATTTCTTACAACTGCATGTGCATCTACAATTATGTCAGAAATGGTTTAATTAAAAAAGAATTGAAGAGTTTAGGAATAAAGTATACTTTTCCAACTCAAGTTTGGAAATGAAAGTGCTGTTAACCCATTGGCCAGCCAGGCTGTTGGTAAGAAGAGAGAAGCAGGCAGTTAGGAACAGAGAGCTGGTTCCGGGGACCTCCCCTCCGCATCCGGGGTCTCCCGTCCCAGCCAGGAGCATTACCTGTGGCAGCCGCCAGCTCTTGTTAGGAGGTCCCACTAAGGACCGAGACAAGCTGGACCGAACAGGAAGCCCCTCCCTACTGATTTGTCACCACGGCCTCTGAAGAAAGTCTAACCCTCGGAGTCAACCTCGGGATGAGTTTATTAGGGTTGTAGCCCTATTATTTGGGATGTTGGCAAATGGAAAGGTGACATCGGTCAACTCAGTAGCAGGGACTAACACGTAGTTGAAGCCACTGAGTGGCTCCTCAGGTCCTGCCCTGCAGGCAGCCTCGGGAAGGAAAGGAAGCGACACCCGTGGACAGCACTCACAGCCCTTCTGCGAGAACCCGTCTCTTGGGCGTCATTGGTGGCAGGCCTCTTGGCTACCCGCAGGTGTCTCAAGCCCTTCCAGTCTGTGCTGATCCCTGCCAGCTCCCAGAATCACCACCCTGCTCTTGATGCCCAAACCAGTGACCGGGAGCTGTGGTGCCTCCCATCTGCACAGGACATTTCCTCCAGTGGGTTTACCCCAAACACAGACCCTCCTCTCCATCAGGGCAGGGCACACCCCGCCCTTGCTTAAACACCCTTCGGCCCACGCCTCTCCTGGGGAGCAGGTGCATTGCTCGTATTGGGGCATTTGGTTTTATTTCTTGTAAGGAGCACGCTGATCCTGGCCCCCACGCCCGGCCTTCGTGGTGAGGGCTGCTTCCTTGGCTGAGCTGTTTCTCTCTGAAACGGCCTCTTTGGCAAGCAAAGCGGTTGAGGGCGTGGGGTCCAGCATTCGATTGCCCGGGTCGGGACCTCGCCTTCCCGTTTCCTAGTGGGGAGACCTCGGGCAGAGCACCCATGAGCTCCGCGCCCCAGCTTCCCCATCGGGAAAATGGGGATGGTGCGGCTCATCGCACAAGGCCTCCGTGAGGGTTAAATGAGCGCCTGTGGGGAAAGAAGGCCTGGCACCCGGGACGCCTTATGTGACCGTCAGCGACGGCCACTGCCTTTCTTCACGATGCTCCTCTCCCAGGCAGCAGCGTGCGGGAAAGCACTTTGAATTTAAACGCAAGTCGATGTGAAGGTTACAGTGAGCTTGCGGTACCTACTGGACAAGCCACTTAACCGCTCTGTGCCTCAGTTTCCACATTTGCAAAGTTAGACCAAAGCAAGCCTGTGTGTAGGTGTAGGGCTGTCACCGGGATTAAAGGACTGGCTGGTCCGTCAGGACTTCAGCTTTGCACACTGGGTGCTCCGAGCGCAACGGGGTGTTGTGTTTGTAACGGGCGGTCGTTTCAGCTGGGAACAGTGGCTGCGAGAACAGCCCTCCTCTCTCCATCCCCCGTCCCGGCGCCTGAGAAACGGAGCATCCCCATGGCAACAGCGGCAGCTGGTCCCTTGATAAGAGGAGCGGGAGCGGGCCAGCGGCAGTCACTGCAGCGAGCAGCCAGCCCCGCGTCAGGGAGGAAACGCGGCCTCCGCCTCCGGGCTTCGCGTCCCAGCACCTGCGCCCATAGGTAAGTGCTGCGGGTTTTCGCTCGGAGAACTTCGTGCGCAGAAAACCAAGTTTCCAGTAAGTTACAGTTTCTTTGTCTGTTGCTGGGGCAGAGAAGCCTGCAGAAAGTGGCTGGGGGAGAGGGGTGCTTCTGGAGCGAGGCTAAGCTGGGACGAGGCGGGGGCAGGAAAAGTCACCACTTTCCCGTCGTTTTCGAGGGAGGTGGAGTCCTGAGATGTGTAAGAACCAGGGTCCCTGAGAATTAAATTGCAAGGTTTCAAGATGCACACGTGTAGCTGCAGATTCACAGCGGCGTGGGGAGGTTACCGGTCAGGGCTGGGGAGAGTGTGCTTATCAAAAATCCTCTCTGTGCCCTGATCCAAGGAAGAGTCACCCCTCCAGGAATATTGCTAATGTAGGTCTTCTAAGTGAGCAAAGTTGATTTTAAAACCCAGTGCTCTTTGACCTGAATTCAATCCTCGGGTTACAAAGAGATACCACAAAGGGTATGAATGTCACATGGCCAGAGGGTACTTTCACCAAACGCCACGGTGGGCTGTGCACATAACCTCACTTTTTATTCCGTCAACTAAACCCAGGCCTGGTGACTTTGGGGAAATTCTTTAGGATGCTGCCCAACTAAGCTGAGTGTCAGCTTGGCCCTTCCTGAGAATCAGTATCACCAAGGCCCCAAGGCCCTGTGGTTGGTTCGTACCTTGCTTTGTTCTGATCTCATCTTTAGCTTCAGAAAGGCCAGAGATGGGGCAAGGAGACGATCCCAGTCATTCAGTTTAGGCATACCTGTTGTAAGCTCAAGCGGAGGTGGAAAGAGCAAAGGCAGCTCACATTTCTTAAAGTGTTAGTGTGCGTGCTGGGGTCTGGGCTGGGAGCTTTCCACATGCTCTACTATTAAGACCCTCAACCCTGGACAAGGGCCACTATCGTACCCATTCTACAGATTGGAAAACAAGTTCCCAGGAAGACATATACCTTTCCCAAGCGCACCCAGCTAGAGAATCGCACAAGTAACCCAACATTTGTTTTTCTCTCATATCATCTCCCAGCACCAAATGCTTGCAGTCAGTGAGGAATTTTCTATCCATGAATGAAACTGCGTATCCCAGTATCCAACTGAGAAATCTACTCATGGTTAAGACAAAGGACAAAATTCCCAGACCAACTTCTGACCTCAAACTGAACCGACCAATATGTCTTAGCTGCAGAAGTAGCACCGCTGTCTTCCTGGAGCAGTAACCAGGTCTGAGGTGGTGGAGGCAGGCTCCCTCCGAGTGTCCTCAGCTCTGTGTGCCTGTCCTTCTGCAGCTTAGTGGGAGGGGTTCCCTCCCTGGCACCAGGGCCCTGGACTTTCCTCTCTCAAAAGAGAAAGTGCCCTATGTCATTAATAACCCCTCTCTATGCAACACCAGTTCATGTATCTTCCCTCTCGGTGGTATTTGTTTCACAAGTATCTCGGGGGGGGAGGGGGGGCCCTTCAAGTGCAACAATTAGCAAGAGGCAGTTGCAAGAGTTTAGCATCATGGTCCTGAAAACCTCCTCTGCCCCCTGAAATTATGTCACTTGGTCTCTTGCACACACTACACCAGACCACCCACTTTCTCTCAAACGACAACAACGGACAAAATAACACAGACCCAGAATTCTTTATTCTCTTACTGAGCAATCTGAAACACTCAGAAAACCAAAAGTTTCTCGTTGTTGTTCAGTTCAACATAAATGCATTCTGTAGCAAAACCTGACCTGAAAGGATACGAATCCTTTTGTAGTCTTTAGTTATGTCATTTAATGCAACTATGCATATTTTTGTTGTAGAAGTAATGCATGTGATTGTGGTGCTCCCTGAGGCACCCCCCTCCGGGGTGTTACATAATACAGATTTCCTGATGTCCACAGCACGTGGGCCCTGGCTCTTCAGGTGAGGGTGGGCGGGCTGACACTGAGAATTACGGTAGCAGTCCAAGTCGTCCCTGTGTGGGCGTTAAAATTCAGAGACCACATTGAACCAATAAGTCACAAGACAATGTTAAAAGGTCACAAATCTTTGTACTAGAGAACAGTTATGAAACAGCCCCACGGTGTCTCTTAAGGCCCTAGTCCTTTAGTTGGAATCTGGAGACCCAGGGGAGCAGGTATTAGGTATGAAAGAAGGGGCTGGCACTTCAGAACATTCCCAGATTATAAGAGCTGCTGAGGGTGATGATGACACCTCCTCGGGGCAGCGCTATGAGAGCAGTGTCCCTTTGCTGATGCTTGGGGTGGGGACAATTAAAGAGAGGAATGCAGGGCAGCTCAGGAACAGGAAGTAGAGGCATCCCATTTCTCAGTTCAAGAATTAGAGCAGCTCATGCCCTACGATGGCTCGGTCCTATAGAGTACCCTTCTCATGAGGATAGACATGGAGAGAGGGGAGGGAGAGGGGACATCTCATCCTAACATTCTGCAGGCAGGGAAAATGACGATTACTAATAAGGCGATGCTGAACTCCAAGGATCTCTCTCCTCCCCTTATTTATTCTTTCCTTTTTTGCCAAGAAGTTCATAATGACGTCATCCATGATAAAAGTGTCTTCTAATCCCATGGGCAAAACACACCCCTGCCCAGCACGGAGAGTGTTTTCATAATGGAAAATCCAAAATCTAAAAATCATCTCTCAGTCTCCTAGTCTACAGAGGCTTGCCAGTCCACCACCGTCGTTCTTTCAATCCCACTGGTTTAAAATAGTGTTGCATCCCGACACAAGGTGCTCTCCTGGAAGGAAGCAGGTGTCAGGTGGGTGACTAATCACTGGATACCCCCACCTTGCTCAGGGACTTCTGACACTTAAAAGGGCCACTCCTCTCTCTCAAGTTTAGTACAGTGATGACAGTTTTGCTCAGATGAAGGCTGGTCGTCCCATGGTTCGGCATCTAGATGAAAATAGAAGAGCCAATACGTTTACAGATTTTATCCACCTGGTCTTCATTAGCAGGCTGTTTAGTTGGGTACAGATAATGTCACTTAACAACGGCTGCCACTTACTCAAGTGCCTACAGTATGCCAGGCTTGGAGCTATCCTGTTCAATCTTCAGAGTAACGCCACTACAAGATGGATACTATGATCTCTATTTTACAGATAAGAAAACTGAGGGTAAGAGTGAGGGTGGGGCAGAAGGGGACATATGCCCCCAGGTGCCAGTTGGCACACCACAAAGGTGCTAGCCTTTGCAGATTCCCTCACAGCAGCAATAGCTTGTTGGGAGAAAGGGCAGAAATGGTGCTCTTGCCCTTGGGCCCCATGTGTCCTCCCTCACTATGTCACTAAGGTTTAGCCACTTCATCAAAATCCTATGGCTTTTTAGTTAAAGAGCTGAGATTCGGTCTAGATTTATTTGACTTGAAAGCTCAGGTTTAAATTAAATAACCATGTACTGGGCACACAGGAGCAGTCATATGACCTAAGTACAAAGAACAGCTTACCTTGGGCTGCAGAGGGGGAGGGGGGTTATGTCCGATGGGACTTAGGGTAGAAGGCAGGAGGTAGCCTGTCTCTTCTTCTGGAGAAGGGGTAGTTTGACCAGTTCTCTCCATGGGATAGATTTTCAGCAGGAAGCCTAAGACAGAAAGTTCCAGCAGGGCTAATGCCTTCCTGCCCAAAGAAAAGGAAGATTGGTTAAGCAGATGCACAGGCCACAGTTGAGGCTGTCACCATCTCTAGACGTCAACTCTGAGCCCACGCACCCTGAGAGATGGTCCCACAGCTTTCCTCTCCACTCAAGCAGGTGGGGGCTGGCCACCCAACCTAAGGGCATGCTTCCTTGTGGTCCCAGGGAGTAGGGAGTCTGCATACAAGCACTAAAGACAATGGTCTAAATTGATTTCTGCTGAGGTCACTCAGTACAATCAGTCTGCTCAGAGTGACACTAAAAGCTGGGCTCAAGTAATCCCTTAATGGCTCCATCTGCTATGCAATGATCTCAGCCTGTAGGGGGAGAGGCCCTCCAGCATCCCGGAGAAAACTGGCTTATTCCTAATAAGGCAACTGAGTTGAATTCTAGGAGCTTGAAATGTTAACATAGCTGGTGCATGTGTACATCTGCATGCCAGGGATCTAGGAATCTCAAGACAAGAGGACCAGTGGGTCATTTTAATCTTGTCCCTCCTCTTCAATCATTCTTGCTCGGTTAACATCTTGTAATGAGTTATCTGAAAGAAATGCAAGAAACAGAATCTAAGTAGATTCTAATGAAGATTTCCTATAAATCTCTACTAATGCATTTCTCATTCAGGCCCGACACATGTCCATTCTGGATTTCCACTTCTCCTGGACAATGTCTACAACTAATAGCTCTGGAAGGTTCAAGGGATTTGTGGTCTAGGAAAAATGGGAGTGGGGAGAGGAGGGGAAACAGACTGGCTCTAATGTCAGGGATCCCTAGGGAGAAAATAATAAAGATCTATTTCGAGACCTAGATTTTTTTTCCTACCACCATTGTAGTATGGCGAGGGAGGAATTCTCATTATTTTATAGTTGGAGGAGGTAATAGTCAAAAACCAGAAGACTTGTTCAATAAGGGCTCAGAATCCACTTTCTTTTTAGGACACTGGGGTGTCTAGCGGAAGTCTGCAGGAAAGGAGTGGATTTGGGTCCAGGTGTGGCTATTTAATAGATGTGTGGTTGAAAAAATTAGATTTTCTGAGCCTTAGTTTCCCCATCTGTGAAGTAGTCATAATCTTACTTTGCAGAACTCAACCGAAAAAATATAGGTGAGGTTTAATCAATATTTTCTGTAACTCTGAGCTAATTCATTTCTAATTCAGACCTGACAAGTGTTCATTCCGAAACTCCCACAGTGCATCTGAAAGAGGGCAAATATTGAATATCTGATACATGACAGTTACCCATAAATCCCCGTGCATGTGTATGGGAGATTTGTTCATTGTAGCTTAAATCTTACACTAGATCTTCTAGTCGCTAAATAGAAGAGGCAGCCTTGAAAAATGGGATTGAGTTGGGAACATAAGTGCTCAGTAAATATACTTATTTAACAAGTGAATGAATGAACAGAAGACATACTAACAGACTGTGTCTTATATTTCTGTAGTGCTGGGTAAGAAATACACACACCGGCCCTCCTTGGATGATGTCCACTGAGCAGATGCAGCCACTAGATCTCTCAGAAGACAGACTGGACAAGCTCGACCCTCGCTGTGGCCACTTAGGTAAACGCTCCAGCGGGAATGTGGGTAGTGAAGGTCAGATGGAAGGGTCTCTGCCATTTAGTTTGTAGGCTAGTCAGAGGGAGGTCCCCTAAAACCTGATAGTTTGTGCCTTCAGGTGACAACCAACCCAGATGGACAGACAAATGGCTATGGGTTCCTGGGGTCTGCCATGTGAATATTAGCTGATGCCCTGGAGAGAAGATCATGAGAGTTTTAAAAAAAGAAAGAGAAGGCATTGTTG
Organism: Miniopterus natalensis; assembly: GCF_054644295.1. Taxonomy (NCBI): domain Eukaryota; kingdom Metazoa; phylum Chordata; class Mammalia; order Chiroptera; family Miniopteridae; genus Miniopterus; species Miniopterus natalensis. Next base: position 77,940,112 of record NC_142090.1, read on the forward strand.
TCATTTTGGGGGTCTGAAAGAGCTCCAGGCAGAGCATTTTTGAGGCAATAGATGGAACATGGCTGTGCAGCTCATTTCCAGTATTTCCTGGCGCGCACACACCCCATGTGGGGTGCCAATAAAATATTTCAAATATCTCCCTTTGCCTATCAAGACAGAATTCTAAATAGCCCTTTTCTGCTTTATTGTCAATCTGTTTCCTCTCCAGAACTGACTTTTTGCATAACCTTTGTAATGAAAATACCAGAAACATTTCTGCCTCTACCCATTTCTAAAAATGAGACACTCAGACTTTGATGGATGGGCCTTTAGCATATTCATAGCCTTTGTTTATGCCTCGCCTGGTTATGGCTCCCCCCAGCCCCCCCGCCCCCTACTCTTTCCCCATTTGCCATCAAGATAGTTTATGTTCAAGATTTCTCCAAAAATGGGAAAATGTGTAATTGAAGGAAAAGTCAAAGTTGAAGCAAATGTCTTGGTCTCTGTACTATGGGCTGAGTCACATCCTAGGGTTGAATGGTGACCCAGGACTAGTCTGTGTCTCGCCTGTACCTCCAGAGATCCCTCCCCAGCTGGGCAGAGCAGATTCTATAGAAGAGGCCACAGTAAAGAAATACTATATTTTCAGACCCATGGCTTCTGCCTCTTCTGTCAGATGGAATGGAAACCAACGGGTTTCTGACCAGACCCTGACTCATGTCATGTTTTTGTTCTTTGCATCCTGTCAAAATCAGATGACCTTTCAGACCAGTTCATTAAGGACTGTGAGCTGAAAAAGAAGCCAAGAAAGGGGAAAAATGCACAAGTCACCCTGAACATTGAGTCAGACCAAAAAAAACCGAGGAGGAAAGATACCCCGGCCCTGCACATCCCGCCGTTTATACCAGGTAAGCGCCAGGAGGCCGGTCCGCACACCTGCAAAGGGGACCTACCTGCTCACCGCTGGATCACATCGCTCTTACAATGTTTTTTCTTAAAAACTTGGGCGTTTTTTAATCATTGGGATCTGTCTTAGTTACAATGAGGCCAGCTGCTATAACAGATAAATCCCAAAATATCAGGGGATGACACAATGCAAGTTTATTCTTCACTCACCAAGACTGAAAGCTGGGTGTGGGGGAGGCAAGCTGGGCTCCAAATGGCCATTTGGGGACTCTGCTGAGGGAGGTGGAGACCAGTGCATGGCTCCTGGAGTCACCGTGCACTTCAGCTCCCAGCAGCATCCTGCCGGCAGGGGGACAGTGGGGGTGGGGCACCTGCAGAGCGTCGCAGCCCTTCCTTCAGCCACAGGCCCCACCTGAGCAAAAGGGAGGCTGAGAAGTGTGTGCCCAGGAGCAAAGGGAACGGTTTGGTGACCAGCTAAAGTGTCCTTATAACAGCCTTGCATGTGACACGTGACACTCTCTTGTTCCCCAAATGTTTTATCTTCTTTCCTTTCATCCCTCCCCCCAGGCCACTTATTCAAGGTCCTCTCTAGTCACAGTCCACTCAGGGGAATACAAAGCAAACAGGCCACCGAGTGTTCTGGGAAGGACCAGCGTCGCCTCAATAAATTCCATTCTAAATAAATAAACATTAAAACAACAGAATCGCAGAAGTAGCTGAAATGCACCCTGAGGAGTCAAGTCCCACTGGGGGTCCTTAGGTTAGGCCCGGGGGGCTCGGTCCCGGCAGCGAGTGGCGGGAAGGCTGCAGAGGGGCTGTCTCAGAGAGTGGGCAGGTGACGCGGGAAATTTTCCCGGGTGGGAGGGGTGAGAAGGCAGGTGGGCGGGGGTCAGTGCGGAGGAGCCAGCTGTCCCACGGAGGCGGGGAGAGCCTGCGCTCTGTCCCGTCCCCGGCTGGGATGTCTGCGAGCTGCATCGCCGGGGGCAGTGGCCGCCTTCACTTCCCTCAGACGTGAGATGGTGGCAGTGACATTACGTTCAAATCAGGCACGTAAAGCCCTTCACATAGAACATGTTCTACAGGGTAGACTCCATAGATACTAATTCTCAGAAAGAAAGTGCTTTTATTAAAATAAGTTTGGAAAGATAGAGTGACAGCCGTCATCAGGTACGTGTGCGAAGGTGGGTGCACAGACCTTGGCTACGAGGATGCATGTATTTGACCGGGGCTATGAGGATGGACATACGAGGACGGACATGCATCCTGGGCTATGAGGATGGACATACGAGGACGGACATGCATCCTGGGCCATGAGGATGGACGTCTTTGACCTTGTTTCTCCCTCTGTTTCCCTCACCATGCAGGTGTGCTCTCAGAACATTTAATTAAAAGATACGAGGTCCAAGAGAGACACCCAAAGGGCAAAATGAGTCCCGCTCTTCAGGACACTGACCTGGAACAGAAGAAGCCAAGGAGAAAAGACACACCTGCCCTGCACATGTCGCCCTTCGCAGCAGGTAAAAAGAGCTGGTCAGGCCGTTTGCGGGGGGGGGGGGGGGGGGGGGAGGGTGGGTCAGGAGCCTCACCATCTGGAGGTGCCACGGGCATGGCCTTTGTCCTGCCCGGCAATCTGTGTCCTGGGGGGAGCAGCACTTACTGCTGCCTTCAGGTTCACCCTCCTGGGCAGCTCCCCAGGGCCGCCGCGGAGACGGGAGGGTCAGAGCATCACTCACTTCAGCAGAGCGGCCGAAGGCACTGGGCCAACGAAGCAGAAACGTCAGGGGCCCTTGAGAAGACTTGAAATACCCTCCTGCCCAGCCTTCCAAGGATCGCGCATCCTGCGGCTGAGGCTGGTTCTCCCAAGACACCCGGATACACCGACCAAAACCTCAAAACAAGAGGAAGAGAGAGGGAGAGAGAGGCAGAAATAATGATAGCTGCCCTAACATGTGTCGGGTCAAGCCAAGAACCTTGCTAACACTGCTCACGACCCCGGGCCAGAAGGCAGCCTGTCCTGTGCGTGAGGTGCGGACTTGCCCCTGAGAATTTCATGTGCAAGTTGGGGGATGAGACATGGACATTCACGATTAGAGTATAAGACTGTGTGTGTGTGTGTGTGTGTTTATACAGATAGTTGGGCGGGCAGTGAAGGATGCAATTTTAAAAACCAGCTGAGTAACACAATAAAGTGGTTATTAGCTCCTTTTACAGATAAAGAAACTGAGAGAGGACTTAAGTAACTTAGCCACTTTGAAGCCTTCTGTGGATGCGCCGGATGGCTGGATGGCTGATGGATTGGATTGACGATGGGATGATTAGATGATAGATGACTGGATCAAATTCTGCTCAAAATCAAACCCTGGGGGTTGTAGCCAGCTCTGGCTCACCTGCGGGCACTGCTCCATTGCACTGTGTTAGTGCAGCGATCTCCACTAGCTCTGCTGGACACAGACGTGCAGATACCAAGGCCGTCAGCTCTTTCAGCAATGTTCCCGTTGTTCTTGTCGCTGTGTTTGTAGCCGAAGTTCACTTACATCAACAAGTTGTTTGATAAATTCATGAGGACTAGCCTGGGATTGCCCTAGGTTGCTGGCATTTACCTGATGTCTAGTCTAGTCCCTTGTCGATAGCGATGCTCAATAAGTGTTTGGATTTTTAAAAATATATTCTATTTGGAAATCACAATCCTGCAGTTTCAAGTTCTCCATCAGGAGGTTGATTATTTGCTACCCATTTTTGTATTTATTTTTATTGAAGTTCTTCTAGGGGCAGAGCCTGTAGAAGAGTCTCCTGAGTACACAGTACTGGACATGAGCCCTGGACTCAGGAAGGTCGAGCTCTGATCTCTGGTTCAGCTCCATTCTAACTTTGTGACCCTGGGCAACTAGCAAAAACTCTAAGAGCCTTCATCCATCTCTGAAAGGATGACCATAAAACCCATCTCCTAGGATTGTTAACACAGTGAAATAAAGTATATAATGCACTTAGCACAGTTCCTGGCTTACTGAGAGACCTCAATACATGTTAGTTCCCCTTCATTCTCTGTTAAACCTTATATTTTTTTAGATAAGTCAAAACATTTCTAAAGGTGAGAGTTTTCCTAGCCACCGTGTTTTATTTACCTCTCCATATAAACCTGCTGATTCAAGGAACTTCCTAAAATGTTGAGCTCTGTTTTTGGCAATGGAAGCTGCCCACACCCTAATACCTGCATCGTAAGGGAGCAGCTCCTGGTTGGATGTAACGTGTCTATCCAACGGTGCAAAGTTCACAGAGCTGGAGAGGGGGCTGTGCATCCACGGACTCTGCACACATTATGAAATTGCTTGAATCAGCAGATCTCTGTGTTGTATTTGCAATTATAGAGCACGTTCTATGTTTCTAGCTTTTATTGGCATATTAGCTGAAGCACTTTATTTTTGAAGAGCCTTTTAGTATCTAAAGATTTGGCAGGAATCAAAATGCTAGTTAAGCTGATAAGGGTAGAGCCTTCAGCAGATGTTCAGAGAGACCCGCATTGGTTCTAATGGGGTGTTGAGAGGAACTCGGAGACAAATGCGCTCCGGAGACGTCTCCTCTCATTAGCCCTTGGCACACGAAGACTGGACAAGAATTCGCTCTGTTCTAAGTATCTTGCTAACCACCCCCATTCCTCTAGGTTAATGAGCTTATTTGATGGGTCCAATTGCCAGACAGCTCCTCATCGCCAGCCCCAGGTTTGCTCCCAACTTGGTTCACAGTCGCCAGGGGCCCCCACCTTGGTGATTGCATGGCAGGGAACATTGGGTTGTGGTTGGTCAAATCTCAGTGGCTGGGGTCTACTTTAGGAAAATAGCCTTTAGTTGCAATCTTTGGCAAAAGGAACCAGGGGAAGTAGAGAATACTAAGGCTGGAATAATTGAAAAGAAGCCTCCTGAAAATTGGATCATGAGCTATGAACATCTGGAGATCACAACTCAATGCTGTACTTGTAGAAAGTGTCCTTTGAAAGTGACACGTCTTCTGTCCTGCTGGGAACAGAGCATTCTCTGTGCTGTGGGTGACCAGGAGAGGCCGTGTCTTAGCCCTGGCTCCTTTAAACCAGAGGCACACGTCTGTGTTGCAGGTGACCAGCTTGAGACGGTGCTCTGGGTGGGATCATGCCCTAAGACAGCAGGCTGCAAGGCTAACTGTGGTTGTTAAAATACCTTCCATTCAGGGGGGGAGGCTGATGTTCTGTCCAGCGATTCCCACCAACGTAAAAGTGCTTTAATGGAGTTTCAGGGAGGGTGTGGTTGGTGCCTAAAGAACGGCCTAAATCTATCTGCTGGTGGCATGACCCATTATGGGAAATACAAATTCTTTTATGTCCACTTTTACAGATGAGCAAACTGAGGCTCAGATAGGTTAAGGGACCTACTCAAAGTTGAATGACCACCAAAGGCAAAGCTGTCTGCCTCTAGGCCTTTCCTTCAGTGACACACCTCTGCTCCCCACAGGGCAGCATGGGGTTCAGGACTGGGTTAAATCAGAAAGACAGTGTTTAGCAAACCTTGTTCACTCTCAACTCACCAAAGCCAACAACAGTAAGAGCCCAGGATAAGAAGGTATTGATTATCCATAGGCGCAGATGCGAAGCCTCATTCCAAGCAGCGATACTCATGAAATCAAGATTTTGATGAACTACCATATATTTTCCAATATAAGATATAAAAATTAATGCTTATTCAAATACAAATGCTGGCTCACTTTTCACTTGCAATGATCTCCCATGTCCCCTTGGAAAAGCCTAGCCCACTCTGCGATGGGCTGACCTTGATGGCTGACCTTGATTTCAACAGGCTCCTCCCTTCCCTGAAATCCCAAGATGCTCATATGGCTAGGTTTCAAGGATACCCCAAAATAATCAGAAAGTTTACTGGGATCTGGGGATTTTAAGGCTCTTGCCCTTTTTGAATTAACCCCAAATTTGGCTTCAAGCGACATCAAGGAAGGTAAGATGAAAAATTAGCCAACTCCGTGTTCTCCTACCAATGTAGCCTTAATTCCAAATGGAAACCCAAACCTCTGTGCAGCTGGTACAAGAGAAAAATACCTCCCACCGTGTTTCGTAGGTGATTTACACAAAAGGCTTCTTTCAGCTCCACTCTTGAAATTGCTTTCTTCTCCGATAAATATCAGCTAATTGGTAAGAAACCCATATGAGCAAACTAGGAACTGAATCAAAGGAGGAGCCATTAAGATCAACACATAGTTTTCATTAATTTGCTGCTGTTGAATGGATTCCAGTTTTGTAGAAAGGCCTCTGTGGTGCACAGCTTTCCTCCCCGAAGTCTAGATCTGTGTGAAATGCATCATGAACGGAAAGGTCTCTAATTATCGGGGTTGGGGTGCGAGGCCATGGTGGGAAACAGAACTGGCTGGGGGGGGGGAGGACAGAGTCATGGAGGGCTGGCCTTGAGTCACAGCCTCCTTTGTCTTTTCATGCAAATGATCCTACTTCACAATTCACAGGATGGGCACAACCACCCAGACCTCCTTGGATGGTCTTTTCTGGGCTGATCAGTCCAGAAAATGTTCAGTCTTCAGACTCTCACAGACCAGTCACATTTTAGAGAAAATATTATGGAGCCCAATAGAGAGATGGGTAACAACTTTGAGTTTTGCCTAGTAAGGATGCTAAGAAAGAAGCCATCCAACAGCCCTAAAACTTCATAAAAGATATTTTAATCCCCCAAACAAGGGGGATCACCTTGAAACAAAGAGCAGCTTTTTCATAGTGTAGCCGCAGAGCTGAATGAACGACTCACCACCCTTTCCGTGTTTTCTCCTTTTGCTCTGAGCTGCGTTAACTTTATTACCCACCAGCACTGACGTTTAGAGATGGCCTGTTCAGGGCCCACGCTCAGTCTTTCCCCCAGACGTGGGTACGATGCGTTTAAGCTCGGCTTCACGCGGGCTACCAGCTCTTCACAACAGGAACTGAACTAACACACCGTGAAAGGAGAAAGTACCTCCCGCCAGGGGCGTGCACAGGCAGGCAGTTTAGGCGGCAGCCACGCCCGACCTTAGCTGCTCTCAGGTGTGGTGCTGTGCTGAGCATTGGTCTACTTCTTAATTCATTGTCCAAACAGCCCTTTTTTATAAGTAACCCTGCTCTCCTGTTGCATCAGAGAACACTGAGGTGTAAAAGTGTCAACACAGATTGAGGGGCAGGATGAGACTCCAGATCATTTGGACTCCAAAATTCATGTGATTCCCACCCTGCAGGGCCACAAGCGTACACACAGAGTGTAGAGAAGAGGGGGGAGGTCGCCTCGGACTCCCAGGCTGAGCGTCCCCTTGTAACCGGAGTGGTGTCCTCGTGGAGCCACAGTTCCCCTGGGGAGGCCGAAGGAGGCCACCCAGCTCTGCCCCCACCCCCAGGTCAGCACCTTTAGCTTTGCAGATGCTGAGAGGTTTCTGGGCTGCCGTGCTCCTGTGTGCTCTCTGTACTGAAAGGCTGGCTGATATTTTAATTAGAGGCACTTAATTGCAGACCTGTGCTTTGTTTTACAGATGTGACACTGCTCAGGGAGGAGGGACCCAAGGAGGTGATCATGGAAGATGAAGAACAGGATGGTGACAAGATGGCTATTTAAAGATATTTCCCCCGAGACCACTTGTAAATGGGTTAGGCTGGTTCCCTACGGCGACCTAGAAAAAATAGACCTGTTGCTGCTCTCCTCTTGTCCTAGTCCGCCTCGGCGACCCAGACACCTCTGCCCCAGAGGACACGCTCTATCAGGCTGCCGGGCTCCTCTTTCCTCTCTCTCCTTTCCCGAACCTGGTTCCCATTTCCACCCCATGGGGTTTTTCTGATGCAGTGGAAAGGAAGCAGGTTGTCGTCCTAAATTAGGAGGTCCCAGGGAAAGCTCTCATGTTTCTCTTCTGCATCTTCTGGGTTAATTCCTGGAGCACAGGAATTGGAGAACATGGAGAACATGGGATCCTTTTCTTCTTGGCTTGGGCTGCTGGGCAGGACTTGAATTGACATCACCCAAATGCCAGTTTAAGTGCGGCCTCCGGGCTGCCAGTTAGGGAGGTGGGAGTGTGTAGGTTCCAGCTCTCTGGTTGCTTTGGAGAACATGGCCTTTTATCTCTTCCATTCTTCTCAAGCGTTCAAGTGTCCCTTGTGACATTCCTGAGATCCTTGTAACTCATGCCCTAAGGGTGACTATATGAGTTGGGGGGGGGTCCACCCAGCCAATCACACCTTGGCTGAAAATACCAGAGGAAGGGAGTGCTGGTCTACCTGGGAGGCTTAGCAATAGTTCCTATTTGTCTTTATTTTGTAAAACATCTCTTAACCGTGTTGGCCTGAAATTTGTGAGTGTGTCACAGGTGAACCATTACTAACAGCAGGCAAAATACCAATGCTTGTGATGGCTTTACTTTGAAAAAATTAATTAAGGTCACTGGAAGGCCATTCGTATATTTTTAGCATTCTCACTTATTTAGAGCCCAATATGCTTTCTTGGATGGGAGGGAAAGGTGTGGCATTAGCTGACGAGCAGGGGTCCCTATGTAGCTCCCGCCCCAGCCTGCAGCCAGTGGGTGCCGCGGGGAGGCTTTGCACCAGGGCCCCACCCACCAGGTGAAGGACATGGGGAAAGGCCACGCCTATTGTCCAAAGGCAGAAAGGTGGGTATTTGAGCCGATCCTGCCTGAAAGTGATCATTTGGAAGTTCTGCATCCACCCCGGCTCCAACAGTTTTGCAGCCCTTCTGTCTTCCTGTCCTTCTCACAAATGTGGAGAAGATGCAGGGCCCTGCCGGCAATAAAGATGCTTCTGCCCCGTCTCCGTGTCCTGGCGCCTTTCTCCTAAAAATACTCCCTGCACTTCCAGTCACAAAGAGGAGAGGCCGCAGAAGAGATGTATGGAATTGTTTTGTTTGGTTTTTTTGACCCACAGAGGTTTAAAAATGTTTGAATTAGTCGTGACATTTAACAATCTAATAAGGAGAATTTACGTAAAATTCTAGGCTTCCAGATTCCTTTGGAAAACTCAAGATTGGGCAACTCTGGGCCTGATCGGAGGCGTGGCAGCCGTCGAGGGGCGCTGAGCGACTCACTTTAGAAGGAACATAGGTTCTCCATCTGGCCTCAGCCCCGCCGGGTTTTCACCCCTTGACTCCGCCGTCCGGCCTCCCCATCGGAGCCAGGAGCCCCGGCGAGGCCCCACTCACACCCGGTGCTGCGCCACCAACCCGACCCCAGTGCTCCTCTATCCACCGCCCGTGGCCCTAGTCACAGCCTCAGGGGAAGGAAACGAGATTGTGGCCAGGCTGGGGGTTGACCTGTAAGTGGTGAAACAAGCCACCATAAAGTCTTTTTTAAAAAAAAAAAAAAAATGTTTTTATTGATTTTGAGAGAGAGAGCTCAACTCGAATGCCAGCCCCAGCGAGTTGGTCTGCCTCCCGGACCCCAGGGCCTCCCTTTAGCTCCAGGCAGCTCCCTCAATTAGCTGCCCACCCCCCAAGAAGGGTTCCCCGTTACCAAGCCCTCCTCCCCGCAGGAGTGGGTGGGGATCAGGCGAGGGAGGGACCGCTGCCCAGTAACCCGAGGGTGTGAGCGTGGTCAGCCAGGGTGAGGACCCCTCAGGCGGGAACCTGGGGGGTCTCGGCATGAGGGGAGCGGAGGGGGGCTGTGCTCCCGCGCTAAGCCTTCTGCTTTTTAAAGAGCTGCATCATCACCATACATGCGCCCTAGTGGTCACACGATACAAGGGGGAAGTGCATCTGACAGGCAAACGTGACCTCCACCCGCGCGCTGAAAGAGGCCACCGCACATCTGAAGGGCACCACCACTGCGACAGGGCTCCAGCTCAGGAAGACAAGCGGCATGGCCAGTGCTCCTCCCTAAGCCTCTTCGGCCCACAGGATAGCTTCTTGCTTTCACTGTCAAGTTCTGGGGATCCTTTTGTTGAGAGGACATTGTACTGGGACGTCCAGCACACAGGACACATGGAGCGGAGGTGCTAAGTGGGAGCAGAGCACATGGGAAGCCTCGTGTGTCCCCCTCTTCCCACCCTCCTGCCATCCCCGCCTTTGGTGGCCTTTAAGGAAACCCTAGCACTTGGCCGAGCCGGGTCCGAAAGCGTGGGACTAGGTGATGGGGACACCCAGGGCTCCTGCAGCCGCCTCCAGCGCGAGTCCTCGGCTCCCACTCGGCCCGGCCTCGGCGTGGAGCGCACGGAGGCCTTCGCTGCGTGGGTAATGGATGGCTTTTAATATACGCGTCTGCCAGCTCCGTCTCTCCTGCACCCCGCACGTTTCTGAACAGAAACAGCGTCCCTGGCGATTCCCAGTCTGTGCAGCAGCCAAATCTGCAGCCGCCCTCCCAGGGAGCAAAGCAAAAAGCCAGCGACAGAGAAACTAAACAGCAAATCAACGGGGCGTCGTTTCTGAGCAAATGCCCATTCATAACTTGTGTGTCCTTATAAATCCCCTCCCAGAGCTCTGCTCTAACGACCCAAAGCAGAGGGGAAGCCCGTATTTTCCCTCCACGCGGGCATTTGGTGAAGGCGCCGTGCAGTGTGCCAGCAGCCGGGTGGCTCTGCCGCTGGGCTGGGAGGCGCCACTGCAGACGCAGCAGAGTTTCGGGGATCAGGGCCCGGCTTCACGCCACCTGCCTCTGCAGAAGACGTCCTGTCAGCCACAGACACGCGCTCGCGGGGAACAGAAAGGGGATTTTGATCTGTCACAAGAAGTTTCAGGACATGGGCTCCGTCACCAAAGCCTCGGTCGCATGCTTGTATGTGTCCCTGAGCATGAGCCTATAAATCTAAGCCCCAAATGTACTTTCCCACCAACGCCAGGGACACAATGCTGGGCGAAAGGAGGAACATTCTGGCGTCCGTTTCATCGCCAGCTGAACCCTGGTCGGGGGTGGTAGGAATGACTATTGCTCCGCCACCAAGGACAGCTTTAGCTTGGACCTAGTCTCCTCCCTCCCAGGTCAGGTTCATTCAGATGCCTGAGGATGGCATCGTCTTTGCTTCCTGACACCATCCAATCCGGAGCAAAGCTCTACTTCCAAACGCCCTCCCCAAACCATCTGTCACGAGCCCAAATCCTGTCTTTTCTCACACTGTCTCTCCAAACCCCCCGCCACACACACACACACACACACACACACACCTATTGTGTCTCCTTCCCCATGGTGAGTAATACCGGCCAGGAGCTGTCTCTCCCCTTGGCTAGTAAGGGTCATTCTAGGCCAACCAAATCCCCAAAGCGTGAGAAGAGCAGCACTGGTCTCCTCTGACTCTGTTTTTGGCAGCACTTTTTTTTGGGAAGTTATTTCATGGTCTTTGTAGTCAATATTCTGTCCTTAAGCCCTGGGATTTATATAAATTATGTATTTATTCCCAGGATTTTAGGGACTGTCCACTGTTTTCTGATCACTGAGGGATCACAGATAAAATAAGACATAATCCCAGCCCTCCCTGAGCTCACACCATCCTGGAGGAAGCGGCCAGCAAATATCGATGACCTGCTCTGCTCAGTGCTAAATAAATGTCAGTTCTGGAACCCAGACCAGTGGGGAGGGGGGAGGGGGAGGGGGGGCAGGTCTTAGAAGAATTCACAGAAAAGTTTTTCGTATGTATTGCTGTAATTTTAAATTTATACTGGATAGGTCTAGTAAATGTCTGCATTCACCAGTCGCAGCGAGTAAAGAAATGCACTTAACCATTTCAAGATACAGTTAAGTGGCGTTAAATCCATTCCCAGTGTTGTGCGACCATCACTGCCACCCACCTCCGTAAGTCTTTTCTTCTTGAAAAATTGATAAAATCTTATAAACCTCTGTATCCCTTAAACAATCATTCCCCTCTCCCCAGCCCCTGGCAACCACTGTTCTACTTTCTGTCTCTATAAGTTTAACTTCTCTAAGTACCTCATATAAGTGGAATCGTACAATATTTGTCCTTTTGTGACTAGACTATTTAATTTAGCATCATATTCTCGATGTTCATCCGTCTAGTAGCACGTGTCAGAATTTCCTTCCTGCCCGGCCGGGCGTGGCTCAGCGGTTGAGCATCGATATAGGATTCAGGCGATCGGGGTTCGATTCCCGGTCGGGACACAGGCCCGGGTTGCAGGCTAGGCAGCCGATCAATGACTCCCTCATCATTGATGTTTCTCTCTCTCTCTCCCTCTCCTTTCCTCTCTCTGAAATCAATGAAGATATATATTTTTTAAAAATTTCCTTCCTTTTGAAGGCTGTATAATAGTTTGATGTATGTATATACCACAGTTTGCTTCTCTGTTCGTCCGTCTGTGGCCACCTGGTTGCTTCCATGTTGTAGCAATTGTGCCCGGTGCTGTTATGAGCACCGCGTGCAAATGCCTCTTCCAGACCTTGCTTTTAGGGAGATTCCCAGACTTGGAATTGCTGGATCCGATGGCAATTCTATTTTTAAGTTTTTGAGGAACCACCGCACTGTCTCCCACAGCAGCTGCACCATTCCCAGTGCAGTGCACAAGGAGTGGGGTCTATTTCCCAAGAGCAACTTGAACGAATGGCCCTGCCTGGTAGACAGGACACGTTGTCCTCTAAAACTCTTTGGTCCCCAAGCTGGGAAACCCTGCCTCGCTCTTAATGGACCCACTGCCTACCAAGGGGGTGCCTGGAGCTGAGAAGGGCTCAATGCACATTAGCTGATCTGCATGGAAGGTCCCCAGCAAGGACCTCCGCGCCGAGGACCTTTGTCCCCAGAGTGTGGCTTTTCTTCCTACACACCACCGCCACCTGCCGGAAGCAGCGGCACATTGCAGCCTGGACTACTCCGCACTGACTGGAAACCACGTTGAGATTTGTGGGATCCTTTAGACAAGGTTGAGGGTCAGTTTTGCTTTGTAAAGTTTTTATCTCAAAGATTAAAGTTTAATAGTGTTAATATTATGGGTACACACAAAAAAAACTGTGTGTGTGTGTGTGTGTGTGTGTGTGTGTGTGTAAGAGAACCAGGGCGACATTAGGAGCTAATGACAAACTACTTGTCTGTTATAACCACAGCTTCAAAGGGAAAACTATCGGTGAAGACTATCCTGTTAGCCTACCTTGGCCTTCATAGACAATAAAACGGTTCCTTTTGAAATCTAGAAGTAAAATTTGGCCTTTCGGTACAGTAAAACCTCGATATAAAGGACTAATTACGGGAAGGGGGTGTCCGTTAAGGCCGAAAGTCCATCATATAATAAAGTAGGCTTTCCAAATGTGTATGTTAAGAAATTGACAAATTAGTTGTTTACCTCTTTTTACTTACGTAGACCCATTTGTATAATTAAAATTTAGCACGTATGAAAAGTTTAATTTCACAGGAAAGTTTCCTATATGCATTACAATAATTGTAAATTTATCCTGACTAGGTCTAGGAAATGCGGGCACTCACCAGTCGCTGGGGCTGAGCAAATGCACAGGCTGGGGCGGGGCTCAGCGCACGTGGGCACATGGGCCGGGCACGTGACAGCAGAATCGGCCTTGCTACAAGCCCTGTGATCACGTGCTAATCATTTGCCCAACATTGTTTACGAGTGGTGACTCGTGGATTTAAATATGTAGACTATAATTGTAGATATGTAATGTTTATTTGTGTCAGTGAGACTACTAGGGTGTTTTTTCCAACATATGGCCTATTTGCTAAAATTTGTTAAAAATAACAGCGAATTAATAACAAAAATAGCCTGTTAATTTAATTATAAGCAAATCTTGGCTAAAAGCATCTTAAAATTAACAGGATGTTAATTTTCACATAGGACATTCGGACCGGAAATTTTGTCCATTAAATCCAAAGTCTGTTAAATCGAGGTTCGAAAAATCGAGGCTTTACTGTAGTGCAAACTGACCTTAAAATAACAGTCTGAATTCATTCTATCACATATGAACTATTGTCTCCACTCCAAATATATCATGATGTGGCACCGTAAGTCTAAAGCCTAAACCCTAATCTATTCCTTCTGCAATAACCACTGTGAAACACTGATCTTGGTCATCACTAATAAGGAGAGGGAAGCTTCGCTTGCTTCAAAGGGCCACTATGTAGATTAAATAAGATCACGAAAAGCCTGGAAAACATAGTAGGTGCTCAATAAAAATGGGTTTGCTTTCTCATTGGACCGGAGTTCCCCTTCCCAGCCCTCATCTGAACCTTCCTCCTCCCCACCCCATCCCCAGCGCCCTACCAGGTGCCCCAGGGGCCCAGGGGTTTATCAGTTCACACGCCTTCTCGTCAGCCAGCAGGCTAGGAGGAGCTGTGTGCGCGTTGAGAAGGAAAAGGCAGGAACGAACGCAATCTCATTTGAAACAGGTGTCACCTGAAAAAAACAGCGAGGAGAGAATGGGTGTCTGAGGGGCCATCCTAAGGGGGCTCATTTCCACAGCACCAAGCACTTCCAAATAGATTGCCAGGGGGCCGGGGAGGCAGCAAACCCACTGGGTCCTTGAGGGGTGGTGAGCAAAGAAGCCAGGGTCTGGACTCTGCGGACAGGGGTTCAACAGGAGCCTCACCAGCCGCCAGGGGTGTGGCTTCCTGCAGGCCTGACCCTCGGCCTCTGCTTTCCCCTGCAGAACAGGATGGGTAACTCCTCCCAACGCCCAGAGGTTACGGGCATCCTCACAGGACGTGCTCAAAATGTGTCCATTCCCTTTGGTGACGGTGACCGTGCCCCTGCTGGGCGCACCATCCCCCCAGCCCCTAGATGTATTCGTATATCTCACCCCACACCCCTGTAGATGCCCCTACCCGCTGGCCCCCTCTGCAAATCCTTGGCCTCCAAACGGTGGCAAATTTCTGCTCGAGCTATACGTTTACCTGCTGAGATCTCTCAGGATTCTTGGAGGCCTTTCTAGAGAACATTTCAGCTGTGGTCATGCCTGTATATGAGTGGGCTAAAGCCGCGTGGGGGCATCGGCCAGCTCAGGGAAACGTTACGGAGGGTAGAGGGCAAAAGAGCCTCCCCAGGGCCCCCCGAGGTCAATCTCATGGGAGAAAGCAGCTCTCACTTTAAGAAGCACTCGTGGTCTGGGTGGAAATATAAATAACTTGTCAGGCACTGACCGTGTTCTAGGCGGTGCTATGAACTTCGCAAGCATTTTATGATGAATCATTCCAGCTACTATTTTGCGAGCTGAGTTGATAAGGAAGGGTCCCATCTCGTGTCCACGGTCACACGGCTGGTCAGCCACGGAGCTGTGAAGTGACTCGATGACGAGAGTCATGCTAGGAAGCCCAGGGCCCTGGCAGGAGGCCTCCTGAGGGGCACCCAAGAGTAATGCACAGCACAGGGTGGCCCCTGAGCCCTCTGACCAGCCTGTCTCACCTCCCTCTTCCCAATGAGCAGCATTGCTGGTCCTCTTGGATCGTGACCTTGACCTACAGTGTTTGCAAGTCTCTGCCCAGGCTGTGACATCCCAACCAGCTCAGCCCACCCAGGACCATACCCCAGATGCTGGCCCTCGACATTAGGCCTTGGCCTCATCCCACCCACCCCCAATCTTGGCTCACCAGCGGATGCAGGCCAAGCAGAGGGAACAGGGCATGCCAAGTCTTTGAGCTTTGGGAGTGTTGCTACTTACAGCAAGCAGCTGGAGCTCATGGAGCGTGGGTGGGAGGGGCAGGGACTGAAGGCGAGAGGGGGGCAGGCGCAGCTCACGGGGCACCCCGGCTGTTCTTAGGCACTGAGGCTGTTCTGAAAGCAGTGGGAAGCCACCGGGATGTTTAAGCCGAGGAAGGGACTTAAATCAATCCCTTGGGACTACAGGGACTACAAGCCGAGGGAGGGACTACAATCAATTTTGTAATAAAAACTATCACCTGAGTAGTTTCAGTGGCTAGGACTTTGAATTCATCTATTAATAGTAAGTCCCAAGGCGTCAGACTAGGGATCGTGTGTGGTTTAGTGATACAGACAGGAGCTCAGGCCCTTTCTTTCGGTGCCACTATAGGCAGCGTGTTGGGTTTCATTTTCATGCTCAGCGTGACCTCGTGGCTCCAAAATGACTGCTGTGCCCCCAGGCTAAGTCAGTATTCCGGGCAGAAAGAACCAGAAGAGGCACCCTTTTTTGTCATTAGCCAAAACTGTGTCACCTGGCTGCCCCTGACTGTAAGAAAACTGGGCAATTGAATGTTAACTTGACCAGTTTCTCTGGAAGAGAGAGAAAAGGGGGAAAGGGCTTGGAAACGGAGGTTGAGCCAGCGTG
The DNA here is from genome assembly GCF_054644295.1 of Miniopterus natalensis. Lineage (NCBI taxonomy): Eukaryota > Metazoa > Chordata > Mammalia > Chiroptera > Miniopteridae > Miniopterus > Miniopterus natalensis. Next base: position 77,956,222 of record NC_142090.1, read on the forward strand.
TTAGCACCCTAGGATTAATACATAGAAATTAATGATACTGTAATTCAGTGATAATTAATATAATTAAATGGCGCTTTAAAGTGTTATTTATTTCCATATATAGCATGTCACTGATAGTGCCTTTTATTTAGAGCTTTTTATTATACTTTCCAGGACTTCTACAGTTTGTCTCCCAATATATCCCCCAACTGTATTTTCTCCATACATTCAGGGTTCTTTATATCTATGTTTGGTAACAGAATAAATATATACAGAAATGTAGCGGCCCTATAACCAGAACAAAAACGGTATTCTCCACAGCTGCTTGCCCTTTTGAATTCTAAGAGTCAACCCTGATCCAGCTGAAAGCAGTCACCGGTTAAAGACCCCGAACCTCAGCGCACAGCACGTGCCTCCGAAGGACACCAGGGGACAGTGCAGCACAAGAAACGAGGGCGATCTAACCCAGTTCGCTGGCAACTTGGCTCCCATCAAATGAAACAAACCCGTATCGTTTTTTAAGCGTGTGCCTTCCCCAAGTCCTTGCGCCGCCGGTTTAGCACGGTGTCCAGAAATGAGCCACGTGCGGTGTCCTTTCAGCGACACACATTTCACGTGGCTTATTAACCTTCGGATGGGAGGCTGCTGACTGAAGACTCCAGTGTGCAGCATCGCCCAGAGCGTTTCTAGCCTATTTTAGGAAATGATGAGACCACACCCAGGCGCTTGTTTCCAAAATTCTGGGTCCTATGGAACCTCCCGGGTAGATGTTTGTGGGACAGAGTGACTTCGGGAAACTACCCACTTTTAAGGGTGAGCCTTGGAGCTCTCGTTCCTCCTCTGGGAATCTCGAGTCTAAAGATGAAACAGTCGCATGTGAGCAGCAAAGTCTTTTTTTTTTATTTTAAGAGAAGTATAATGACACATCAATCTTTACACTTATATTCCTTTTTCTGAATCAGCTGAGATTGTGACACAGGAGGAGATGCAGAGTCAGCAGGGAATTAGCATGAGGCCAGAGCGAGGCCTGATGCGGCCTCGGTGGAATTTGAGAGCAAAGGAGTTGGCTGCGGGGAAGGAAGTGGGGCGAGAACAGAACGGAGCCCCAGCGGGTGTGGCCTCGTGGTTAGAGCATCAGCCTGGGCACCGAAGGGTCGCAGGTTCGATTCCCGGCCAAGGGCATGTGCCCGGGTTGCAGGTTCGATCCCTGGTCCCGCTCGGGGGGGGGGGGTGCGGGAGGCAACCAATCGATGTGCCTCTCCCCCCCTCCCTTCCACCCTCTTTAATAATCAGTGGAAAAAATATATCCTCGGGTGAGGATTTCCAAAAAAGAACCGAATGAAGGACAGCAGTTGTCAGAAGTAAAATGCAGGGAGGTAGACATGGAACACAGAGCAGCAGTCGTCGTAACAGATAATAGACGGAGCCCAAGAACTCCGAGGGCACAGGGACACGGGTGAGGGGAGCACTGAGGGTGGGGACACAGGGCGTCCCACGGAATGCAGGAATGCATATTAAAGATGAACGTGCAGAAACGGATGCCTGCAGGGCCCGCCAGGTGGGTAAAAGATAAATAAATAATTAACTTCTTTTTTTCACTGAGGTTGAAGAATATTAATAACCTACCCGGTGTCCTAGCACTAGCCAGGGGCGTGGCTCTCAAGCTCGAAAGCCTAACTGCTTTATCCTACCCCCGGGGAGTCACAGCTGATCCCTGTTGAGCCCTTGGGATATGCTCAGCCCTTAGCGCTAGGCTGAGTGAGGCACTATTGTCGATCCCGTGTTACAGCTGAGGGAGCTAAAATTCAGAGGGATTCCAAAGCCTGATGAAGCTCCCAGCGCAAACAAAAGACAGGAGTCAAGATTTAATTACAGGTTTTACTAACCCCAGAGACCATCAGCTATATGGCTTAACCTGGAAGGACAGGCTGAGTTGATAGCACAGGTGTTTTACCTTCGGACCAGCTGCTGTTACTATGTGGGTTACTCACATGAACAAATCCGTTTATTGGGTTTGTGGTGTAAAGGGGTTTTTTGGTTTATGGGCCTTTTTTTTAAGCTATTGCCTGTACAGTCAGGAAGCAAATGGAAAGGCTAAGTTATACTAGTGATCTCGACAAGGTTTCAGGACGGAACGGTGCCAAGCACAGGGGAAATCTAATTCTTTCCCAGTGAATCCCAGAACTCTGGAGTAGAAAAGGACGACTCACATACAAGGAAGCCCTTTAAAAGCATCTTTTTATTTGCTATAAGAATATATAAGTTGGCATTTCTATACAACCCATCATGCAATTAACATGGTAGGCATTTTACAAGCGATGCAGGATCTCAATATCTGGACGGGTGCTCAATCAACACATTAGCAAAGGTGGAAATAACATCTTGGGATCAAAGAATAGAGGGAGCTAATGCTCTTCCCCGGGACCATGGCTTCCATGGTCAAGAAACACAGCGGAGAAAGCCCAGCCACGGTGAGGTCTCTGCCCGAGACTGGAGCTTTGGGATAGATCAGGAGCATGAGTGGGTTGATCCTGTTGACGTAAGAATTCATCAAAATGTTCTGCAGATTTAGATGTTCTTAGGCTGACATTTACTTTAAAAGATTTTTATAAGAGTTTATCAGCATTTATTTGAGCCAAACAGAGGGTCTGACCGGAAGCAAGATCTCAACAGACTGAGAAAAAAATGCTTCCCGGAGAGACAGAGTGCAGCTTTTCTTACACATTTGGAATGAAGGAGGGACCATAAGGAAGGTTACATGAAGGTGGGAGAAACATGGCAGGGATTGGATTACAAGGCGATTAACAAGATTATGTGCTCTCTTGAGGGTGTTTTCAGACCAAGGGGTCAGGAAAAGAGGCATTTCAAAGGTGTGTTAACTTAGGTGCCCAGTGACAATGGACAGGGCTTCGTAAGGCAAAGAGAAGCCTTTTACTAAAGAAGTTACGTGTCTGCGGCTGTGACTACCCACTGGGACCTCCCAGTCAGAATTTATGATCAGATCGCCCTGTGAGGTTGCTGCAGGCTAGATTTATTATTACAGTGCCCCCTCCTTTTTTTTATCCACAATCCATTGGGTAACAAGGAGGCCACTACCCCCTGGGCAGGTTCACTGTGTGGCCGAAGGGCTGCGTGCAGCCAGCGCTAAGGCATCTGTCTCCAGACGGGTAGAAATGACCTGCTGGGTTAACCTAAGTCAGGGGGACGGGCACTGCCAGCTGCAGATGGGTCCTCTCGCTCGGGCACCGAGCAGGGAGCTAAGGATTACAACTGCTTCCCTAACGAAGCTTTGCCTTTTTGTCTAGTAATTAAATTTCTAGTAACTATCCCCTGAAACAGTTCAATATTGTATTTAAAGCACATTTTAAATAAATTGCTCAACAGCATGATGGGCACTCTGGAGCTGGCTCAAATGCATTACTGGTTTATTGGGAAAGAACTTTGGAAAGTGAAATGGAAGGATGCGGAACCCTTTGCAACCAGACCCCAGGGGCTGTGGCATCAGGGAGGGCACAGCTCCTTCTCTGCAGGGTCCGGAGTGTCCTGGAGAGTTTCCTGGATGTGAATCCTCATCACGACACCTGCTGTGCCCCTATTACTGTCCCGGCTCAGCTACAGCATCAGAACTTACCTTATCTTTCATCTTCATCACAGTGGACATTATGAATCCCACTTTCTATGTAAGCAAACTGAGGCTTGATTGTGCCATGAGACTGAGGACCTGCAACTAGTGTAGACAGGACAGGACTGGGGATCAGAGCCACCTGACAATAAGCCTGCAGTTTCCCCTGCATCAGACAGTTTCTGAGAGCATCAAAAGCTGTTTCCGACCTTGAGCCTTTCCTTACAATTTTCTGTGAATTTAGACCCAAAGTAAAAGCCCTAGGAGAGACCCAGTGGGGCTGAAAATGCCACCACGAAGAGAAGCGAGCTACAGGCTTCCATCCCGCCAAGCCCTGCGAGAGCGGCCGAGCTCCCAGACGGACTCACACGCGTGGGCTGCTAGGAGGACCTGAAATTTAACCTAAAGGCATCTTCTACCTTGTAGAGAAAAACCTCCAATTAAGGAATTCCAATTAGGTTCACTCCCTCCTGTCCCAGGACCACGAGAGACCAAATGGACACATCCTGGAGTAAATTTCAAACTTAGACGCTCTGAGGCCTGGGCATCTCATTGAGTCCCAGCATCATCCACTGCGAGGGAAGGTACAGGTCGTCTTACTTTCTCCTACAAACTCTCAGGCCTCACACAAGTCTATTAGCCACCAGGCACTCAGTCAGAGCCAAAACGAGGGTCTTCACTTGAGCTTGGATCTGCTCCGTGAAGCCCGCGTTCAGAAATATCTATGAACACACAGTTCTCAGTCTTCTTTTCCTGCGAAGACTGTTTTCATTCAAAGAAGTCCAGCTTTTGTTTTGAGAGCATCTACTTGGAAAGAAACATATTTACTTGAATTTTAAATATTGCATTTAAAATAGAAGATGGCTTTGGAAGTGCATTTCTTAAATATAACAATTACTAAGCCGATAGTCTTATTGGAGCAAGTCAACTTCCAGGGATAAAAATAGCATCAAGGGGAGGAATTTCGTTTTTTTCTGAACAGGTTCCATCATTTTGACTTCTGCCCAATTTAGACTTTGAAAGATTTAGAGCAATAACAGCCACGAGACAACCCGCTCACTGGTTTACTGCTGGGGAGTCTGCATTGACCCCCAAATCCAGCAACCGGTGCATCTCTCACAGAACAGTGAAGGGGACAATCACACACAGCCTTTGCTTTGCCCCGGTGGCTCCACCGTGATGACATCGGCCCCCCGGCCTCTGCGGGCGCTGCAGGCCTCCCTCGCTGCGGCGGGCGGGTGCTGGGAGACTGGGCCCCCCGCCCCCCCTTCCCCTTGGCCTATTTCCTGTTCCAGTTGTGTGAGATGCTCTGGATCTTTTTCATTTTGATCCTCTGATCCAGCATCTTGTACCTCGCAGGATGCTCCTCGGTTTTCTTTGGGATGGAAGGTGCGTAGGAGCTAGAGGCATAAGCAGGGCGTTTAAAGTGGCACAGAGGAGGCTTGATGACTGGAGGCCATGCAAAGGAAGAGGGACAACATTAGCTCGGCGGCGACAGGCACAGCCCCCCAGCCCCAGGCCTGCTCGTTTCCTTCAGAGCCAGGAAAAGCAAACTCTCGTGGGAATCTTAGCGAGACGGACGGGTCGGGTAGGTGAATGTGCACCTCGGCCGCTCCCTTTAAATGACGACCAATCCCTAGGGATGGGCAGTGGGGAGCCCAGAATGTCAAGTTCTTGTCTAAGGGAGGGATGGGGGGAGGAAGCCAGAGGGAGCTGCGGGGTCATTTTGGGGAGGAGCGAGGCAAACAGGAGCGAGCCGAGCCGCGCCGGCAACCTGCATTTGTAGGGCTGCGTGTGAGCTTTCAGGGTCACAAAGTGGCACGCGGTCCCAGACCCGACGTGCGCATACGAAGGACAGCCTTGGGGGAAATTTGCAATAAATATATGCAAAGTTCTCGCATCCAAAATAACCAAAGATCTGAACAGACTCCTCGCCAAAGAAGATACACACGTGGCCAAAAAGCGTATGAAGAGGTGCTCGACAATCTTTGTCACTAAGGATTTGCAAATTAAAATGATGATATATACTACACACCGGCTAGGATGGGTAAAATAAAAAATTTAAAATCTGATGATGCAGAGCAAAGGGAGCTTTCACCATTGCTGGTGGGAACACAAAATGGCTTGGCCACGTTGGAAGATAGTTTGACAGTTTCTTACGACGCTAGACACAGTCTTACCCTACGATCCAGCAATTGTGCTGCTAGATATTTACCCAGCTGACATGAAACTTGATGTCCACGTAAAACCCGTACATGAATTTTATAAAAGTTTGTTCACAATTGCCAAGGACCGAAAGCAACCAAGACGTCCCTCAATAGTTAAATGGAGAAACAAGTTGCAGAACATTCGTAGGGGAATATTACTCCGTGATTAAAAGAAAAGAGCAGTCAAGCTGTGCGAAAACATACATGAATCTTAAATGTGTATTACCAAATGAAAGCAGCCAGTCTGAGAGGGCTACATACTGTATGATCCCACTTATAGGACATTCCTGAGAGGGGAAAACAATAGAAATGAGCAAAGGGTGAGGGATGGTCAGGGGGTTAAAGTGGGGGTTCAAGCAGGTGAGGCACAGGGGGTTTGTGGGGCAGTGAAACTATTCCACGAGGTACTGCAGAGATGGGTACATATGCTACGCATTTGTCAAAACCCACAGAATTCTGCAGCACCGGGAGTGAACCTTAATGTATGCAAATTTTAAAAATAATGTATGAGGTTGGGAATCACGGAATGAAATGCAGAAGGTGACGAAAGAATCTGACTGCATTACAAAGGTAGGAAACCGCCGTGTTAAACAGGGCGTGGCGAAGAGACGCTCCCCTGAGTGCCTGGATATGAGTGTCCTCTGCTGGACTAAAGGCCGACGAGGCTGCGCGCAAGTGCTGACGCGGGTAGATAGCGTTGTTTGGGGGCACTCGCCAACAATTCTAACACTACCTATGTGTCTGCTGGAACTGAACAGCCACGTACCTGAATAGTGACTAGTGAGGGCCAGGGTCCCCGCTGTTGGGGGCAAGTGTGCAAGTAAGCTGCAGGGTCAGAATGATCCAGGTGGCGTAAGAATTCACATTTAACTTAACGTAGACATGGAGATATAGGTGGACACACGCGCACCCACTTTCTTGCTCTATTAGCTGAAAAGGTCTAGAAGCAATAAGTAGCTATTGGCCTACAAGCCTCAGTAGCCACCAGCACCCCTAGACCCAGACCCTGGTTTCTAACACAATTTTCCAATGAAAGGAACCAGGGCTCCTTGTAGAAATGGCTGGTTCTGGGACCAGAGAACAAAATGTATGAGCTGAACCTGGAGCATCTTGTCATGTCAGATAAGTAAGAAAGTGGAAGGAAAGAAAGACAGGACAAAGGGGCCCCCAAATGAAAGTGCTGCCAAATGACCGGAGTTGGAACGATCTGAGCAACAAAATAAACCCAGCAGTACAGAATTATACCCAAAGTGTCGAATACACCCCCACGACGTCATAGTGATAGAACTAAATGTTGGGATAAATAAATAATTATGGGAGAGTAGATACATCTCTCAGGCAAAAGAATTCCAAATAGTGTATGTTGATAAACTTCCCTCAACAACAAGAAGCCCTGAGTGTGGGCTGGGCACTCGCGTCCTTCCAGAGGGCACAGGCTGGGAAGGGACCAGACAGCCTCGCTGAAGTTTCAGTGAAGGCATCGAACCACCCCCTCAGCCAGGAGGTCGAGGTCGACATCCAGAGCGATACGTGATGCTGATAATATACGCCCTTGATTTTACATGATGATACTAGATATTATATAATGCAAATAGCACTTTACCTCTGCGGCCTTCCTCCCCAAAATACATAACCCCATTCAAGTGATGAAAAAGCATCCAGACGGGTCACACAATTGAGGGACATTCTACAAAATACCTGACCAGTATCCCCCCAAACTGTCCAAGTCACCAGAAACAAGGGAAGTCTGAGAAAGTGAGATGCTGTGTCGTTGCCCAGAACACCAGCTGCTCTGCGACGACTCTGCTCCCACTGCGGGCCCAGCAGCAGCGGGATGCATGGGCGGCTCGAAGACGAGGACTGGGGCGGCTCCGTTTCAACAAGAGAGAAACCAGCTGAGCTAATCTCACCCAGTAACAGGAAAATGCACGGCGTTTGTAATCAGGGAGATTAGAAACAACTTCAATGTACAATCGCAGGGAATTGATGAAGTTCCAGTACATTCTTAAATACAATACCGTGGTACTATGGAAAAATGATATAGATGTCTATTCATAAAAACGGAGGTTCATGTAAATGAAAAAAGCAGAATAGATCATCTAACCTTATTACTGTAAAAACATAAATATGTACGCAGGGACCTGTAAGGACATATACATTTAAACCATAGCAGCGATTATCTCTGAGTAGTATAAACATAGCTATTTTATTTCTCATTGGTTATTGACACTTTCCTAATTTTCCTATTATGACCGTGTTTGAGTGATGCACAAAGAAACATACTACTAAAGTAATTCTTGGATTGTGGATCAGAGCCATTCTACAAAATCATACATAATAGAAAGTCAGTAAAGCTGAGTTTCCTCGGGCTTTAGCCCCAGACATCTCAGCAAGTGCCTAGCTGAGCACACATTTGACAGCCTGTAAAGCAATGTTCATTCATTGGCTTCTTGGAGCACCTACCGTGTCCTGCTGATGTAACCATGAACAAAGCAGACAGACATCCCTGCCCTCTCGGGGCTGCCATTCTAGGACTCCCCCTCTGAAACTTGCGACTAGCCTACATAAGAAAAGGTGTTCGAGCATAATTAATGATTCTATTACTACAAACCCCAGAGTGCCCATACCAACTCTGCCTCTGAAAGAGCCTAACACGGAAAGACGTCCGGCAAATGGTCCTACGGTGGCATAACATAGGATGCAGAAGAACAGAGATGTTTAAGATCTCGGAGAGCCTAAATGCTTCTTAGGGTGAACAAGGGATTGTGGCGCCATCCATTCCAGGAACAAACATAAAAACAGTCCTGCTGCCCCGGAGAAAGGGGTAGAGACAGGAAAGGGCCTCGGCGTCAGAGCTGGTGGGGCCGACGCCTGGCTGATTTACCGCACAAGTCACGGTCCCTCTCCACATTTATTCTGTTTGCTGCTCAGCATGAACCCAAGCAAAGTATTATTGAATTTCCCACTTCTCAGCATGAGGAAACGTTTATCGTTTGCTGGAATTCTGATCATCAGAACAAAAACTCTTCTTGCCACCGGAGTTGCTGCAAATCTCTGATGGAGATTGGCTCCCCACCGAGATGGTGGAAATGCTTCTATGCCTGCTGTCAGCCTCACTCAAAATGTGGGGAAAACGGAAATTCAAAGAGTGATGTTTTGCACCTATAGCCTTTCCCCCTGCAGGGCACCCTGATTTGATCACAAGCAAAAGAGCAGAGCCGCAATGAGGGCACCATCTAGTTTAACGGGGACTTCTCTTTCTGGGGTGCTGGGGTGGCCCCCTGAGGACTCCTTCATTCCTGAGATATTCCTGGAAAGGGGTCTGACCCTGCCCCTTCAATAACTGGGCACTTCCCACAGCTGAGCCGGAGCAGACCTGTTACAATCCACCCCCCACACTTGAACTGGGAACAGGACCCCTCCCCTCCGTGTGCCTTCTTGTCACCACGTCAGACCCTTTCCTCTTGGGCACACATTCACGAAGTCTGCTCTGGTCTCCTGGAGCAATTTACTCGAGAAAAGATCTAATTAGCTAATGGAGATTGACAAAGCCACGCGTCCGCACAGAACCTGCACTTGCAAGGGCATTATCGACGCTACTTTCAAGGGTGCTTAGGGAAAGGACCGTTCGAGACAAAAACATGACACAGCATCGTCTTTATTTTACAGTTACACACATTGTTTGTTTTTCACAAAACCGTTGTTCTTTGAGGAGTTTTCATCCTCACTTGTTTAAATCTCGTCAAACACCCCAGTTCCTCCGGAAGGTGTCTATGACTCGCCCCTTTCCCCTGCCACCACCGGCCCACCTGTCATCCTACTCCTCTCTGTGTCTCTCCGAGACCACTCTGCCTGGTAGCTACTTTTTGTTGTTGTTGTTGTTGTTTTGACATGGAAGACTATTACACAGACTCATTCTTCAGAAAATAGCTAGGGATTTATTCATATGTAAAACTGAGGGCTATTAGTGGGATTCAGGTGCTGAAGACTGGAGCCTTCAAAGCACCTTCAGCACAGTTGTGAAGGTGACAGCCGCTGGAGGGAGGGGTCTGGCCAAACTGAACAGGGCGAAAGTTAAGCTGGTATCTTCGCCGCAGGGCTTCTCCGAGGCCCAAATGAGGCGATGCGCTGTGAACCCCCGGGCACAGCCGACGACGCGCTGTTCCCCGCAGTTTCACAGGCCGACTCGCCCAGTGTTGAGCAGAAAACGCTCCCAGAGCGCCCGGGGGATCTGCTCCGGTCTCACAGCCTCTCCGGCGCTCAGCCCCGCTGTCCTGCGCTCGGTGACAGCAGGCCCGAGACAGCGTCCCGGGTCCTCACGCAGCCTAGTGCAGCCCAGTGCCCTGAGCGAGGCGAGCTGGCTCAGCATCTCCCGCCTTCCCTGCCCTGCAGCGCAGCGCGGTCGCCTGAGGCCTGCCCTGCGGCCACTGCGCGGGGGCTCTCGGCTTCTGAACAAATCCTAATATTGGCACTTTTCAGAAAGAAGTATGGGACATGGGTTTTCTCCTGGTTCAGAGACCGAGCCATGATATGACCTCTGCACAAATCATTTCCATCTAGTTTCTATCTGTGTTTACACACGTGTGCGTGCACACACACAGAGAAACACATACATGAAACTAATAGAAAGAATAATCATTTAATGCCTCTCGAGTATTGTTTTACCTGAAGAACAAAATCCCTACCATTCATTCCATCTCTCAAATCAGTGTCTATTTTCGGTATGGGCCTAAAATCTGGTGGGAAGCCCTTACAAAAATGCCCCCAAACTACCCATGAGTTTTGAATTGAAAGAATTGGAATGTTAACGTCAGTTCCATTGAGAATAGAACAATACAAGCCCTGGGCCTGTGATTTTCAGCTCAGGATCTGCCATGGTAAAAAATAAATAAATAAATAACTGCCATCCCTCAAAAGAAACTCAAGATAAAAGACAATTCCAAAGACAGTACTCTTTGGAGTCTTCACGTAAAAGGGTCCTCTACACCCCAGAGTCGTGCCTGGACTTGGTACATGGGTAACTGATCTAGTCCCCAGGCAGACAAGTGTGGGAGAAAGGCGAGTGCAGTGTGGGCAATTTGACGTCAGCCTTTACCTAGAGGCAATGAAACTCAGAGCAAGGAGTGCCAACTTTGGGCAAGCTATTTAATTATGCCTCAGTTTCCTAATCTGTGGAATGGAGATCATAGTACCTTCCTTCAGAGTGGCAGTGATGATTAAATGAGATAATAGATAATACATGTTAAGAACCTAGCTTTGTCCCTGATATTTGATTAATGTGCAATACATATCAAAGCATTTATTATAAAAAACCCATCTTAGGGGTATCAGAAGTTATCATTTTTGAAGTTACTCATTCAATAACTTACAATGTACATAACATTTTGTTTTGGTAAAAGAAACATAAGCTTCCTAAAATGTGTTCCGACCTCAGGGCTGGTCAGTTCTCTTCTGAGTAGTCCTCTGGATGGACGTTTTATCCGTAGTCCCCTAGAACAGGACACACAACAATGTCATTGCAAGCCAGCCGGCATCTACACACACAAACTGTTTCTACATGAGGCGGTGGAGGTCCGAAGCAGAGCCGCATCTACTGCCAACACTACTGTGCACACCAGCAGCTGCACACACAGAGGGGCGATGAATGAGCTATCTGCAGCGGTGAGTGACAATGGTACCGTACCTTTCCATCTAGGGATCCCTGCACCGAGGCACCCTGGGGCATCTGCTCAGAAGTAAGTGACTGACTAGTCTCCATCAATGGCAGTCATGACCGTAAGAGGTGGTGAAGCTCTGGGCCACTCCTTTCAGCGAGAGCCAACGTATCCTCGGCTCTCCATCATTTACTGCCCACCCACGGAGCTTGATTAGCCTCACAAACCTCATAAGGCACAGTTGAAGTGGGCTCCAGAAAAGAACTGGCTGCTGCGGGTGCTATTATTTTACCATGTAAGAGTCACTTTGCTAAAGATGCGCAGGGATTCAAGGTGATATTCCCAGAATAGTCTTCTGGTGCTGGAGCTGCAGGAGGACCCCTTGGGTGGTTTCAGAAACCATACAAGCTGTTCTTTCATGAAGTGGCCTCTGGTGGCTTCTGGATTGGAGCATGCTATTTGTGGAACTCTCTTTATATCTGAATTCTCAACACCCATATCTCTCAATAGGTTAGAAAGGGAAAACATTAAATTTCTCTGAAATGTATGTAAAATCACGTCTACATGGATAGAGCCAAACAAAGCTATCTTGGAAGACAGTTGTAGATGTTTCGCTCAGAAATTCTTTAATGCGTAATATTTTGAGCATATAGAAAAGTATAAATACTAGCATAACAAATACCAGTGTATTCTCAGTACCGTTTAATCAAATCTTAACATTTTGTGTATTCAAAAAATTATTTGAAAAGATTGGATATTACAAGTAGAGTTGAAATACCTAGTATGCCCACCCATCATAGTTCTCTATAGCTCCCCAAAAACATCATCCACAATTTGGTGTTCATTATTCCTGTGCATATATTCACTAAACTACTGTATTTGTGTGCACCCATAAAATATCTAATATGTTTGGTTGTTTTAAAGAATAATATAAATTGTGTTAGATGGTATATATCTTGTTGCAGCTCACTTTTCTTCTTCAACATTATGTTAAGCATGTTTGTAATAGCAAAAAAATGGAAAACAAATGTCAATGGTTAAATATCCTGTGGCATATCTGTTTAATAGACTGCTATACAGATGTTAAAATAGACATTTTCCCGAGAACTAGCTTTATATTTTGCATAGAATTTCCTTTGCCATATATCAGCAAACTTTCTGTGTGTTGGGGGGGGGGGGGGTTAAGCGTGTCTCTTAAGAGCAGGATAGAGCTGGATTTTGGATTTTGGATTTTTTTTTTATCTAATCACATACTCTCTATATTTTAATACCAGAATTTAAGCCATTTGCAATTATTGCATTTACTGATTTTTTGGAATTGATTCTACTATCTAATTTTGTTTTAGTTTTGGACTTCACTACCTAATTTTGTGATCATTCTTCATTCCTTTTTTTTTTTTTTTCTTCCTTTCTGCCTTCTATTGATACATTTTCTATATTCCCTTTGTTGTTGTTCTCTTGCTGATGTATATGCTGTAGGTTATATTTAAATTATTTTACCGACGATCCTTTGTGTTAAAAAGTTACAACATTACAGAGTTCTTCCCAAAGACAAAATAGATCTTAGCACTCCTTAACTCCCTATTGAATAGCCTTCCTTCTATCAATAGCTTGTTTCCTATTTTAACACAAAATCGGGCATTATTTTTACGGTGACACTACTCAAATTTGCCAGCACATTTTATTTGCTTGTATGTGCACCACTAATTCTTGTATTCACACTTGACTTTGGAGTTCACTTTTCTCCTTGTGGAAGTATATCCCTCAGCACATGGAAGTTGTATCTTCATTGTCTTCTTACATTTACTGTTACCAATGCAAATATCGCTATCAGTTGGTTTTCATTTTATTATAGGCAACCTGCTTGCAGCCTCCTGGACATAATCTTATCTTCTCATAGTATTTAAAATAGTTCTCATTTTTTATGTAATTTTAGGCAATCTCACGCACTGTCTTTAGGCATGCATTTGGTTTTATTTCGGTATGGCAATTGAGGTGCATTTTCCATCCAAGACATCAGATCCTTATCAGATATGTGATTTGCAAATATTTTCTTCCATTCTGTGAATTTTCTTCCCACCTTCTTGATAGTGTCCTTTGAAGCACATTTTTAATTTTAACGAAGTTGTGCTATCTATTTGTTTTGGTTGCTTGGCCTTTAAGTGTCGTATCTAAGAAATCATCGCCTAACCCAAGGTCATGAAGATGTATCCTTATGTCTTCTTCTAGGTTTTATGGTTCATGCGCTTTCATTTGTCACATGGTTCCATCTCTATGTTGTGAGTGGTATAACGTCCTAAGGACTATCTTCCAACATTAATTCTCTTTTCAGTTGTGGTCTCTTTTTTAAAATTTTCTTTCTCTTTTAAAATAACAATGGTCATATGTCTGTTTGTTTTTTTAATTTAACATTTCTGCTTATTTTGCATAGCTCTATTGTTTTGTTTCTGTACAATTTTACTTTATTGTTTTTTAAGGATTGTTATTCCTCCACTGGGTTTTTTGAGTATCCTTACACAAGATATTTTTAACTGTTTGAGAGCCAGCACAAACAGCTTGAGGTAGAGGCAACCTGTGTTGTTCCTGCGGTAGGAAGAAATAGTGAGCTGGCTATTGTAACACGGGAGGTGGAAGGTATCTGCTAGACAAAGTTTGAGAACTACCTACTCCAGCTCTACAGGCTTTGGAGTGGTCAGAACTTGGAACCTATGACACCCAACTTGGGGCCAGTTTAGACCACCCACCAAAGGCCAAGGCCAAGGTGGCTGAGACTTTGACTCAGAGGCCTTGGAAACCCAGCAGGCCAACAATAGGCCTCCAGCAGAGCAGACGGGAACCAGGTCAGCTCTGCATATCCTTGTAGATGTCCAGGATGATGTCAGAGATCCCACCTGACCCTGGAATGTCATGACCTCCCACAGAAGAGCAAACACCATTGCTACACACTGGACTTGCTTGGTTTAGAGCTGGCTTCCTCCTACTGTCTATAGTCCTAAGGACCCATTAACCACCAGCAGGGGCAAGATGAAAGGGGCTCTGGAAATAACAGAGCAACTAAAAAGCAAGTTAGTATAGTTGATGCAAATTCAAACTTGAAAATGAGCCTTTTTCTGAGGATAACTGTTTTCTATATAGTCATAAATAAAAATAGACAGCGCCCACTCACACACCCATCCACCAGCCTTATCAACACTAATGAGCACCCAATGTGTGCTTGCCACCTTGGCAGGCACTGGGCAAAAAACAAAAACAAAACAAGACAGTCCCCACCCTTGGAAAAGCCACATACCACTGGGTAAAGGACTTATAAGCAAATCATTATAAGTAAACATTAATTCTACCAAGATTATTTCGAGAGACTGCAAAAAGAAATTAGCCAGGGAGAAAAGGGTGAGCAGTGTCTCAGGCAGTGACAGAGGCAAGGAAGTTCAAGGTCTACTCAGTGGACACCAAGTCCAGCTGTTGAGCTGGGGTGGTGAAGCTACAGAAGCTGAGGTTGAAAAAGCAGACAGACATGGATTATGTTTCATCTACGCTAGGGAGCCCCTGATTCTAAAGTAAATTATTATTTCACATACAACCAAGAAAACAATGTTCATTAAGTTATAACATACCATTGATTGAGAAACATTATTATCTCAGGGGCCAAAATGCAAGGCACTGTCCCTCTCAAAATGGATTAAATATGGTAACTCCCCACAGAAGAAATGTAAAAGACAAATTAACATTAGAAAATAATTTTTAAAAATAAAATAAATACAAACCAAACATGGATCTCATTTTTCTCATCAAATTGGTAAAGTATGAATGTTAGCATTAGCAAGAGCACAGTGAAATGGCACATTCATCACTGAGAGTATAAAATAATACTACCTTTCTGGAAATCACGATGACTATAATGGATTAAGAACCTAAACATGTACCCATTCTTTGAGCCAATAATCCTACATATAGGAATCTGTCTTCAATCCAAAGAAAGATTTATGTGCAAGAATGTGAGGTTATTTATAATAACAAAAATACAAGCTACATTAATGGCAAATTATCAGTGAATATACAGTTGATCCTTGAATAACATCGGGGTTGGGGAGCCAACCTCCCATGCAGTCAAAACTCCACATACGACTATAGTATAAATTAATCACATGGAATGTTAGTCAAGCACTAAAATGCTTTTAAAATATTGAATAATATGGGAGCAATCTCATAATGTAATGGTAAATTTTAAAAGGGTTGAAACAAAATTCCATGTAGAGTATAATTCCACTCTAGGGGGAAAAAAGTACCTAATAAAGACCGGAAGGAAAGGTAATCTTGGTTGCCTCTGAGTGGTGGCATTCACACTTTCTTTCTTACAACTTTTATTATTTTTCAATTTTTTCCTACTATGTTTACGTTTGCCTTTTATAAACCCCCCCCCCCCCCCCCGCAAAAAAATGTGGTTTTGCAAGTTCTACTTGTAAAAACTGAATCTTGGCAGGGAATGTTGGCCTATGTGCGCATGGAGACAGAATGACCGATAGGTGCCTCTCCTATTAGATCCTGTTACTACAGAATCATCGTGAACGCCTAAAATCTCCTGCCAGTGTTAGCTGGGTCCAGCAGGGCTCGCGCATGACTTTCTTACTTTCCAGTGGGAGAGACTAGCTGTGAGCACCCACTATGAGTCACAACTGTCCTCAATTCATAAGCAAGAAGCCGCAGAGCCGCAGGGAGCTTGCACAACTGGAACACAGCAGAGCTGGGCTGTGAACCCAAGTCTCCCGCACCAAAGGCTCATCCTCACTCCCTGCCCCGTCTGTCTCTCAAAGAAACACTTCCAAACATGTCCAGATGAACATCAAGGAAAACCAGGACTCTACTCTTCCCATCAGCAAGCAGGAGCGACTGGGAACCAAATATGGGTACGTTCTGGCCACTCCTGAAGGGACTTCACAAATGTGGATGACAGAGGCGCTCTAAAAACGCGGAGCAGCCTGGATAAATAAATGCAGGGCCAGGTGCCCGGTTTACCAGCTGCTGACCTCGACTCCTGGGAAGCAGCTCTCCCTGCCATCTGCGGTCACTAAGGCCGCGCGCAGTGCCATCTACCCACCTGGCAGCGTGAGGCGACTCGCGGAGCTGGCGCTGGGGGCCGGGGAGCCGTGCGAGCGCTTCTTCGTGCCTGCAAAGGCGAGAGAGAGGGTGAGGCCAGGCTTCTGGGGCAGGTAGGTGCCCATCTGAAGTGTTATGGAGTCACCCGAAAGTCTGGGTGGGAGCTGTTGGGAAGGAGGGTGGGCAAAGGGGTGAGCAGCTTGTATCCCACGGTCCGGAGAGGCCAGGAGCAGCCGCTGCATCTGCGCGCGAGGCCGGCTCCGTCCCCGGCTTGGCAGGCTGGGGTGTCGGGGACCAACGCGCCACTGAGCGGGGCTGCGCCTCAATCTCCAGGGAAGCTTTCTACACACGCAACAGCCTGCGAGCCCCCCCCCAGGGCCTGTCTCCCTTGTGCTGCGGGGGAGCCCCAGCATGGGGGCTGCTGACGCCCCCAGGGGACCCCAACCATCCAGGGCGAGAATCCTGCTGTGGAAGGAAGTTCTGAACTTAGAATCGAGGCATCGGGAGCTTGTCCCTGCTGTGTCCCTTTACTCGCTGTTGGACCTCAAATATATTAACTCAATTTCTTTGAAGCTCAGGTCTTCATCTGCAAAAGGAGGGAAATGACAACTCCAACAAAGCGTCCTGGTGAGGACTTAGTAGCCACGGCGTGTGAGGGGCTCAGGGAGGCCACGCAGATGCCAGGGTGCTGGGGTCTCCTGGTCCCGCGGCTGCCAACGGAGCTCACGGACAGCTGGGGGGCCCCGTGGGAACGAGAAGGCAGCCCCCAGAGAGCAAAACTAAGAGGGATGAATTGTTCTGCAAAAGAACGTGTGTGTGTGTGTGTGTGATGTATATATACACACATTAGCCATACATGTCTTATTTTATATATAAATTTATATACACACAGACATGTGTAGACAATGTACATATATACATACATATTTTATATCTAAATAAAATGTTACTTATTTTTTCAATCATTTCCTTATTTTGCCATCCAAAAGAGGCCCAGAGGCCAGAACCCCGCAATATGGCAGGGGCCTGGAGTCTGAGCTGCAGAAATGCAGAGACAATTCTTTTTTTGTGTGTGTCTTTTTCTTTTTTATTTGTGTGTGTGCATGCATGCATGTGTTGTTGTTTTTAACTTTGCAGAGACAATTCCAAAGCAGAGGAATTACACAATTCCATGTGAAGTGACCTCCCCTGAATCTACCCAAGCTTTTCATAAGGTCTGCTTTCCAACCAGAGACCTGGTGTGAACGGAGGTTGTGTTCATTGGGAAACTCTGCCCGAGTCACCACCATCCTGGCTCAAGATCACAAGGTAGCCCATCAGAGGGCGCAGGGACTTGGAGCGGAGCTGGGGGTGAGTAGGGAAGCCCTCCCTACCCCAGAAGCGCTGTGAGGTGGGGAGAAACGCACTGGGACGGTGTCTGAGGCTGCTTCATTTCAGCCTTCAGAAACAGGGGACCACCTTTGACATTCTGTGTTATTATTTATTATTATTATTATCAGAAGTAGCAGTAGCACTGTTCATAGTATTAGTAGTAGTATTAAAAATAAAGATACACAAATTGATCCAAACACCTCGGACCCACAAAAACTGTTCATGTGCATGAGGTGGAGACGCTGGGTAGGGCTGGACGTGGCCATTTTCCAGGACTCAGAGATTCTGTGAATGTCAGAGTTGGAGGGACTCGGAGGGTCCCAAGCTGGCCAGAACTGTGACTCAGAAACCCCTGGGGTGATTTTTATAAGTGGCTCCCACAGCCCTTTCCTGAAGCAGAATCTCCAAGGGATAGAGCCAGAAGTTTTCCTGTCAACAAGTTCTCCAGGTGAGTCAAACGGTCATCGGTCAAATGAGGTGTCCTGGCCACCAGGGGGTAAAAGATTTACTCAAAGTGATACTTTGGGTCAGGGCCAGGGCTACCTCATCACACAACTCCAGGGGCTGCTGTTTGCACTGTATCCTACACAAAGGGTGGTGGTCCTGAGTGGGTAACAGGTCGGTCCTGATCAAGGACACCACCCACATGCAAATCCACACCTCTGACCTGGTCCAGAGCCTCTTCTGACCCACCAGGAAGGCCTGTGGGGTGCTGGGGTCTCCTGGTCCCGCAGCCAGCAACAGAATTCACAGGCACTTGGTGGGCCCCGTGGAAATGGATCCACCTCCACAGTGGGGACGCCAGTAACTTGAGATATTTAACCTCCATTTACAAGACATTTTACTTGTCCCACTGTCCCTTTGCAGTAAGGTTCCTCAAAGGCACAATGATATTTGGGTCACATAACTCTTCACGGGAAAGGCTGACCTGGGCATAGCAGGCCTTTTAGCAGCAACCTTGGCCTCTAGTGATTAGGTTCTGAGTCAGCCTCCCACTGGCTCCCCGATAACTGAGGTTGGCTCCTGAGATCAGTGTCCACTCCACAGCCACTGAATTACCGACCACGCTACTCGAAGTCCCATGGGTGGGAATAATACTCAGCTTAGCTCAGTTCCAGCTTCTAAAACCCTTCCCCCTCGTTGCTCCATTCCCCAGGAAAACATCAGAGCCGGGCTGGAAGATGCACGGCCAGGGTCCAGGCCAGCTTCCAGCCTGCTCTGCTGCCCTGAGCTGGCACTGGCCTTGGGACACACGCACCCCGCCCTGTGACTTAAGCGTAGATCTTACTCTGTGAGTGACTCAGATTCACCCTCAGTGCTCTTCCATCCTGGCTACATCTTAGGAGCATCTGGGCAGTTTTAAAGAAAATATATTGATGCCCAGGCCCTGCCCCCAAGAAGGGTGGGGCCCAGAGCTGGGTATTTTAAAAATTCTCGGAAGACGTGGCTCCCAGCCGTCAGGGAGGAGTTCTCTCTTCTGAACACCTGGTGGGCGCTATCCTCAGGGAATGGCGGGAATCCTGCCAATGGCGTATTTGCCTTTTTACATGGCTTTCCAGGAAACTCAGGTCCAGTTCGTGCCTTCATGCTGGGACCCGGGGCCGTCTGCCCCCGCTCGGCCCGCCGCCTCGGGTCTTCGTCTGCCCCCTTAGCTTTTGCAAAAAACAAAATTGACTAAATGCACGTGAGTTTAGAATTCTGCAACATTTTATCGAGGTTGCTAAAGTGAAAACAAGCCATCACATCTGCGTGCCAGCTCCCCTTAATTCTCCTCATCTATAAAGATTTCGAAACATCAGTTTCGGGAGTAATTCTGAGGATCAAGTGAGAAGGCGCGCGTGCAGATGCGGGGCAAGCTGTGCGGGGCCACGCAGCGGTCGTTACCAGCTCACATGCAAAGGAAAGATGCGTGTATGTGTGCATGTGTGCGTGTGCATGTGCGTGTGTGTGTGTGAAGGAGCTGGCATGTCATCTCTGGGAGAAAAGCATTTTAAGGTCATGAATTACGTCGTCCTTGGTCCACGGCATCTGAATGTCCAAAGAGTAAACAACCCAATCAGTCAGCTCGGGGGCAGAAATGTCATCGCCGCAGCTTGTGGGGCTGGAAGTATCTTTTGACAAACGAATAGCTTTCAGAAATTTCAAATTAATGTCCTCGGTTGGCTCAGCTAAAGGGCAATAAATGTGATTCATCAGGGGCCTGGAAAAGGGGACAGTGATGGAAATGACAAGCAAGGCTGACCACTTGCGGGCAAAGACACACACCTAAGACTCAGGATGCGTAGTAGGAAACCCCCGTTATTGCAGCCTGACCTCAAACAAATAACCTCCCTTCTGCCAAACGGGGTCGCACCGCCAAGCCCAGGCCCAGGCCTGCTGGGAAAGCGTGATGTAAGAGCCCCGAGGCCAAGCTCACCGACACTGATAGTCCAACAACAGCAGTGCTGCTATGACACAGGCAGATGCCCCAGCAGAGGCTGCTGCTGCAAGGCTAAGCTAGAAAAAGGGTCCGTGGGCCTCCCGGGCGTCTTCCATCCCTCCCGTTTAGTGTATTGCAGCGTCCACCCGAGTGATCTCCGCGAGCCTCCGTCGATCGCTGTCGCTAAGCTCATCTACCAGCATCTCTCTGTCCCATCGGGGTGGCGGACATCATCGGGCATCATCGAGCCGCCTCCTGATGCCTCAGAACAAGTCACCATTCTCGCCCCTTTACAGCTTCGACAAAACAGCATCAAGAGAAACCCACGCCCTACTTAGGGCTGTGGAATGGCTGACGGTGTGGAGGGTTCCAACCCACCCACGCTTCCCTAAGAGCTGTTTTCCGATAGTGTATATATATTAGAGTGGCCTATTCAGATTTTTTAATTATATTTTTTAACTGATTTAGAGAAAGGAAGGGAGAGGGAGAGAAAGAAACACCGATGAGAGAGAAATATCGATCAGCTGCCTCCTGCACGCCCCCTACTGGGGATCGAGCCCACACCCCGGGCATGGGCCTGACCTGGGATCGAACCGGCGACCTCCTGGTGCGTGGGACAACGCTCAGTCAACTTAGTCACATTTTCCCTCCACAATGCAACACCCCTCGGTACTGTGCTTGCTCTTGTGTGACTTCATCTCTGTTCATCACGAAGAACAGTGACCAAAACCACAAGAGCCACTCAGACATGCAACACTACGTGCAGCTTAAATAAGGCCATTTTCATATTTGAATATGCTTTGGAACTGGGCATGTGAATGACGGGTCTGAAAAAATAGTCACAGCCTTTGACCCAGTGATTGTACATCGAGGAAACTTTTCCAGTGGAGATATTCAGAAATTCGATCAGGCCTTGTGTACAAAGGGCTCCATTGCTATGTTATTTACAACTGTCGAATATAAAAGTGTGTAACTTCATTGTCCAACAGAGAGGTGGTTAAGTTAACTGTGCTAGAGTCACAAAACATTATGTTGCTATTGAAATTATATTAATAAAGAGGTGTGTTTTTTTAATGGGACAATATTAAAAATCCAATATTATGTGGGGAAAAACATAATACAAAATTAAATGTAATGCACTGTATGGCCTTGACTGTGTAAAAATGCATAGCAAAAGACCATAAGGAAAGAACTGACAGGGAATAGTCAATGGATGGGGCATTACAAGTGATTTTAATTTTATCATACTTCTCTATATTTTTCAAAATAAAACTGTTTCTTCTTTCAGAAAAAAAATTTTTAAAAAATTTTTAAATATGTCCTTATTAATTTCAGAGAGAGGAAAGGAGAGGGAGAGAGAGAGAGATAGAAACATCAATGATAAGAGAGTCATTGATCAGCTGCCTCCTGCACACACCCTACTGGCGATTGAGCCCCCAACCCGGGCATGTGCCCTGACAGGGATCAAACCGTGACCTCCTGGATCCTAGGTCAACAATCTCTGAGCCACGCTGGCCGGGCTAAAAAAATTTTTTAATGCATGTCGAGCACAGCTGCTTTGGAGGAACATCACAGCCCCTTTGTCAGAGTAACAATCCAGTGGGATTAGACACAGGAACAATAAATACACCAGATGGCCCAGGTAAGAGGGTGGTGTTTGTGTAACGTGCACCATCACCAGTAGGGGTGTCCCTGTTAAGTGGCAATCTGAAGGAGGCAAGCCAGGTGCCACCCAGTGTTTAAACCACTTGTGTGCCCACAAATAGGGGTAAGGACTATTCCCTGGCCAGACTCCTCATGTTTATGGCTAGAGAGAAATCAAATATTGCCAGGTAGCCCTTTCAAGAGAAAGAAAAAGACAAAACGTTTGGAAGTTGAAAACTAGCATCACAGGACTATAAAACCATAATATCATGGTACCCAGAAGAAAACTGAACATATGGGAGCCTGCTAATTCCATGAATGCCGACATTTCTCCAGGGAGCTTCTGATAAACCCATCCACCTCAGAAAAGATCATCTGAGACATGATACACGTGTGTATCTTCCAGTGTGCAGGCAAAGCGCTGGGTGCCTGGGTATTATGTGGCATTTGGAGGTATACGAAAGGGATGGATTATTGAATAAATTTGGACAACCCCACATCTGGGACAGAACATAGACAACAATGAAAAACGTTAAAAGAACAAACTCTCCCACTGAGAGTTTAACTCATTGTTTTTATTTGGAAATCAGAAGAACATACAAGTACTTATTCGTTACCGGTTGCTGGGGGAAAGTATACATCGAGGAGCTGTGGGCCTCATCTGTGCAATAAAGATTTACAATAAACACATCACTTACGGAGAGCAGTTTAGCACGCTCTGTTTTACACGAATCCCTATGATTTATTTTTGCACTTGGAGATGTAACACTATGGCCTTTGAATAGTCTGAGTACAAACCAGCATCACAGGGAGCAAAACATCCTTATTTAGAACGAATGGCCATTCTCTTGCCCTTTGATACACAAATACAGATTGCAACCTGCCTTTCATCTGCCGGGAACATATTTCACATCGTGGAAATAAAATAGAGGCAAGTCCATGTCACCGCCTCCCCTTTCAGAACAGCATTCTGAGAACATACCAGAAATCCCTCCTGACTCCTCCAAAGAACTATTCGCTGGGCACAATTTGGACTGAGGTTTGGGGTTTGGTTTCTGCTTGCCTCCCTCTTTTGAATTTTGTTGAACATTTTTACATGGATCCACACAGCTCCCACGAAGCCAGCTGAGCAACAGCCAAGTCTGAGGCCGAGTGGAGCTGGGAGATCCACTCGCATATGGCCAGTGCCCTTGCCAGGAGATGCAGGCCCATGGTGAGCGCCCGGCATCCTGAGGAGAAAGCCCTGTAACCGCAGACACTGCTCTGCACGGAGGAAGGTAATATCCCCTTATACCGGCCTCTGAGTGACTCTCCTTGCCTTGGGAAACTGGGTTCCCAGGAGGACCCCCTTTCCCCGCTCCCCTTCCCCACTCTGTTCCCTCCCGCCCGCCTGCTCCTACCCTACACTCCCTCACGAGGGTTACGCTGGACCAAGGTGCGCTTGTCGCATCCAGGGTCTTGTGTTTCCATGTGCTAAAACAATACCGCAAGCAGAAGTGCGTGCCTGCACAGGGGCAAAAGATGGCATTTGCAGAAAGGTACAAACACGAGAAGAAAAGATGGGGAAGGTCAAAAAAACGGTATGAAAAAGAGGGGGTCTCTTAGATGAGGTGAGGGGGAAATCTGGCTGGCCAGTGGGCCAGAGCTGATAAAAACCTAACCGAGCTCTACAAATAAAAATAGCAATTTTTTTTACAGCATATAAAATTGTATAAAAATATCATCAAAGCAAGAATAAAAGAAAATGTATCCTCTACAGCTCTACCTGAAGACTCAGTTACTGGACAAGGCCTATGGTCTTTACTATACGTCTATGTATTCCGGTGTGACTGTATTTCTGCACCATCACACATGCGCCCAAAGACAAGGTCACTAGTACACGAATCCCTACCCCCAGGCAGATCGAGACAGAGAAGCAACGACTGTGCCACCACGTGCCATTCCCAAGCCACTGGGTTGGAACGGGCTCTATCTGAATGAGTCACCCTGCACCATGACATGAACGGGCAATGCTTCCCATGAAGACCCATGGGTGAGGTTCAGGAGTCACAGCGAAGCTGACAAAGCAGACAGCCTCCTCGGTGGCACTGACCCAGGAGGCGGTGCGGTCCCCCAGGTAGACTGAGTCAGTGCGCCCTGAGTGAGCTGTGAGGGCCCACGTACCCCCACCCCCGCTTCTCCTGGCTCAATCCACGGCAGTCTGGGCTGCGTCCAGGTTCATCTGGTGAAGCCTGCCATTGCCAGCGTTCGATCCATTTCCACTTGGGCACGGAAGCCAGAATAAATGTAAATTCATTTCAAGCACATCTGCCAATATTTTAAAGGAAAACGGGTGAGGTGGGGGGCATTGGTTCAAATAATCAGGAATAAATAGTGTGTAAATGGACTTTCATGAGTCTTTCAGTCGGGTTACCCACTGCATCGTACTCTTGTTTAATATAAAAACAAAATGTTCTTTCAATGAGACGGTTCTTGCTTACTGCGGACTTTGCCGGAGGAGCATCTGGTCTTGTAGAAATGTCCAGTGAGAACATCCAGAGGACCACTCCCCGTTTCTCTAACCTCCCTAGACCCAAATCCACTTATCAGATGAACTCTGTCTAATGTCCTAGAGATGCCTGTTTCCATCCTAATTCTAGTGTCTTTGGTGAGAGGAAACCCTAACAACTGAAATGTGAACTTGGCAGGTAATGTGCCTCTTGGTTCTCGAGGGATATTTCATAGAAATAGCGTGCTGGTCATTACAATTTTCCATTACGTTCATTTTCTACATGATAATGGGGCCTTTAATCACAGATCGGTGTTGATGAATTACAAATATTACTTTGCATTTATTCCCACGTACGATCCAATACAACATCATCACTGCAGCATTGTGTTCTTTACTGTCCAGCTCCGCTGTGGTTCGGTGCTGTACCAACCATGGTATCGGCAGGCAGAGCAAAACTGGGCAGCGATCCCCGGGCCGCACCCATAGAATCTTCCCTTTGCTCCATGGGAGTCCATTTGCGGTTTTCAATGTTGCAACTTGAATTATAAATAAATCCACTGGTGTTTCAGGAAGACTGGTGTCACCATCCTTTTTGGAAGAGCACTTTCAGATAAATCTTATTTTGTGCTTGCTGCTGTTTTTCTTAACTCCAAAAGCCATAGAGAAGTTTTTATCTTTTCATAAACTTGGCTCTGACAATTCCCCACAAGCAACCTGCAATTTCCCCTCCCTTGTGAAAAGCTGCTTGTGTCTCTAGGGTGTATCTGCGTATACTTAGGACAGGCCTTTAGCGAGATGCTTGGCATACAGAAGGCGGCGAATAAACCTTCAGGTAGGTTTGGACTTGATTTGCACTCCCAGGTGGACAGTGGAATTCAGTCGGGCGATTCTGCATGTGCCTCCTGAAAGCGGGGTGCCAGGCGCTGTGGGGAACCCACTGCAATTCCTGGTGGAATGTGCGGGGATCTTGAGATTAGAACAAAGTTTCCAATTGGAAAAACAAAATGTTCCTGGATTCCCTAAATCCCCTCTATTTGGGACATAATACTACATACATAGGCTTTCGTCTCAGAATCTTCTCTATCTCACTTATGAGAAAAAGATTTTTGTGCTTTTTTCTTTTGTTTCCCCCTATAAAGTAGTTTCTATCATGTAATTCTCTGATCAGAGGTTAAGAATAGGAGAAAATATGTTATATAGTCTATCTATCTCTCTATCTATCATCTATCTATCACCTATCTATCTATCTATCTATCTATCTATCATCTATCTATCTATCATCTATCTATCTATCATCTATCAATATATCTCCTATCTAAAGAAAGGTGATCCACGGCAGGAGTGATACAAAAAGACCAGCATCTTCATTCCCGAAATACAGATCACAAAGTCTCCATCCCTTTGCTCTCTGTCTCACATCCTGCAATAAGGTTGCTCATTACTTTCCACTTTTCATGTTTACTGAAGGCATGATTCCTGGTAGGAAATATAACGCAGTGGCTCTAATTCTGCGAGCACAGTAAACAGGGACACTAGATCATTCTTGGGCTCTGAGATGTTTCTATATCATTTTATTATCTAAGTATACCAGGTCCTCACTGGGATCCTGTCAGATGTTTTCAATTATTTTTAAAGGCTCCAAGAATGAAACGGACAGTGGGGAAAAAATCCATTTGAATTTAAAGGGTTAGAAATGAGTCTTTTGCGTGTTACCATTAGGTGTTTGGTAGGGCTCAAAACCCAAGAAAGGTCGGTGTGAATAAAAGATGGAACAAAGACCTCCCCACGGTGCGTCCTTGTGCCAGGGAACATGCCACAGCAACGGGACTTGAGTGCACAGCTGTTTGGCTAAATGGGGACCCAAACTCCATGTGTCACTTGCCACCCAGGGGCATGTAGGAGCTGGTTTGTTGGTGGTGGGAATGTCCTACTGCTTTCCCCAAGTACCAGTCAGTTCTCAGTTCCAGTGTGTAAACCCTTGCTCTGTGTGACAACGTAACAGAGTTAGATGCCACAATCTGAGCAACGGAGGATGTGTGTCCCGTATCGCTGCTCACCGTGGAGGGAGGTGTGTCAAGAGAACAAAGAGACCATAGAAAGGGCGCTAGAGTTTTAGAAATACGGTGCTTCCAGTCAATACGGACTTGGAATCATTATTTTAATGTTTTATCTGCCCCAGCATCAATTTATAGCATAATAACACACTGTTCTTAAGTTTTTGAAAAATAGATCATTCTGCATTTCTACTCAAAGTCCTTTGGGAACGTTTTTTTAAGAATTTAAAAATAAAAGTTACACGGAGCTTTTATTTTCCCAAGCGGAGCTCTTTCTATACTGAATGCAATTCTGTTCCCATTCTTTCTCAGCTAATTAATGACTTAAAGCAAATGAAAAACACTTTCATTCTTATTGGTGCTAGAAAAAAATGGCTATATTCCTGTGTCTTCTTTTCAAATAGTTATTTCATCTTGCTCATTAGAGTACAAAAGGGAAGCTGCAGGATTTCTATTATCACCGGCTGCAAAGCCCTAGGTACAAAAATACATAGAAAAGAGGTAAAAGGTCAAGGTCAGGAACCCCCGTGCACTGGACGTATTCCATCCCTATACAAAACCATTCCGCCTCTAGGAGCACAGTTTGCAAACTGAGGTCCCACGGGTTGAATGCAGGTCACGGGCAAGTTTTCTTCGACCAGCACAGTGTTTGTAAGTTTCTGAATTAGTTGCCCATATTTAAAAATTTGGAGAGGGTTCCTATAAAATCTTTGTTATCTCTCTAGGACCGCGTTCCCACACAGCGCTGATCCCGTAGCTGACTAGCAGCTGTCCCCTTGAGCCCAGGACACTCTAGTTCCTCAGGGCCCTGCTGCTCCTCCCTGCCTGGCTGGTACCCAGGCTAATCACGAATTGCCATTTATCACAATAACTCTGATAGCTGTGGCTTGCTTCGCCCATTTACTCGACCTGCTATGCCCCTGATTTGAATTTGTGGCCACACTGTTTACTGTGGTCGCTGCCCGGAAAGCAGGGGGAGCCGCAGAAAAACGTGCGTGATTCCCGGGCAGCCAGGGACGCTGCCCGAAGTTCCCCTATCGGCGCGACGGGGCGCCCCCTACGCCCCGCTCTTCAGGCCTTTCTGCTGGGGACGGTCTCCCGAGGCACAGACGCTGCAGACGACACACGGCCTCCTTATTTCCGTCCGAAGAAATACCAGCATTTTGCCTCGGCAGTGAGACGGTTTTTTAAATGTCTCTTTTTGTGCTTTTTTGATGTGGACATTAAATGCGCAGTGGGGGATGCCCTCAGATGTAGCATGGAGCTCGCTCGTCCTCTTAGGAATCCCACTCCTCCGGGTATCCATGCGATTCCCCCTTGGGAAGGACTCATATATCCTTGTGTGAACCACAACCACGTCTTAAGAACCAGTTTCATCCAAATCACACCATTGAGACCCATAAATTCACGAGCGCTCCACTGGATCTGCAGTCCGCCTGGGTTTCGGGGGGCTGTGAGTTTATTCTCTTTGTGGGCCGCCTCCCATTTTCAATTTGTGCTGTGAATCGCCTCCTATCGGGTATTTCTAAAGACTGGTTAAAATGAAAAGAATCCTCTACTACAGCCCCTGATACAAAGGCCCTCGGCACTGCCCTGATGAGACAGAAGAGCAATTAAGTCAAAGCACAGATCTCCAAACAGAAGACGACCCGCCAATGGCCAGCAGCTTGGCACCCACTTAGTTGGGGACGCTGCCGGGTGACAGCACTGGCTTCCACGCGAACGACACGGCCATCAGTTCAAACATTCAGGTCCACATGAACGAATGCACAGATAAATGAAGCGTCAGAGAGAGGCTGCTCTAGGAAACATCTCCTTTTTTTATATAAAACAAAGAGAACTTCGTATTATATAAATGGAAAGAAAAACATAAGAACAATTTTTAAGTCTGAAGGGAAACTGGCGAAAACCGAACGTTCCTGACCTGACTCAGGAAAGGCTGCGAGGCCAGCCGGCCCCGCTGTCCCCACCGTCGGCAGCCCGGGCAAAATCACGACACTGAAAGTAACGGTATTGATGGTAATAAAATGGCAAGTACTGTGTAGGTGGCTTTTCCAGGCCTTTCTCAGCGTATCCGGGGTGTCCATTCTCATCAGGCCAGGCGGGTGCCTTGAGAGCCAGGGCGTTAGCAAAGGACTCTGGGGCGGTCCCTTCGTGTTTGGGTT
The DNA here is from genome assembly GCF_054644295.1 of Miniopterus natalensis. Lineage (NCBI taxonomy): Eukaryota > Metazoa > Chordata > Mammalia > Chiroptera > Miniopteridae > Miniopterus > Miniopterus natalensis. The sequence goes on from NC_142090.1 coordinate 77,984,922, forward strand.
CTGTCTGTGCAAAATCTCAAGCTGTTCTGTTTGCTCGGGGGGCGGGGGGTGGGGGATCCCCCAGAGTGCTTACACCCCAAACCAGCTCCCAGCGAGTCATCTCCCGGGAGGAGACGGCACGAGACAAGGCCAAGTGCGGGGGCTCGTTTGGGAAAGCTGGGCGCCATCCCCAGATACGGGCCTCTGTGGAAGGCGGCGGAGGAAGCAGCTCAGCTAAAAGGACGCAAGACAAGGCCGCCTCTCTGACTGTCGGGGAGGTGCGTTTTACTCTTCTGAATCTGAAAAAAAGAAAAAGAAATAGAAAAGTGTCAATGCTGCCTTTCCCCCCCTCTCCACCCTCCAGGTCTGAGGAGAAAATCTGGGGGGCAACAAAAAAGGGGGGATCCATTCAACACTTCAGTGCAGGGCACGGCTGTCTCCTTCGTAACACAATCGCTCCATTCATAACGGGAACGTCTCGGAGAATCGCAAGCACGGGCCACGCTGGAAAGCCTAACAGCTGCTTGAAACCAGGTCACCAAGCATGTGGCTCGCGCACCGTGGATATTAAGGCCCCTTACTCTGCAATCAAGGTGACAGTGACGGCCGGATCCAGTCCACCTCCCTCAGGGGTCAGGGACCAGGTTCCTCTAATCCCAACAATTTCGATACCAAAAGAACCGTTCCTCTGTCAGAATCCTCGCCTCACCCTGAGAAGCGTCCCCAAAATATTTAAAGCAAGATGGGTCCCAACGGAACTGGCTGTGCAGATGGTAAATCACCCGAGCTCTCTGCTGGCCCCAGAGGGGGCGGGGGAGGAAGGCACCGATGAGACAGGACTAAGCGAATGGGGATGGACAATATTGGGATTTTCTCACTGGCTTACTCTAGGACATGCAACCTCAACGGGCCAGGACAGCACTTTCAAAAAGCAAGCAAGCAAACAAAACCCGCTCTGTTATTGCTCCTCGTAAGTGTCGCATGCTCTGCAGATCATAGTGTCTCACAGTCAGAGAGGGTTCCCTCCAGGGCAGGGCTCTGAAGGGACAGGGGGCTTTAAGGAGAAAAACACCCTCATCTACAGAGATGCCGGGCGTCCTTACAGGGCGAGGAAAGTCTCCCACTCAATGTCAGAGGCTAAGATACTCTCCTAAATAGGACTTAGTCGAAATTAGGTAGCAAACTGGTGGAGAGAGAGGAGAGCCCTTTCTGATTTATCATAATTACTGTCGATTCTCAATTTCCGGGGACCGCTGATCCAGGCCTCTTTTCTTTATTCTGGTCCTGTGTCTGTTTACCCTCCATTAGCGCCTTTGCCCATTTGGGAGAAACAACAGAAAAAAGAAAAAAACTTTCAACCGATTGCTTCACTAGCGTTCCCAGTGAGGGAAATGGCCCGTCGCATCCCTGGAACTTGCCCGTGAGGGGAAAATGAAACACAAGCGGAAATCAAGGGTTAGAAATTTCCATTGTGTCTGATCGCCTGTGCGCAGTTAGGGCCACGTGGGATCCGCCCATTGGGACTCCTCAGGGGGCTGGCCCTGCCATCAGCAGCTTGAGGTCATATGCAATAAGGCTCCTTTAGATGGTCATCATGGTACTAACCACCTTAAGAGAGGTCCCCAGGCCCTCAAATATAAAACCCAACTTTGTTATGATGATATAAGGTTAATTTTAAAATAAATGACCAATTGGTTGGAAGGAAACTAGGGGCAGACACCTGGAGATGACTGACCCGGGCCACTGTTAAGCCCAGTGCGCCTCCGCTGGCCCACACGGGAAGCGTGTCTCTTGTTTCATGCAGCCTGGGTTCGCAGAGACCCGCTGTCCAGACAGCTGGGTCCCAGGGACAGAAAGAGGGCCATCCAGGGTGTTGACAGAACCCAAAGGCCTCTGAGAGGAGCTCAGCCTCCCTCCCTAGTCAATGCTTATGAGAGAGGAGGCGGAGTGGCTGCTGTGGATCTGCACCCGCCCTCCTCTGCCTCTGGCCAAGGGGTGGAGGGAGAGGACTGGTCAGGAAGGGGAAGGAAGGGGTAAGTAAAGGAAGCTTGTTTCTTTAACCTGTGCCTGTGCTCGTGGTCAGGAAGGACAACCAACAGTGAATGAGCAACAGGCAAATATTTCGTAGTTGGGTCTGTGATCTGAGGGACCATCCCTAGCCTCCCCAAAACACGTGCTCTCTGAGGTCACTTCTGTTTATAAATCTCTCAGGGACCTTACCCCAAGGTGCCTAGTGTCATAGCTATCTGCAGGGAGAAGCTCCACCCAGGCTCCTTGACCCGGGGGAGAAATATTTATCTTTATAATTCTTCCAGCATGTAGCGCAATGCCTGGCACAGAGCATATGCTCAACAAGTATTTCATTTTTTAACTGAAAGGAAGCCAACTGAGTAAGCGTGGAGCGGACGGGACAGAAGTAGGCATCGTGGTGAGCAGGAAGTCATCTCCATCCTTTTGCTAATTTTGACTATCAGGACATTAAAAAGAAAATCATAAATATGTTCCCCTTTATTTTAACTAATAGCAAATATGATATGCCAAAAATTTATATTCCCTATTTTTTAAAAAGCCTCACTACGGATGGCTTTTTGTGGGACGAATCTCCCAGAGAAGGAGCACCTGCCACTCGGCAGCCTTGACAAGGTTTGTAAATCACACCCGCCCCTCTCCTCGCTCCACACCTCCTCTCCTGACCCTCCAATATCCTATACTTGCTTTGTTGTGTTTTGGTTTTATGTATTTGTTTTCAATTGAAACTAAAATTGCAGAAGCATTTTAAACTCAAGTTGGGTAAGACTACGACGCCTACGAAAATGAGGACCTTAAAGTGCAAGAAGTCACTCTGTGTTTAACTGAGCTGCATGGCTATTTGGTTAATGCTGCTTTGATTCCATTCACTGTAAATCCATGTTGGCTTTCTGGAAGCCACAAAAAGTAGTTCAACTCGCCCAGCTTTTTAGGGGTGACTGAAGAACCGAAACGGAGAGTATCTTGACCCAACCTGGAATGATTCAGGAAAGGACCTAAGCAAGGGCCGTCCCCACCCCTCCCCTCGACGGAAGACTTCTGACATCTCGCAAAGGGGCAGCCACTGGGGCTCCGACGCCTGAAGTGTGTGGTTGTGTGAATCCACAGAAGTGCATCTACTCGGGGGGGATGAGTAACCAAGAACGTTTCAGCAACTGGATTTAGAGAAAGAGGAGACGGAGGCTGGTGGCCACGCGGCCTTATTTCTCCCCTCCCATGCTCCTGCGTCGGGAGGTGGCGATGCTGCCCTGAACCATTCAGGTTAAAGGTAATTGTCTTAAGGAGAGGCATCAAGTGGGAGTTAAAACGACTTCACTCTAAAAATGTGTTTACAGGTCATAATGTTTAGTCCTAAATCACAAGCGGAGCACCTATGAGGCAGCCTCATAAGAATCCGGCACTGGGCTTAAAAATTCTGCAAACCCTTTTTCATTTTTCTTGGGTTTGATTTTTTTTTTTTTTTTTTTTTATTGCTTAACTGTCACCCAAGCTCACAGAAGTAAGCTGACTTGGCTGAGTCCCTGAAAGTCTGCCTTCTATAAAAACAACAAAATGAGCCCTGGCGGGTTTGGCTTAGCGGTTCGAGCCTCGGCCCTCGGACTGCAGAATCGAGGGTTCGATTCCCAGTTCCTGGTAAAGGGCACGTACCTCGTTTACAGGCTTGAGCAAGACAGCTATTTTAAATGGTTATCACCAGGTAACCAAAAGTAGGGATGCACGCTCACTCCTTGCCCAAAATGATAGAGGCGATGATTATAGTACGATTATTCTAAATTAATTTCATTGCCTATAATACCAGTGCTACAGCCCTACTAAGATGGGTGGATGGGTGGGAGGGTGGATGGGTGGAATAGATAGATTAGATAGATATGAGAGAGAGAGAGTAAATTTGTGGGAATATAACTTCCTGAAACCTGCCTATGCTCCTAAAATGTACCCGTCTGATCCAAACATGCAGAATAAGAACAGGAAAAAGGACGGTAGCTCATAGGCCCAGTCCTTGGGCTCTTTCCTTTTGGCCCATGCACGTGTGCTATCATGATGGTGCCGAACTACTATTCTCTAGTTTTCCTGCCTTCTCTCTTCCTTTACATAGCCTGGTCTTTCCAAACTTAAACTATGTGAATACCCAGAAAGTCCACTTCTGAAGAAACCCAAAACACTACAACGAAAAGACATGCATCCATCCATACGTTCACCGCAGCGTTATTTACAATAGCCAACATCTGGAAGCAACCTAAGTGCCCATCAACAGGTGATGGATGAAGAAGTGGGACATATAGTACGACGGAATATGACTCGGCCATAAAAAAAGAATGAAATCTTACCCTTTGCAACAGCCTGGATGGACCTGGAGGGTATTGTGCTGAGTGAAATAAGCCAGACAGAGAAAGGAAAGTGCCCGATGATTTCACTTACACATATGTGGAATTTAAAAAACAAAATGAACAAACAAGCGGAACAGAAACAGACTCAGAGACACAGAGAACATCCTGACGGTTGCCAGATGGGAGGGGGTTGAGGGGATGGGTAAAAAAGGTGAGGGGATTAAGAAGTACAAGTTGGTAGTTACCGAGCAGTCATGGGATGTAAAGTGCAACACAGGGAATATAGTTAGTAATATTGTAATAACTACGTACGGTGTCAGGTGGGTACTAGATTTATTGGGGTGACCATTTCTTAAGTTATATAAATGTCTAATCACTGGGTTATACACTTGAAACTAACATAATATTGTATGTCAACTGTAATTGAAAAAAAAAAAAATTATTTAAAAATATGTGAATAACTGTCTCTGTTCTTCTGTCCCTCACTGCCCCAGGTATTTTACAGCTACTACTCTCTGCATTAAACTCCTAGTACTTCAACAGCTAAGGAAATAACTAAAACACTGAACTTCCCAATCGTGCAAGGCCTGACCCACTCTAAGAGGTATGTAAAGTCGGGCATCAGAGCTCCTGCCCCTCCTCTGGTTGAAGTGAGGGTAGAGTGGTCGGCACACAAGAGTTTGGTTTCTGAGCAGTTTGGGAACCTGCTATGTTGGGAGCCAGAGACCAGAAAGACTAAGGAAATCCTTCAGAAGAAGGTAAGTGAGGCTGGGGTTTTAGATCTGAGACATTCTGACTGCTCTCTTCATGGTTTCCTCGATTTTATTAGTTCAGGAAAAGCAGTAAAAGACTAGAAATGAATGAAATTTAAAAAACAAACATTTTTCTCATGTTCTTCACTCTAGGGGACAGAATATAAATAGTACATATCATAGAGGGATAATACTTATAAAATACAGATGTCATCCCTTGGAGCCCAGGCCGCCCTTGGGTGGAGAATGGTAAGAATAAATAGAGCAAGGAAGCTTCGATACTCGCTTGATATTACATTTTTAACAGCTCTACTGGCACGTGGGTGTCTAGAAGAGAAATGGCATTAACAACGGAGACATCGATAGCTCCTGGCTTTGCTACATATTTATTTCAAAGGCAGCTGTTATTTTAAAGAATTTTTCATAATGTTAAAAGAGCTTCTTTTGATAAATGTATTGCTACTTGTGTTTCTCCAATCCCTTGCATAGAATCTGACAAAAATATGATTTTTTTTCTAGGGGGAAAACAGATAAATATTTATTTCATGAATACTAAGAAGTTATTTTTTAATCCTGTACATCAGTATTATGAAAAAAAAATCACATTTTCCCCCAGTAGTTCCAAAATTGTAATCCTCTCTTTCAAATAGATTCCTTTAAAAATACAATAGAACATTAAAAGCGTAACAAAATGTCTAAAAGATAGAGTGAAACAATGAAAGCTATATACCAGTAATTGCAATGGAAAAGTTGTTTAAAAAGATTAATTATGTCATTAAGAAAGAGCACATAATATACTTTTATTTGACAGTTCTACTGTGTAGTTATTTGGTAAGTGACTGGGTTCTAAAACAGCTCTTTTAAAAGCATGAACTGACTTTAGGAGTTTTCCTTAGCATAACAGAATTTAATTTTTAAAAACTGGCCAATCTTACATTGTACTATATATATAGAATATATATAGAAGCATATGTACGCTGTATATGTTTGTGTATATATGTGTGTGTGTGTGTGTGTGTGTATATATATACATATATATCATACATACACAATGTCAGCTGCTGTTTTGATACCACAAATGTGAATTTTAATAACACAGAAATCTACGAGAATAATAGTAGTTGCATGTCACCCTGTTCCTTTGTAACCCACCACGAGGATATCTATTATATACCTTCCTTGAAAAGCACTGAACCTAAAATATAAAAGATCCATTGGTTTGAACAGACGTTTGCCACCAGAAGGTGTTTCTAACTGTTCTGATCCCGCAGTCACTCATCAACGCTAGAGCCACGTGGCAGTAACAGGGCTTGTACTTCCACGTTCTCAAGGGTTTAAGTCCATAGAAAAAAGGAACGTGGGGGCTTTTGGAATTCACCCCATGTGACCATTTCCCACCCACATATCATGGGCTGGTTAACAGTGTTCCCCGGAACCCATCCCCAGAAGCCGCTGGGTTGGGTTCCAGCGTCGCGGCACCGGCAGTAACTCTCACTGTTGGGTCAACGAGCAGCACAGCTTCTAAAGTTCTCTAGAAAACGGCACTGAGGTGTATCACCCAACATCTTTAAGCGGCAAAACCTCTTGGAGTCTAACGCGTGAGGCTCTGTCCAGATGCGTGAGAACAACAGGCCTAAAGCGACGCTGGACCCTCCGGGCCCTTTGCCGCGCGTCGTTCCCTGGGCAGGGCCGTCGGAGCGAAGGTTCGGGCGCTTGGGCTTTCACACCACTTGAGAAAGTAAGGATGTAAAATGTTTGAAAAACAAATATTTTACGGCTCTTCTTGCTAAGCCAAGTGTGAATTTGTTAAGTGAATGGGTCGCGGGAGCTTTAGTAGACAAACAGCTCAGGGAAATGCGGCACCGCTCAGGATGCGTGCGCCTGCGACGACTTCTCCTAATTGGGACCCAGGGCACTCCAGATGCTTGGTCCCTGTGCACTCGTCGGAAACAACCCAAAAGGATGCTGGAGTCTCACGTTGAGGGCAAGTCCTCCATTAAAGAAATGGGCCTATTTTTGTCAATACACAGAAGGCTATAATAAGGCATCCTCCCAGAACTAAGAAATAATGTTATCCTCTGAGAGGGAAATACAAGGAAAAAAACCCCAAGGATGGGACTGACTGTTTGCAGAAGCTACCTCAAGGCAGCAGATGTTGACTTTAGTGGCTTGATGAATGGAGAAGTATATAGTAAATCAATCATTGCTAAGAACAGTTAAGCACTGATGTGCCACAGATTTAATTTTTAAAGTAAACTAGAAATGATGCAAGGTTATTTTATAGTTAGCTCTGCCTTGAGTGTCAGAGAAAAGCACAGGGTGACAGCTGGTGTTTACCATCCGTGGCCTATTTTACCCGCCACAGTTCCTGGTCTGGGAATACCTTCGGGGGGGGTGTAAAGCTTATGAAAATCAGGTAGGCTACGGTGGTGGAGTGGGAGGGAGCAAGAAAGAAACAGCTTGAGATCACCTGCCTTAAAAACAAATAAGTGTTGCCCTGGCCAGGTGGCTCAGTTGGTTGGAGCGTGGTCCCCTGCACCAAAAGGTCACGGGTTTGATTCCTGGTCAGGGCACACACCCAGGCTGCTGACTCGATCCCCGGCAGGGGGCGTGCAGGAGGCAGCCGATCAGTGACTCTCATCATTGATGTTTCTCTCTCCCTCTCCCTTCCTCTCTCTCTAAAATCAATAAAAGTGTATCCTCAAGTGAGTATTTCCTCAAGATTAAAGTCCAGGAATGCAATCCTGAACAAGAGTTTGGGAACAAGAGTGATAATCTACTCCAAAATACCAACATATCGCACGGTTGAAACCGTGGTAAAAAAGGAGACCGGGAAAAAGGTGCCATGGAGGGGCCGCTTGCACTCAGGATGTAAGGCAAGAAGGTGGGCCCCAGCCGCCCTTCTTGGAAGGTCTGTCCCAATGGCGGAGACAGGCGTCTCAGCTTGCCAAGCGACCTTCTGATCTGGTCTCACTTCCCAGGCAGGCTTTCCTTCAGGGGAAAGAAACCACTGAGGGGCCGGCGGACATGAGCATTAGCGTGTGCACGGAGCTCTGCTTCACACGGGACATCAGTGGACGGCAGCCACAGCCAAGCACTGGCCGCGGGAATTCAGGTTTGTGTCAGCAAGTCCTCAGCAACGCAGCCAACTCTCCACTGACCATCAGTGTGGGGTCCCTTTGTCTGCCCATGTGTAGAGTCCTTCTCGCTGATCAGCAGGACTCCCTTTATATGGTCGCATATGTACTGAATGCTCCCAGAGGAAGGAACTGCGTGTTTCCCAAACGGTTCTTACAAACAGAACAAAGTGAAGAACCGCAAAGTGGATTTTAAGTCAAAATTCCTGGGTCAAGAATCCTCAGGATTCCAGAACCTCTTCTATTACTAAACTGTCTGATGTGTAGCTGTTGCAACATAAATTGGGGTACAAGTTTGAACAAAGAAGGTCATTTAGACCACTGCCCTCTAAGACTGGTGAACCCAATAGGTTCTGACTAAAGTCCTATTGACAGCTGCTTACAAACAAATCAACCTTTCAAAAATTGGGGAAAATAGTAAACGAATAAAGAATGCCCTGTAACATCCCCGTGTCGGTATGGGGTGGGTTCGAATGAGCGTGCTGAAGGTGAGTGGGTGTGTTCCAGCGTTTCCGTGGCTCTGCACGGCCCAGTACACAGCCAGCAGCAGCTACACGTGGCGACGAGGGGCCCAATGAGAAAAACCAGCCTCGGCTGAAACCACGAGGCGAGAAAAGCCGGCGTCAGCCACAAGCCAAGGCTCTGACGGGTCTGGAACAGGGCAGTTCCTCACTCTGGTGATGGAGGCAGCCTCGTGCCATTGTCCTGGGCTGTATGGGGGGAAATACTTGGAAGAAAGAATGACATGAGCATGATTCCCGGAGATGGGGAGACTGATAAACAGGTGTCTGTGCAGATACAGAAAATGCCGATGCGCTCAACAGACAAACGCATGCCCCCTGGGTACTGGTAAATGTGCGTTTGTTGCTTCCCAAGTCTCTAGACACGAACCTAAGTCAGGAGCAGTCTCTGTTGCAAAGACAGACAGACGTGGGACTGGGCTCTCCCTGCGCCTGCTGGCTGACCGTTTGCTCCCTGCATCTGCAGAGCGGGGCCCCTCCCAGACTATCCAGGCCCGCCTGTCTCTCATCACCAGCTCCGCTGCAGAGCCGGTCAAGACGCCCTGCCCCTTAGGCACATAACAAAAATGCTTCAACTTCAGTTAAAAAGAACAATGTTATTCTTTACAACTCAAGCGTAAAGGTTCAGACCATACCCTACCAATTTTTTTTTATTAATAACCTGTTACATCATTATATAGAATGAAAACCATCTAAAAGACTCCTGAGTCATTCATCCCATTTACTACACTTCCAACGAACTTGGTAGAGATCGGCTAGACGGAAAAGGGGAAAAAAACCACATTCATTTCTTTAGGGGACTCCTGTGAGCCCCACAGCAAGTCCAGGTCATGAGATATCAGTCCTGCGAAGAGCTGAGCCACAGGCAAACGCCGCCAGCGGGCACAGCAAACTTCCCAATCACAATTAGTTGTCCTATGCAAACTAACAAGAATATAGGCTCTACTGCCTCTCCGACTTCTCCTGGACTGAGGCCCTCAAGAGAAGAGCACAAGCAACTCGAGGAACACTCAGAAAGAGCGGCCGGAAGGATGGCATTTCGTCCCAGGACACGTGGAGTCCTGACAGGCTCAGCGGAGGGAAGAGCTAAGAGCCCATCGCGTGAGTGTAACACACGAGCGTAAAACCTCCCCGCGTGCAAGCTGCGTTTTGTTTTTGTTTTCTCTCCATATGGTCTCTTAATTTGGCTTTTAATTTGCATTTCCCTCATGATTTCAATGATCCTGTAATGGGCTTACTTGCTACTGTCTGTTTGAATCTCCTGCATGCTTTTACCTGAGTCGTTTTCTTTGTATTGAATATTGAGATCGACCTGTATCCTGAATATAAGAAGAAATCACATATTCTGATTCTCCCTCCGTCTGCGGACTGTCTTTTCATTCTCCTAAAGATGCTCGGGATGTTGTAGAAGTCTGTAGTTTTGGTAAAGCGTAAGTTACCAATTTGTTCTTCTGCGGTGTGTGCTCTTATTGCCACACGCAGGAAATCGCTGCTAACCTGAGACCACAGAGAGCTGCTCCTGGGCCCTTACCTAGAAGCTTTATAGTTTCATGTTTTAAATCGAGGTGTATGGTCCATTTTATGATCATTTTCAGTGAATAATCTATTTTATGATCTATTTTAAGTTAACATTTGTATCTGATGTGAAGTACAGATTTTGCATATGGATATCCAGTTGTTCCACCATCATTTGTTGGTGACTTTCCTTTCTCCATGGAATGTCCTTTGTCAAAAATAAGACATCCATATACATGTGGATCTACTTCTAGACTCTCCACTGATCCATTTGTCTTTCTCGGTGCAAATACCATACTGTCTTGATTACTATAGCTTTATAAGTCTTGAAATCAGGCTAACTTTTCCCTTCTTTTTGCAAGTTGCTTTGTCTATTGTGGGTGCTTTGCATTTCCATATACATTTTAGGGTCAGCTTGTAAATTTCTACCCAAAAAGGCCTGCTCGGATTTTAATTGGGATTACATGAAATCTATAGATCAATTTAAAGAGAATTTAATCCATCTTTTAAGAGACACAAACAGTGGCTATCTCTTATCTCTGTTAATGTAGTCAAGTAAAGGTAAGGGCAAGTCCATATTTCAGGGCAACTATAAAAATTATGACAGGTCCAAGAAGCTAGGCTGTTTCAAACAGGACTAAAAATCCCCAATAAGAATTCATTTATGTGGTACCCCACAAGTCTCTCAACGACACTATAAATAAGAGATCTTGGCTCGGAAGCCCAGATATTTGTGTGTTGGTACATTCCTTCCTAAAAGTAAGCAAGGTATTTTCAAGACATTTTGAAGGCTTTTTTAAAAAATGAATTTATCGGGGTGACACTGGTTAATGAAACCATACAGGGTTTAAGTATAAAACCCTAAAACATCATCTGCACACTGCACTGTGTGCTCACCACCCCAGGTCAAGTCTCCTTCCATCACCACTTATCCCCCCTTTACCGCTATCTCCCCCACCCCCTTTCCCTCTGGCAATCACCATACTGTGGCCTGTGTCTATGAGTTTTGTGGGGGTTTTCCTTAATCCCTTCACCTTTTTCACCCAGCCTCCTAATTCTTTTCCCTTCTGACACTTGTCAGTCTGCTCTCTGCATCTATGAGTCTGTTTCTATATTGTTAGTTTATTTTGTTCATTAGGTTCCGCATATAAGTGAAATTATATGGTACTTGTGTTTCTCTGACTGGCTTATTTCACTCAGCATAATACTCTCCGGGTCCATTCATGCTGCTGCAAAATATAAGATTTCCTTCTTTTTTATGGCTGATTAGTAGTCCATGGTGTAGATGTCCCACAGCTTTTTATCCACTCATCTACTGATGGGCACTGGGGCTGCTTCCAGATCTTGGCTACTGTAAAGAAAGCTGCAATGAACATAGGGGTGCCTATATTCGTTTGAATTAGTGTTTTAGGTTTCTTCGGATATACTCCCAGAAGTGGAATCGCTGGGTCATAAGGCAGTTTCATCTTTAATTATTTTGAGAAAATTCCATACTGCTTTGCACAGTCCGCATTCCCACCAAGAGAGCACCCAGCTTCCCTCTTCTCCACACCTTCGCCAACACTTGTTTGCTGATTTACTGATGACAGCCATTCTGACAGGCACAAGATGATCTCTCGTTGTGGTTTAAATGGCATCTCTCTGATGATTGGTGACATTGAGTATCTTTTCATATGACTATTGGCCATCTGTAAATCTTCTCTGGAGAAGTGTCTATTCAGGTCCTTTGCCCATTTTTTAATTGCATTGTCTTTCTGGTGTTGAGTTATATAAGTTCTTTAGAAATTTTGGAATTTAACCCCTTAACAGATGTATCATTCGTTCTTTGAAGTCGGTTAGAAAATCAGTGCTGCAGGGTACTGAGCAGTAGCTCAGCAGCCTGACGGAGGAGATGCACAACTGCAACGTGGTCATTACCCCAGGATGTAATTTACCCTTCCAGCACAAGCTCCTTCCCTCCACAGTGCCTCAGCTCACTGGAGCTTGGGGACAACCAACTACGGTTCGCCTTCCATTGAGTTTCTTTCGAAATGCATACAATGGTGAAGCTTCAAACCCCAGCCGGCTCCATCACACTGGGCGTTGCCCTGTGCTTGGATAGGCCCTCTCAAAAGTATTTAAGATAATTACACAATTGTGGGGGTTTTTTTTGGGGGGGGAGGCAATTTGGTTAAAAAGGGCACAGGTAAAATAAAAGTGCTTAACGAAGTTAAAATCCAATCCCGATGCCCACATGACAATATTATAATAGATATTTGTAGCACAATACGAACACCGACAAAATCCAGGACTCCATGTTAAAGATTTGGGACTTGGTTTATTTGAGGCTTTATGCTGTAGGAATTCAGATGGGCCAAGTCTCTGGATACAGGATGGGCCAGGCTTTCCAGGTGGTGTGTTTAGAGCTAAGACCATTCTCCTCCGCTACACATTTTCTGGTTTGTGTTACCCTAACTTAGATCTAACAATACCTGGCAGAAAGCCTCTGGTATTTGAACAAACTTTACCCCTCACAGAGTCTCGTAAGAGGCTGTCATTTGAAATTCTACACGATCTCCATGTAATTCACATCTTAATCACAATCATTCAAGGATGGTATATGCATTAGGTAAGCGGTTTTCGTTTGCACAACGTGGCAAAAAATTGCATATGAGTACTTTCCAGATATCCTGTGACAAGGCACACGACTAAATTATTTGAATGATCTTAGTGGAAATTTCTGAGGCTGATTTCCTGCAGATGACAGTGTGTGAGAAGTTGTGTTCAAACGTCTTCTTACTGCTCAACCTGCCTCCTCAGCACTGGTTCTCCAAAGGCGTTATAACCAAACTATTCAAAGAAGAGCTTGGCATCCAGTACAGTGTCTCCAGGGAGGTATGATTCAAAGGGTCTGAGACGCTAACAAAATCCAAATCCTGGAAACTCACTTTTAATTGAATACCATGTACATGCTTGAGGGGCTAAGTAGATACGAGCTCATGCAAACCGAAGATTTATGCAAAAAGGGAGGGTAGTTCCCTCAAGCTAATAGCTCAAAATTTGGAGGGTAATAGAATTTGAACTTTCAGGGTTTATAGAGTGGTATGTTTTCTTATGGAAAGCAAAAGGCATGCTCTTGAGGCACTTTACGAGTCTGGTTCTAACTGGCGTGGGGTTGTCGTCCCGCATCCTACACCTACGTCCATTCTCCAGTATGTGGGCCTCCCGACGTCCTGATAACACACTGAACAGATTCTGTGTTTGTTTCTACCCAAAGTAATAACTAATTAAAGGTAAAAAAAAAAATGCGACAACTGAAAACATGGAACATTTCCCACTGACGCTGCACAGTTCATGATCAAAGACGCACATTCCATTCCATCAAAATCAGCAAGTCCAGGATCAGCTTCTTACAAAGTTCACAGTGAAGAATGGTGGCGGGAAAGAAAGGATAGGATGCATTTGGGATGGAGAAAGCGTGGTGGGGGGAAGACAGACAACAGTGATGTGTCGATTATTGAAAAAGGGGTACCAGTGCTCATGAAACGTAGTGAAGTGTTTTATCAGGGTATAATATAAGCATATAGTAACAACCATGATTTCGGTTCTAAGTAAATGCTAACAAGCTGGCATGAAATTGCACATCTATGGAAAATGTAACGAGAATGATGCCCTTACCGTCTGCTTTCTTGGAGTCATTTCCGACATTGGATGGATCCTTCTTGTCTCCCTTATTTTTACCATCTTTCAAGTCACCTGCAAGTAATAAACGTGACAAAAACAGAATATGTAGACACCTGAGGAGGAAGTTATAAATAGCTTTAAACCTGTCAAGGCAAAAAAAAAAAAAGAAAAAACGCACAGCATAATTTTAGTCAAAGGGGGTACGTGCCTGATGGGAACATCCTTTAGACCACAGATTGGGTCCTGGATGTTGGCTTATGATCTGGGAATTGAGACTGAGCAGGGCTGTACTTAAGGCAATGGTGTTGATCCTCAAGAAAGGCAGTTCAGCTTTATCCTTAGGCTGTGGAGTGAGGGAAGCCTGGGTTAAATGTAAGTGAGGTAAGTGAATAGTTTTTTAACTTTTATGTGCCTCAGTCTCCTTACCTATGAAATGGGGACATTAATATTTATTTTATAGGCATAATACATGGACAAATGCATTTCAAGTATTGAATGTGGTATCTGACAAATCACTCAATGACAGTTATTCTAAAACAGAGCTATAAATGGCATTCTAATTAAGAAGCTTATCGAAATATAATTTGTAAATGTTATAAAACACTGTGCATACAAACGTAGAATGAAAACATCCAAAAACATTTAAATTTATGAGAGAATGAGAGGATAGTAAGGATGGTTCCAGAAGTACTTAAGGAACTGGGTATTCATAGGTATTTTAGAAATATGTTAAAATAAGATCGTTAAGTTAGAGACAAAACTGGTTATGTCCCACAGGGCGATAAAGCCATAACTTTTGGGGTTATCTCCTCCGCCAGTGAAAAGTCTACAAGTGAGCATGTAACTTCACAGTACTGGGGCTTGAAATAAATAGTAAATGACAAAGTTGAACAAAGTCACATCTCCTAGAATAGGGGGGTCAGCAAATTATGGCCCCTGAGCATATCTGGCCTGTTCTTTAATTTTATAAATAAAGTTTTATTGGAACATGGCCACACCTTCATTTATATATTGTCTAGGGTTGCTTTCCTGCTGCCCTGGCAGAGTTGAATAGTTGCAACAAAGATGCATGAAGCCAGGACTGTTAACTATCCAGCCCTTCACAGAGAAAGGTTGCTGGTCCCTGCCTTCAAGAAATAATACCCAGCCCAGCTGGGGTGGCACAGCGGTTGAGCATCGACCTAGGTAGGATCCAGGAGACTGGGGTTCGATTCCCGGTCAGGGCACATGCCCGGGTTGCAGGCTCAATCCCCAGTTGGGGGCGTGCAGGAGGCAGCCAATCAATGACTCTCTCATCATTGATGTTTCTCTCTCTCTCTCCCTCTCCCTTTCTCTCTCTGAAATCAATAAAGACATGTTTTAAAAAGAGAGAAAAAAAGAAAAGAATCTCCAGGTGGATCTATTCAACAGTAGGCCAATGCGACTTGAAAAAATATGACACCGCTTCCCCCAGCATTATTCTCAAGTGTTGAATATTTTTCTTACCAATTACCACTAATAGCTTTCTTTTTAGCTTGCATAAAACCAAGAACACATTACCACTAAAATACTGGTACTTAGTGAAGCCAAAAGGCCCTAATAAGAATTGCAACCAGGAAGGAGCAAGCAAGGCCCAGGACATATTAATCTTTCTTGTTTTCTCTGTGCCAGGCAGTGTGCATCACTTCATTAAATTCTTATACCAACTCCACTATGAAGGCACCATTATTGCCAGGAGGTAAATGCATCAGTGTTTAATTCACTAAACGCTCAGTCCGTTAAATGACAAATTCACTGTGCTGAGGGCAGTGACTGTCGCCTGCCTGGACTTCATACACTCCCCCGGCCCTACCTCTGCCCCTGACAGTGCGTGTGGTCTCCCTCTGGCAGCTAAACTGCCCCTCTTGTCTACCATAGACCTGGTTAAAGCCATTTGTCTGACAGTTTTTGAACAAATGGCCAGTTGATCTTTCTACAAAGTGGTTTTGCTTAAATCAACTTTGCAAAGAATTGACGTGAAATTCATACCATCCCCTTGCTGTGGACCCACAGCGTAAACAGAGGAACTTCCCGCATATACACAGATGGGTCTGATCCTAGAGACCGGCCTCTCAGCTACTCTATTTTGCAACTTCCCTGTGAAGCTCAAGTTTTAGATCTCAAGTCTCTGTTGATGCTGCCGTTTCTAACTGCCTTCGGCCTTCAGATTTGCAAATGGTTATCTAAGACCAATTCAAGCCCATTTTTGGCTGTGATGTATTCCTCAAAGGACTTTTAATGAAACGTGACAAATCCTAAGCTACCTTAGAAGTCAATAAACTCTCCAGATTTCCTCATCTTAGCTCTGAAGCGGGATGTAGTGGCTGGAGGGATGGGGGGGGGCAGCCGACTCCGGCCAGGGTGCACGCAGGAGGAGTCTAGGTGAAGGACTGTGGCCACTGCCCTCTACCACCACCAATGGTCAAAACAGATGAAGTCCTTTGGAGGTACCGTGAAACAGTCCATATACTGGCTCGTCCCTGTTTTAAGAATGGCACAGATGATCCTGAGCCTTGCAGTCAGACTAACTCCCTGCAGGAAAAATGACCTTTCTTTACTGAATCAGCCTTCACACCCCTAATACACTCTGTGCTGAGCCTTTCAGGTTGCCCCGGACTGGAGCTTTTCCCACAGATGCAGCAAGACCAGGATGCCTTCCAGAAGCCAGCGGGAGGGGTTCCATTTGCCAGATGCTAGCCAGCAGCCCGCGGCACCTGGCCTGCTCCTCGGTCAGGGCTGGGGAGACTGCGGGGGAAAATACCCTGCCGGAGACCAAGGCTTAGGAGAACCTGTAATTGCTGTTAGGGGACCGAAACCCTAGAACCCTACTCACCCAGCATCCTTCAGCTCTAACCTGGGAACACCTTGCGCAGCCACAGGCAAGGGTGCCGGGAGGGTGACACGCACTTATTTGCTGATGTTCCTGAATGAAACCCATTAGGTAATTTCCCACGGGTTGTATACGGAGTAATAGCTGCTGTGAGCTGTTGCTCAGTGAGCAGGGGGCACAGAAGAGCCTGTCTGCGCAGCTATAAATCATTTTAATTAGGCTGCTGCAACACGGGCCGAACTACCATTAGCCTTTCTGATTATTGCTCTAAATTGATTTCTTTTCCCACCTCTCATTTTACACTTAGTTTTTAAGGGAATGGTAGGCTATTGCTTATTCTGGGAAATCGACACAGTTGTGAAATTCACTCAGCCACGCTGGAGACTCAGGCTCCTGCTCTGCTTCTTCCAGGCCCCCTCTAGCCATCTTCAGAATCAGTTACTGCCCCCTCTGCCCTCTCTGGGTATTTGTTCCTACCCTGTCACAGAATGTATAACCCTCTCGGCGACCAGCATGTTTGTGTTCATTGGTTTCTCTCCCTGAGCAGACCAGGGGTCACGGCCCGTGGGCCAAACCTGCCCTGGTTTCACATGGCTCACAAACTAAGAATGGTTTTTACATTTTTTAAATGGTTAAGGGGGAAGAAAGAATAATATTTCATGATGCCAGAAAATTATACAGAATTCAAATTTCCATTTCCGTAAATAAAGTTTTATGGGAACACAGCCGCGACCACCTGCTTACGTGTTACCTGTGGCTGCTTTCACACTGACACGGCACTGAGCAGCTGTGACAGAGCCCGTATGGCCTGCAAAGCCTAAAATATTTACTATCTGATCCTTTACAGGAGTGTGGTAACCACTGGAGCAAACAGATTATACGAGTCTCAGGGGTTCTCCTGTTTCTTCTTCTCCCCAACAGCACCAAAACCTGCAAACACTAGGAACATGCCGAACGTGGGATACAGAATTTGGACTCACACTGACTTGAATTTGACCTGAAATCTCTGCGCAGTTGTTGCTTGACCTTAAGCAAGCGATCCAGCCTCTCTGAAACTCAGCTTCCTCACCTGTAAAATGGGCCCAATGGAATCAATCTCCCCCAGAGAGAATGGCCCAGGCCAGCTTCTGGCTGCTTCTGCCAGGAATCCGACAGAGCCACAGCCCAGGGAGGCGGGATCAGCAGCAGCTCGAGGACCAGGAGGCCCTGCCCTGTGAGCTGTCCTCAGGGGCGCCGTTGTCCACCTGTCCCATCCATCACGTCATTACCCCGCACCCCCGAAAGGAGCCTCTCCCCGGGGCGACTCCACTCACCGTTCTGCTGCTTTTCTCCTGCCGACTTCTCAGCTTTGGAGTTTTTCCCACGAGAGCTGTCGCCTTTGCCGGGGCGCGCGCCGTTGGCCTGGTTCTGAGCCTCCCCGGGGGTCGCCTGCTCGGCCGCGCCCCCGCCGGCCTGGCTGCTGGCCTCCGCCGCCAGGCGCGCCTCCTCCTCCGCCTCTTTCTTGGCCTTCTCCTCTGGGTCGGCGACAAGCGACGGGCGAGGGGAGGGACAGACAGACAGGTCGGCTGTTAGGACAGCGGCCTCTGCACAGAACCCATCACCGGCCCTGGTAGTAATGCACTAAAATGACCTAAGGTGCTCCGGAGGGCTTGGGGTTTATTCTCAGCTCATTCAAGTAAGACTGACATTTATATTCAGGAAATAAACAAAAGCGAGTCATGGTTATGTCATTTCTGAAATCAGCGGGCTAGGAGACAGGGAGAAAGTAATCGTAACAATCAATAAACCAATATTGTAATTGGCATTATTAATAATGTTATTATCATCAATAGCCCCCCATCAGTGTGCCCTCTCCGCCAGGTTTTGTGCTAAATCCTTTCCAAGCATTATTTCCTTTCATTCTCAAACAACCTTACGTGGTAGCTGCCACTATTGTAACCCTACTTTACAAATCAGGAATTGGGGCTCGGGGACCATAAAACTCTCCCACGGTCACAGTAAACACTGGAGTTTCATGGAGGTTTGCTCAGGACCTGGAGTTTAAACATAAGCAATTGATTATAAAATAAAAAGGCAGGAAAAATAACCACCTCTAGAATAATACAGCTTCAGGTCACTGGAAAGTTAGAAGTCAGAAGAGGGTAATTAAGTCTCTGCAAACGTGATCTGCAAACTGCGCGCAGATGAGATGCGGCGCTTGGTTTGCCCAGTGCCCTGATCTGTCTTCCCCTTAACGAGAGGGCGTCAGCGGCTGAGTATGAAAGGGTCTGGCTCTGGGTGTAATCCAAACCATAGCATAGCTGCATCTAGCCGAGTATTCATGAAAACATCGGTTTATTCATTTAGCTAGTATTTCTCGAGCAGCTACGGCGCTGAGCACCATTTCAGGCACCGGGCACGTCGCAGCAAGCAGACCTACTTTCCCAGCAGGATGTATTTAGAATTTACAATGAAAGGTAAAGAAAGACTTCTTTACAAAATAACACAATTATGTGCATATATCGTATAATATGCCTTCTGACTTCTACAGAAAGACACAACTAAAGAGTAAAAGAACAGGCTTTCAGAAGATGGTGAGACGAGCCAGCATTCTCTGCAGGCCGCAGGGCCACAGAAAGCCTGCTGGAATGTTCGCCCAGCCTTCCTCTCCTCCTTCTGCAGTGCCTGAGGGCAAGGTCAAAAGTCCTATCCGAAAGACTTAGATATGTGACAGATGGTGGTTTCCTTAACCAGTAACATAGGTGAGAAAAAAGATGACTGTTGTGACTATGCAGAGAGGGAAACTGAGGCATGGGGCGAGAGAATTCATTCATACTCAGGCTTCAGATACAATACTTTATAATGTCTTCATAGAAGCCCCACTGAGTCTGTGTCAACCTTTCAACATTCAAAACATCCCCAAGTTAAAAATAATTTTGATTAAAAAAACTGAAGGTGTTAAAGTCTCGTTTGCCACAAAACAGCATAAAATATTGTCTAAGCAAGAAAAATTCACTTGACAACTGAGTCAGACCAATTTTCTACGGGAAATCTAGCAAAAATGAAAACTGGGCAAGGGGTACCTTTCAGAAACAAATCTGTTTTTGCTCAACTACAGTTGACAGCAGGCAATTAATGTTTAAATTAATGAATGGCAGCTCTTAGGACATCATAATCAACTCCGATCCGAGCTGGCCCCACTCTAGGATTCCTTTCCCCGCAGCAATCTCACTCCAAGTGGATGGCTCTGCATTGCCCTTCACCTTCCCCACTTCCACCTCTTCCTCATATTTCTGAAATACCTGATATTAGTTTGATCAACCATCAGCACTTAAAGTGGTGCTACTCAAAATAAACACATCAAGGAGAAAAAAAATTAAATCAACAGGAGGTAGGTCTGTTCCACGGTAACCAGATTCCCTTATATTTTCAGGGTGAGATTATTAATACACATAAAATTTTTCTACGATGAGAAACAGTAGGTGAGAGCACAATTAATCTGTATGTGCTAAAAGATTCCAGCAATGGCACATGTGCAGAAAATTAACTTTTTGGGTCTTAGGCTTAGTAGTATCCTTGGCACCCTGGGTCTCTAGACTAGCAGAAAGCAAACACGTGGTTCGAGCCCATTTAAGACTATCTGTGATGTGAGTCCTTTTGAAATGGCCAAAAGCAAGCAGCTAAAGAGTTAAAGTAGAGCAGAGCCCTCGTGATCCATAAATTACAGTCCTCCTGAGAGCTGCTTCTATCCCACACTGAATGTCCGTGCAGTTTTGGAGAAATACATTGATTTCTTCATTTAATTTGCCTTTCTGAATAATGATACTATAGGCACTTGGTTAAAATAGTATTGGGCTGGCTACCCCTTAATATAATTTTCTGAAATGCCTTCTTAAACTACTTACAAACCAAGAGAAAGAAAAAGAGAAAACTACTAACTGAAAGGATTATCCAGAATACTTAATGGATTTTGAACAGTCAACTCTCAGTTATTTACAATGCCAACAGAAAGGTACTTCTAGGCGTCTAAGGACTCAGGTGTGCCCACTGGTCCTTTCTAAAAGTGCAGAAGCACTCCAGCTAACAGGAAAATTCAATATTAAAAACTTCAGAATAAGGAAAAGATGTTAACACTGTTCAATAAAACTAGTAAAGCTTAGTGTTTAAAGGTCATTGCTGTCAAGCTAGAAATAAAACTTGATTCAAATATTTAAAATAATGTTAAACTATAATTATAAAATAACAATTTACTTATAATCTCCTAGATTGAAAATCTCACTGCAATAAAAATTGACAAATATGGAGAAAGTAAAAATTCCATAAATTTCTCAGCATTTGCAAAGGAGTACCATTACGCACTATTTGATATTTACAATGATAGAAGCACAATTCAATAAAAAAGTGATGGTGATCTCTAGTAAAACAAAAACAGGATGTAGTTTAAAAGACCATAAGCAAAGTTCAAAGGCGTATGACAAACGGGCAGGGCAGAAATTGCAAGATATTTTGTCAACTGAAAAATTACCAGTCTTAATATATGAGGAGTTATTATGAATCAATAATAAAAATATAAACATCCTAATAATAAATATGAAGAGGAAAATATGGGGAAATAGGCATTCTCACTATACTTCCACTGGGAGGGCACACAAGTTTTAATAAAAAAAAAACTTTTTGAGAAAATGTTGCTAATAGATAGCAAGAGCTTTAAATATTTTTCATTTCTTTTGACAAAAGAATTCCACATGTAAAAATTTATCCTAGACAATCAGAGGAAGGCTCAGAGACTTTTGAACGCGTATGTTCATAAGGATGCTATAAACAATAATGAAAAACTGAAAACAAAATGCACAACAGAGGAATGGTTCGACTATGGTATTACATACAATGCAGCCATTTAAATCATGCTTTCTAAGACTATTCAGTATCAGAGTAAAATGCTCAAAATAGAAATAGAGAAGTAAAATACAAGACAATATTCTACTATGATCCCAATTTATGGGGAAATTTTTTACTCGTATGAGTGCATGGTGAATCAAATAAAAAAGAATCACATTGGAATTTCAACAATAGTTATATCTGGCTAGAGAGATTATAAGTGATTTTTATTTTCTTTCTATATCTATTTTTTATTTGTATTTCGGCATTACAACCTAAACATGCATTATTCTTACATCAGAAAAACAAAACAAAACAAAACAAGGTTTAAAAAGTACTAAATAATGAATGGAAATTGTTCAACATTGGTCAGACCTATACATCTTTGTTTGGCTATAAAAAATATTGATTTAATTTTTCCTAACAGCTATGGGCTCTGTGTGGCCTACCCAGCTTTGAAAATCACACTGGTTAATAAAACCAAGACGTTAGGTCCAATCCCATTTCTGGTCTCCGAGTCAGCTCTATAATGTGTCTTCTCAGCCCCCAAATGGAACTCGCTCAGAAACTCTACCTGCACTTGCCCAGGAGCGCAGGTGAGGGGGATTCAATTCGCCCTCACCCCGCTACCTGGCGTTGGCCCGACAACCAGCCGATCCTCCCACGAAATATGCATGACCCGGGCCCTGCCTTCCCCCTGCTCCCTGTTCCCTATTTCTAAATACAACCCCTCCTTCTGGCTCAGCCTGGGTATTCCGCAAGTCCTGGCTACAGAGGCCTTCCCAGTGCCCCAAGTGCCCCAAGCAGGAGGAGGGACAAGCCCTTTCGCGCTTCCCAGATGGCTGAAGCAGGTCTCTGCGAGCATTCCTGATAGATGTAATAAATCTTAGCTCTTTGTGTACCTGTCCTTTTCCAAGGCCCCGGTAAAGAAGGCGCCCACCGCTCCCCCGGGTGATTAGTTTCCGGAGGTAATTTTAGGAAGGCAGGTCATTGCAAACGGATGATGGAGCTACCTCTTGAAATTGCACGTTGTCGGGAACCGGGTTTGCGAGTGTAATGAGTGTAACTGAGTGTGGGAGCGTGCTTCCTCGGAGACGACGGACACAGAGGCTGCTGTCCCCGCTTGCAACGCCCGCCACCAGGGGGGATTTAAAGGTTGAAGGCGTCTGAATGGACGGGGAGAGGCTACTTTTAAAATACGGATGAGGCACTGGCTCCCTCCAGAGTTCAGGGTGCAACATTTGTCCCAAAATGGTAAGGGCCCAAAGATGCCTTAAAAGCACCACAAATACAAGCCCGTTGCCCCGCCGGAAATAGGATCGCCACCTGGATAGGATTCTGCGGATAAGTCACAGTGGTTGTTCTTTGAATAACTCCAGCTCCAAGTGAGGTCCCTTCGCTCCCACACTGGAGCAGCACCCCGATGTACGAGGGACAGGGACGGCCAGCTCATGCTCTGCCCAGCCCCCCCTTCTCCCTCTTGTGCAGACACGGTGGATGCAAGCATGGAGCATTGTGTTTGGGGACGACACCCTCCTCGCCTGCAGTGAGGGTGGCTCGGGGCTGGTGGGTTTCGGGCGACAAGAGCAAGGCCTTCACTAAATTCCCGTTCTTCCTTTGAAAGAAAGTCTGCAGCGATGTCCCTTCCCCCCGGGAGACTGTGAGCTTTGAGGACAGGATGTCTGTCACTCATCTCTGCACCCCAGGCACAGAAGCTGGCACACAGTAGGCACTTGACAGATGTCAGCAGAAGATGACTGCTGTTGGAGGCTCACCTCCACAGATCCAATGGGGTCAGGCCCTTCACGGGGCACTAAGAGCCATCGGGGCGTCACAGCTTCATACCCCTCATCTGGGGGGCACGCCCTCACCTAGACTACGGTAGGAGCACATAGTATGTGCTGACCACGTAGCACCTGCTCCCCAAACACGAATGCATGGCGCACAAATGAATCTCAGCTCTCGAAAAACACAGGCGTCAGTCATCTTTCTGTGCGTCGTTCTAAGAGGCATGACTTTCCTGATGTGAATTTTGATGATGTTTACTTCAGCCAGCTTCTGTTTACGTGCAAGTTACCGTCATCTCGGAAGGTCGGTCTGAGTAATGACTAATGGGAAATTGTGAACTTGGAAGGAAAATAACAGCGCTTGTCAGAAAATTGCAACTCCTTGGGTCCCAACACTATGGCGGCGGCTTTGGACAGGCTGTGCTCAGGACGAAAGGCCTCAGGGCTGTGCCTCACGCTATGAAATGAGTGACGTGATGGTCTCGCAGAAGCCGAGAACCAGCAACACCCACCCTCCGTTCCCTTCAGACCAAGAGGAGTGCAGTCACCCGGCACCAAGGTCAGGCTGTCGGGAGGCCCGGGGGTCTGCGTCACCCTACCGCGCATCGAGTTTTAGATAAACTGAGGATCAAAAGAGGGCGGACACTTTCCCAAACTGGTAGCTACGGCACAGTCACAGCCACGTAAAGCTCACACAGGGAGTAGGGAACACTAAGAACTATGTGTTGGGCCGGGCGGGTACTAGACCTATCGGGGGATCACTTTGTAAGTTATAAAACGTCTAACCACTATGCTATACACCTGAAACCAACATAAAATAATATTTAATGTCAACTTTAATTGAAAAATGAAATTTAAAAAGGGGTAGGCGCTAACATTCGGCAACTTGAGTCTCTATCTCGAGACTCTGCTTCATCTGCAACACCTGTGATTCAGGGGTGGCAATGCCTTGTGCATGAGTGGGTGCTGGGCGGTTCGCACAGGTCTCCTGGAAGATCCCCGGGGATGGCAGGTTACCTTTGGGCACCTTGGCCCTCCATCGCTCCCGATTGGTGTGCACGACCTCAGTCCACGTGGCTTTAAAGCTCTTGTAGTCGACAGGGATGACAGCACTGCTGATCGCGGCGCTCCCTTCCGAACCAGCGCTCTTCGCACCCGATCGCTTTGGGTCCGCCGCACTGAGGCTGTTCAGGCTGCAGGGCAAAGAAAAATCACACACGCACAATCAATCAGGCAAGATGGGTTGGAAGCGCCGGGCTGGTGTTTGGAAAACGTAGGCCCGTGAGCAAACTCAAACAAGGAGCGGTTAGCGCTCAAGTTATGCCATGAAATTCCTTGGTCCTGAGGTTTGCAGTTCTTATTTTCCATTTGTGACAGGTGGAAAATTCTGTATTTTCAGCAGGAAAAGAAAATCAGTATTTCAGCCTCCTGAGTCGTGATGTTCCCAATATTTTTTTGTTGTTGTTTATCGGTAGCCTCTTTTTCAATATGACTAGAATCCCCAAGTGATTTTTCTGTCCTCGATTTTCTGAAATTAACTACTTTGAACTTGAGCTTCAACTTGGTCCCACAGTTCCTCCACCTGCTTCCTCACTGACTATTATTCCAAGTAACTCAGCCACTCAGTCCTATTTCTCTCCAGCCCTGCCTCCCCCTGCCCTTGGGGGCCTCTGGTCCCAGGCTCCCCGAGGCCGGCGCAGGGTGATTTCCTTACGTTCCTGGGGGAAGGTGGAGAGGCAGAGGCCGTTCGGAGACCAGTCATGCAAGAGACCTTTTTTTATATCAGCATCACATTACGCATTAAACACGGGCAGATTTAGAAAGTGCCATCCCTCTGGGTCACTTCAAAGAAAAATAGCTCACGCTCCGGGTGGCTAAGCAGGGACTGGCATGAACACAAGCCACCGAATGACACCAAGGCCGCCCAGACAAGCAGGGGACATTTCAGCCCAGTGTCTGCAGAGCTGGGGCTGTGGGGCTCAGGCAGGGTCCTCCGCCGGGGCAGCCTCGACTGGGTCTATCCACCTTGGGCGTCCCTGGGGTCCCACTGCCCTAACATTCCTCTTGCCTTCCCGCCTCCCTAGTTACTCCACCTCTCGCTCTTTTCTTCTCTTTTTTGTTTTCACTCCATTCCTTTCCTTCCTGCTCTACGACAGCCCCAGGTTTTGCGTGGACAGGAGGAGGGGTAGTAATACAACCAGCAAAGACCAAGTGTCAGCGCAATTGTAGCGCACGCTTCCTCCGTGCTGGGCCTCGTCGCAGGGCTTTAGCGAGGCTGAGTAACCGACAACCCTCCCTGCGACCTATGAGTGTTAGAATCCACATTTTCTCAGGTGCGGAAACTGAGGCATCTTGCCTGCGACTGCACAGCTGAGTAATGGGATCGGGGTGTTTAAACCTGCTGGAAGCAAAGGCGCCGAAAGAGGGAATGAGCCGGGGGACAGATGCTCTACAGGGTACCTGCCAGTCATCATTTAGACCACGGTCACCCCCTTCCAGGCCAGCCCGGACAGTCCGAATGGTGTAACCCCCACCCCCCTGAGAAAAGGAAGAGGCAGGCATCTGTCCTTTAGGAAGGAGGTGGCGCAGACATCACGTGAAATACGCCGCCAGCCCTTCCAGAGGAAGGATCCTGTCCCCGGCCCAGGCCGAGCTGACCCCAGCCTCCAAGCCCGCCACTGACCTCGAGCGCCGCTGCCCCGCCCCCGCCGTCTGGGAAGGCTCGTCGATTAGGGGGTTCACGATCTTCTCAGTCATGTCCGTGAGCACCGTGAAGGTGGGCTCCACGATGAAATCGATAAAGCCTGCGGGGAAACAGCGACGCTCCAGAGAAACTACGTGGGAGCCTGGGCCTTCCCGCAGCTCCCCACGCAACCCGACGAGCCTCAGCTTTCCAGAGCCCCCTACGGGAGCCCCGGATCCCATCAGGGACAGCAGGTCGGTCTCGTTCATTTCATCTGTTCCTTGATTTGAATATCGTGAGTCAGCGCCATTTCTCCTACAGAATTTTCCTGTCGTTTTTTAGTAGATAGTCCAATACAGTGCTTAAAAATACAGATTCATCATCTGCTATATGACAAATGCATAAAAGTGTATAAAGAACGTAACGTGCCTGCCCTTGGATCACAGGACAGATTAAACGAGCACAAAAGTGGCCCCTAGAGTATCAGGAAAGAAACAAAGGAGAAGCCCAGTAAATGTCCCTGAGGAGAAATGCCTTGGAGACGTCGAGTGCTGCATGGAAACGGGCTTCCTGCCGCTGGTTCTTGCCACCGCCTTGGAAAGCTGAGGCCCCTTTTTCTCTAGGCAGGATGATGGACCAGCGATGTCACTGTCTGCTCTCCCCGTTTGGGGGGGAAGGGTGGGGAGAGCAGTCCGTCAACCTGCCAAGCCGAAGCCAGGAAGGAGCACTGCAGAGGGAGCCAGGTTCCCAGCGGAGAAGGCCTGGGGGCCTCTGACCTTACGTCCGGACACCCCTCTCCGGTTTTGCCTTCCACCCAGGGCCCGGCAAACACGTACCTACTTGCGACTGAGCAACCATGGTCGACTTCCTGTCACACAGAGGCGAAAAAGGCAGCCCCAGCTCCGCTTCTCTGTCCCCCTAGAAAACAGGAGGCCACAGTAAATGAAGAACGGTAGGCCGAGCCACCCAGATTTTATTTAGCGACTTCGGTTGCCACGATGGCCAGTGGCCTTTATTTTAATTATTACAATTACATTATGGAGTAAGTCCTTATGGGGCCTGCTTCTCTGCATAGAAAACACCAAGAGGCTGCAGCCCGCCGGGGCTGATCATTCCATCCAACTACAGACGCCAGGGAGCAACAGGTCCCCGAAGAAGGGAACAAAAGCGACGGGTCCTGTGGCCCAGAGCCAGCGCGCAGTCAGAATCGCTGTGTTTTCCGATTGTCTTGTGCTGATCCCTGCGGCCTTTCTTGAGTCAGTGACTCCCTCCCAGCTGTGGGCAGCTGTTCAAGACACAAATTCAAACTGGCCTGATGCAGATTTCTCCTCCTGTGCCACCCACAACCACGCACAACTGGAGCGCATGCTTCTGGGCTCTTAACCGCAGGGCCCAGGCCATAAGGAAAAGTGGGCCGAAGAAGCAGAGCAGGAAACAACTGCTTGTGCTGATCGACTTCGACAGTAATAACACGATCCGCAATCTCACCAAAAAGTGTCGCTCTCATGAGCAAGGGCTATGGAAAGTCTAAATAATGATGCAGAGGGTTTTAAAGATCTGAACCAGCATCTCAATACTTCAATCACACACTCTGAGGAAAGGGGCCATATGTCACCCTCTAACAGCAGTGACGCTGTGTTCATTCGTTTTATTATGAAAGAATCTGCTAAGGTTAATGGCTACTGACTTGGCCTTGAATCTGGCCTACCTCCCACTACCTGTGTGATCTCAGGAAGTTTACTTTCTCTATATTTCACTTTCAAGATCTATAAAATACGGGATAATAATTCCTACCTCATGGAGTTACAGTGAGGATTGATTGAGAAAACGTATGCAAATATATAAAAAGAACTATGTTTGTTTCCCAATGGGTATCTTTAATATTTAAGTCAAGATCTGAGAAACATTTAGTGAATTTGTTACATTGAATACACTCTGATTATAATAAATACCACGGATAAATTAATAGTAAATAAAGAGTAGTAACAACCTGGTTCAAAAACCAGGCTTAGTTCAAAAACAGTGTTTTTTCTTTCTAAGGCAGGTTGCCAAAGAGAAAGAAGGCTAGTTCACACACACACCTATGGAAAGGAAGGAAAAGGAGTGGGTGTCTGTGAAAGGTGGGGCCACAATGGGCGCTGGGGACATCCAGGGGTCTCGGGAACAGTCCTGAAGCGGCTCAGTTCCTTCTGCACCCTCCCCTGTATCGACACCCATGGGACACAACGCTCCTGTTTCCCAGGATGCCTTGCTGGAGGCTGCCCTCTCTCTCAAGTGGTGTGATAAAAGTTATTTACTCCCCAGCTACTTCTGCTTGAGCAGGATGAACAGAGAGGATATTCATAACACATTGCAGTTGTGCAGATGGCTGAGTGGCACGCTCGGCTGACGCAAAGCCCACTCTTGCTCCCTAGGAAGCAGGAGTAGCAGCTGTTTTGTTGGTGCCTTTTAATGGGGGTGGTTAAGAAGGGGTGGTGAACACCAACCACTTGATGATTAATATATATGCTTCTTCTTTTCTTTGAGTGTGAGAAGCAGTGTTCTTTTTTTTTTAATTTTTGTTGAGTTTATTGGGGTGACATTGGATAATAACATTATACAGGTTCCAGGGGTACGATTCTATGATACATCATCTGTATATTGTGTTGTGTGCTCACCACCCCAAGTCAAGCTTCCTTCCATCCCCATTCATCCCCCCTTCACCCACCCCCTTTCCCTAGCATTAGTTTGGACTTTATCACTGAAAAAGTACATGTTAAACAGCTTATCCCATGAACTTGCCACACCCACATCCATATAACACATACATCTTTGAGATTTGAGCTGAGTACATGCAACTATTAAAAGCCTATTTTAAAGTAGTGGTCATTGAATTTCTTTTGGAAGACAGATACATTTATGGGTTAGAAAAAAATAAATGTGGAGAAAATGATATGAAAAAATGTACTTCTACCAATAAATGTTACTTGATTGATAGATATTTTATGACTCCATATCTACTGGCCTTTGTGGAATTATTCATACACCTCCCTCTTTACTAAAGAGGTCAACATTTTCAACCTATGACAGATCAATTTTTTTAATGACATATAAAACACCTAAGTGACATAATTAATAAGGTGAATGTTCCTGGTATCCTTTGAATTCTATACTCCACAAGTGAGAAATAAAATCTACTTTTCAAGAGCTGTGAACACTCACAAGAATTGATTGTGCTGTAGGTGGCAAACAAATCTCACAATAAAATCCAAACCATGAAAAAATTCTGTGTTCAGATTTCAATAAGCTATAAACTAATTATAAAGCTAGAAAGCAAAAGAACCTACCACTGGGGAGTTGTAAAAACAAACACCTCTATCTGAAGCAACTCTTGGGTATAAATAAAATCTAAACCAAAATTACAGAATACTTAGGAAAGAATGTTCGTGAACCTCTGAGATTCATGACAAGAAAGAGAAAAATGCCCAGCCTTGTATTTTCTAAAATTAAACAGGTAGAACACAAAGAAATGAATGAAGCACCCAACTCAGGGACTTCACAAAAGAACAGAATAAACTCAAGCAGAAGAGATGAATTAATAAAAATGAAAACACCAATTAAGGCATTATAAAATGGGAGGAAAAATGAAACAGTCAGTTAACTTCATAGAGAGGAAATGGGAGAAAAACACTAATATATGAAATGGGAAAATAACCACAGACACAGAGGAAATTCAGAGAATTACAGGAGACATCTACGAAATATAAAAACACACAGCAAAAACAGGAGAAACGAACCTCAAGACTTTTACAACATGCATTTACCAAAAAGGCAAATGTACACTTGTTTAAAGTCAATATTTCATTGAAAAGCACCCTGAGGCAGTGGCTTGGACTTTGTAAAATATGGTTATAAAATTTAAAGATGTAACTTACTCTTTCAGCAAAGCCTGGAAGGTCTGGTATCGACACTGAGGCTATGCCCTTATTTTAAAATATAACCCAACTTCCAAATGTAATTGTTTCAAGGATTCTAAGGTCCCATTGAGAATTCCCATTTGGTGTCCAATTTAAAATCTGTAGTTAAGAGTGAGGCAACATTCTTCTTACATGGGTTACTTACAACGGCTTGTGACATCTGGGCTAAAATATTAAGTCAATAAAAATAATTGACTGAATCATAATGACTCAAAAAACAGTTCCAGTCCAGTGAGCTAACATTCCATTCCCAACAGGCAAGAAATTCAATATGGTTCTTTTCACATTGCCTCTGGCACATTCCCATTCAATTCAAGCATATTCGTGTACAAACAAGGTTTCCTTTACGGAAAAAAAAAAATGTTCACATATTTAAGTGATTTCTCACATTCACTCTCTCACAATTAAAAATAGAAATTACTTCAATACCTCAAACTTATGTGAGTTGGCTATGATCTAACTTTGACTGCCGGTTAAATACTCTTAGCTACAGGGGTGTTGCTACAAAAGTAGTATCCAAAGAAAGCATATGATAAGGGGAGTGGATGTTTGGAGAAAATACTCTCACTAATATTAGAAAAATTGCTTCCGGAAAAGTGGCTCAAAATTAGCCCTCGATTAAGGATGAATTTGTAGAGTGATTCTTGTATACGCAACAGAGCCATGTCTGGACTTTCCTAGTTCCTCCCGCACCATTGGGTTCCCCTTGAGAACATCTGGGAGGCCAAGCAATGACTGTGCAAGGAGGGGGGGGGTAACCATATGCCGAGTAGGGTCCCTGCTGCTGTAGTCATGTAACACTTTAGGGGGCACATGTGACATGCACCACAGACAAAATGAAGAAAATGTAGAACACGTAATGCTGGAAGGACCCTCCAAAAACATCTAGTCCAACCTTCCTTTAAGTTCCACCAACCTTCCCTGCCCCCACCCCCCAAAAAAACCAAGTCACAGATAAGACCATTGGGAACTAGAGGAATGATTTGGTTAATCCCAGGCCACAAACTAGTTGGAATAAAAACTCCAATAAAAGGCCTTCTGGACATTAATATGCTGTTAACTCTAGTCTCACCTCCATTACCAGATATCGTGCACAACTTCAGAAGAAGAGAAACACACAGATGCCGTCTACAATTTCTCCATTCAAACTAGAACCCTAAGAGTAAGAATAATTCCTATCCAAAGGTCTGAGTAACCAGTGAAAGAGCATATCTCTTGTTCGTTTAGGAGACAAAGTTGAGACCAGTGTTAATAAGGAGTGTTTTATGGAATCTCAGAGGTCTCTGAATCCATGATGTGAATCTCCCTTCCTTAATTAACAAGAATTAACCAAATTAATAGCATTAACTTGAATTAACTGTAATTTAGGTCCCACAATCTACATGACATACTGACTTTGTGGACAAAAAAAGGGAGGGGGGTGCTGAAAGTGACCTCACAGGGTGATCTGATCATAAATTCCTAACTGGGCAGGTCACAGTGGGTAATCATGCCCCAGGCATATAACTTCTTTAGTAAAAGGCTTATCTTTGCCTTAAGCAAGCCCTGTCCATTGTTTCTGTGCATCTAGGTTAACACACCTTTGAAATGCCTCTTTTTCGGACCCCTCAGAAGCATAACCACCCTCAAGAGAGCACATAATCTTGTTAACTGTCCTGCAATCCAATTCCTGCCTTGCTTTCTCCCACCTTCAAGTAATCTTCCTTAGTTTCCCTCCTTAATTCCAATCGCATAAACTGCAAAACTGTTATCATCCAGAGCATTTGAGATTTTGATCCTGGCAATTGTTATCAATTTGGCTCAAAGAAACTCTTATAAAAATTCTCTACAGGTCTGAATGTTTCTTACAGCAACACCTTTAACCTCAGGACCTCTCATCAGAACAGATGTTTTAATGGTAACTCTTCTTGAGAAGACATCAGTCTTCGGGCTATATGTTTATTTTACTTCTTATTCCTCTACTTCTATGCACATTTAAAAATATTTTATTATTTATAAATATCATAGAAGACTCTGGCTGTTCTTGCAGAAAACACAACCCTGTGTCTTAGGATGTAATAAATTTAAATATAATTGGAACAGTGGCTTCTATTGATTTCCTGACCCCAATTACCACATCTGGCTTTAGAATTTGACAACATGGTTTCCTAGCTCAAAAGAAAGAAACAACCCAACCAATTATAACAGTTAAAGATTAACATCTTGCCCGGCCGGGCATGGCTCATCGGTTGAGCGTCGACCTAGGATCCAGGCGATCGGGGTTTGATTCTGGGTCAGGGCACATGCCCGGGTTGCGGGCTGCAGCCATCAATGACTCTCTCATCACTGATGTTTCTATCTCTCTCTCTCCCTCTCCTTTCCCCTCTCTGAAATCAATAAAGATATGTTTAAAAAAAAAAGATTAACATCTTAATCCCATGGGGCATTGCTACACTGGTTATCATTTGGTCAATCCACTAGAAAAATAAATAAATAAAATGGTCCCTCAGATGACATTTTGACCAAAGACTGCCACAAGAAAATGCATTTTTTTCCCAAATAGAAATGCATAGGATAGAAATACCATAATGTTCTGAGAGTTAGAATTTAAGTAAGATTCAAACATCACATGACCAGAAGGCAAAAAAAATATCTGAAAACCTTCCCTCCCTAAGGAAAATTATTGCAATCTCAATGGTCCTTATCATATCATGGTTGAAATACAATATTCAGAAACTATTCAGTGCTGAAAGCCCTGAGGACAGCAGAACAGCAAGGCACCTGTCTGAAGAATTCCTCCAGCAGCGACATGGTCCAGCGGTGGTGGAGCTCCCACGCCTTGGCGGGATGGCTGATGTCCGCCGTGTGCAGCATCAGGGATAAGGCTTTGGGCTTCTCAATCCTGCAAACCCAAAGGAACCAAGCGCGTGCTGATCAAGCTCTCGGAACCTCAATAACAGTTTCATTAAAAAGCAGTAATGTTTTCATCCCTCCCATTCTCCCTCTCAGCCCCCACTTCAGCTGAACGGGGGGGAAAGTCATGTCACTCTACAGCTGAAATATTCTCCAGCTAGGCCTCCATGCTTATTGAGCTGGACACTTAAAAACTGACTCTGAGCTATGTCTGGAATGGCCACATCATTCAAAGAGACAAAAATCTGCCCAGCTGGTGTTGCTCAATTAGTTGAGCACTGTCCCATGTACCAAGAGGTCGCTGGTTCGATTCCTGGTCAGGACACATGCCCAGGTTGTGGGCTCGATCCCCAGTAGGGGGCGTGCAGGAGGCAGCCAATCAATGTTTCTCTCTCATCACTGATGTTTCTACCTCTCTCTCTCCCTCTCCCTTCTTCTTTCTCTAAAAAATCAATACTAATTTTTAAAATGTATATATTTTTAAAAGACAAAAATCCAAGAGTCACTCACTGACTTTTATGAGTTGCCTCTGCATTGAGTAGATTTTTTATAATTTAGTTTCCTGCAGAAAAATATTTTCAATTCTAATTGGGGCATATTCTGACTGTCCTTTTTATTTATTTCAACCCTGATGAGAATCTCTCTGCGACATGTGCAATTCTCATGTTCTTGCCTCCAAATATCCCCAGTTTATGAAACCATTTGGCAAAGGTCTCCGAAGGAGGTGCACTTTAAAGGTTCAAGGACATGGACGCGTTCCAGCTCAAACACCTGTGAAAACAGTGTCACAGGCCCACTCACGCTTCCGGCTGCTGCAGAGCTGTCTTCATCGCTTTGATCTGTTGGAAATGACAGGACATATCCGTGGCCATCACCATGTCAATCACCAAGGTCCGAAATTCCCTTTCAGGGACGCCCCATGGAGAAAAAAGATGAAAGTCAAAAATGGGAAGTAAAAATTAGTTTATTTTTGCCACTGCCAAGCAAAATCAGTTAATTAGTTGTGACATTTCTTATCTAACTTGAACCTGAAAATGACTCACAGGTCCCTTAGCTGCTCATTTTTTAAAAATCTCTTTTTCTCCTATTTCTTCAAATTTCATATTGATTGATCTTTTCAAGTTCACTGATTCTTCGCTCTGTCTTCTCCAACTTGCTACTCAAATTTAAATATTTAATTTTTCAGTTCTAAAATTTCTGTTTGCTCTTGTTTATAGTTTCATTTCACTGGTTAAATTTTACTGTATTTTATTACAAGCATACTTTTCTCTACCTCACTGAGCATAAATATAATAACTGCTTTAAAACTCCTTGTCTGATGCTTCCAACCATGGATGGGTTCAACTTGGAGACTGAACCCACTGACTGTGTTTTCTCCTCCAAATGAGTCACATTTTCCTGCTCTCTGCATGCCACTTAGATTGTCACAGAATGTGAGTTTCCCGTTGGTTGGCTCTCTCTTTTCTGGGGTTCTTTCTAACTCACTCGCTAGCAGCTCCGGTTGTTCCTATGCTGGTCTCTCTGGCCAGAAAAATAGTGAAGGTATTTGTATAATATAGTTTCAGCCAACTAGTGTGGCCTTGACTGAGACTGCCTTCAGAGTGAAATCACAAAAACATCACATTCTCCTATCACAGTCTCCAAATATTGACACCCCTTCAAAACTTGCCTAATTCTGTCCACTCTCTAGAGCCCTCAAGTCAATGGGGTTGTGTTTATTTGTTTGAATTTGTCCATAGTCTATAGCTGTTATTTGCAGGAAGACTGGTTTATTGGCAGCTAATCTGACCTGCTGAAAGTGGAATTCCATGTTATTCCGCTTTGAAATGCAGTAAATACCTGGAAAGACATTCGTTTACAAAGGTCCTAAAAAGTCAAATGCACTCATGTATCCAAACAAATCTATCAGATATTAACATCGCTTTCCTATCAAGACACAGGAGACTAAACATGTTTATCTTTCAGTTAATGGATTTCTGCAGGCGGCATACCCGGCCCCGGCCCCGGCCCCGGCCCTTCTCGCCCTCACCTCCAGTCGTCCTTGGAAAGGTTGACCAGGATGTTCATCTCCTCGTCGTCCTGAAGAAGGCGGTAGGCCGCACTCAAGTGGTGGTTTTCCAGCACCGACCTGTCGTTGTACAGAATAGCGGGGTCGGACCTGAACAGAAGCCAGAAGACAATTAGGGTGTCAAACAGTTGACAGTTTTCAGGTAACTCTTTCAAGAATACACCATCTCTTTCCCGTGTTTACCAGTGGCCTTTGCCCCCGTGCCATTTCTATCAACACAAAAGCTAAAACTAACACTATAAATTATCGATCGATGTACATAGGGTATTTTAGTGTCAATATGTGAATGTGAAATATGTGACACCCAATCTGAGAACTATCTGAAAACTGTACCATAACCAGACCTCAATATCTTTGCTAGTAGCACCAGAGGCGATTAAAATATATATACGTATATGTGTGTGTGTTACATATATATATATATATAGCTTTAGTGATTTCAGAGAGAGGAAGGGACGGGGGGGAGAGAGAGAAACATCAATGATGAGAGAGTCACTGATCGGCTGCCTCCTGCACGCCCCCTGCTGGGGATCCGGCCTGAAACCCGGGCATGTGCCCTGACTGGGAATCGAACCTTGATCGTCTGGATCCTAGGTCGATGCTCAACTGCTGAGCTACACCGGCCAGGCAATTCTGATTTTTCAAAATGTGGGTCAAGTCAAACTTCCTTATATTTTCTACAACTTTAATTTTTGTATTAAATAAAAGATTGTATCTTACTGCTAATTCTCTGAGCACATGCCACCTGCGGGAACACTCTGCGAGTTCCCCCGGCAGCAGCTGGATCCTAAGCTGCTAACATGCAGAAGCCACGCACGGAGCGCTGAGCGCGAAGAACACAAGGTCATACGACACCTGCCAGTCACTTTCTCCAGGACCACTCCACAGCTGGATGACAACCCACACAGAGCTGTACTCTATTCCAACAGCCTTAATTGAATGAAATCTGAGGTTATGACAGCCTGTTGGTTTCTCACCAGGCAAGCTGAGTCCCAGAGATGTAAGGTGACCTCACAGAGCCCCACAATGGCGAAGTGTCAGGGTTGGGACAAAGGCGAGACCTCTGACAGTTGGGCCATGGCCCCCCAAGATAACGTCCACCTGTCATTGGCCAAACTTTGAAATTTATCTAGCACACCTTTAAAGTGTTAGATTTAACATACAATCAAAGGACCAAAAACCTGGTCCCAGACTTGGTTTTCCGAGCAGGGAGCACACAGGCTGAGCTTTAGATAAAGTTGTTAGACACGGCTAATGTCTACATGTCATCCCAAACCCAGCTTAACTGAACCCGCTGGAGTTTCCCAGCGCCTATGGAGACACAGCGCAAAACAGGCAAATCCCCGGGAACGATCTGATCTCACACCTGTTAGGTAAGTGAGGCACCGACTGCCGCGTGTTGGGGACATTAAGCTATGTTCCCACTCCTGTAACTGATTTCCCTCGGCGCGTGGCTGGTCCTGACACTGATCTCCAGCCAAGATCCAGGTACAGTTCCACCACCTCCCTCCCTTCAGCAGGGGCTCCCATCCTCAGAGCAAAGATCCCACCAAATAGCAGCTCTGCCGAATTCCCTGTGTTTACAGGCCTTGCAGCAGGACCCCAAAGGCTGTTTCTCGCAGCTGAGACTATTTACATGGGGAGGAAGGAGACAGAAAATGCAGCCAACGGCTTAAGCTCTTTTGTCTGCTTCCATTCTATTGAAACCCCCCTTCTGAACGCAGACCAGAGGAAACTGTCGTCTTTTGTGTGCCCCACCATTAAGCGCTGGGTTCATTAAATACATGTAGATGGATTTATGAACACAAACCTGTCTGAACTGGGCACCTGCCCATCGAGGGAAATCGGCAAGTGTTTATTTGGTGTTAAACTCGCCCCTCCCTGCTGTGTTCCTTCTCTTTGCCTTGTCACCTCTCCCCAAATTCTAGCTTCTCTTGAGTCCTACATCAAGGCCCAGCTAACCCTACTGTCAGATTCTCTCCAGTTCTGCATCTTTGTCTTAGAGAAGGTAAGTTCTGAGTCCGGGAGAGGGCAGGTAAGGTTTCATCCTAGATGCAAATGACAATTGACTGGTACAACTGCCTGGAATTCTGTGCTGAGAGGACCACAAAGGATAAATCTGCAGCTACTAAGAAAAATATACCCAAATTGATTAGTGATGTCTGACAGTCAACAACTTCAGAGTGAAGCATGTAGACCCATATTTAATATCCCCCACACGTTTACCTGTGCAGGTTGTTAGGGAGGGTGCATAAGTGGCCCATGGGGAGACAACCTAGCTCCCCAAGTCCTACGCCACTGAACAGAGCAGAGGGGAAATCAGGGGGACTGGGGGAGCACCACCAGGATCCCAGAGATCAGAGGGTGAGAAGGCCCAGTTGCTGTTCATGTCAACAGGCTCCAATCCTTGCCTGTCCCCCACTGATTTAGTCTATGTGGCATCTGTGCCTTTCTGTAAATTGCTCCGTCTCCTATTAGAAACAGGGAGAGCATGCGCCCTGCATACATAAATCACACGTAGCTAGCATGAGAACAGAGGAAAAAGAGATCCGTATTAGATGTAGATAAAATACGAGCATTAGGAGCAGGGGGCTTCTTATACTTGATTGAAGCTGACCAGGCTGGTCTCTTGTTTAAAAATTCATTTTTCCAAAAACTCAAAATAGAGCAACCATGCAAAAGAAAGGTGGCAACACCTTTAGCTCTCTCCCTGGCCCCTCTCGCCCCTCCCCACACATTTCCAAATCCTCACCGGGTCTGGATGTGGAAGTTGTTGGTGGTCCCAGTGTGCTCGTAGTCGTGGATGGCAGCTGAGAAGATTATAGCAAAAATCTCCAGCTCCGTCAGCCAGTTCTGAAAGGGAGATGACAGAGCAATCAGATCATCTGTCTCCTTCTGTCCTCCGCTTGCTGACAACACACAACATCATCACCTTTCCACCCTGCAGCTGGCGAGCTACTGCCAGACACATGTTTTCAGACAGACAGAAATGGTGTTTTTCTTCCGTAAGGAGATGAGGGGACATGTGTCTTGAAAACAGCATGCCCACCCTGGCCAGTGTGGCTCAGCTGGTTGAGCATGATCCCATGCACCAAGAGGTCGCTGGTTTGATTCCCAGGTTGCAGGCTCCATCCCCAGTAAGGGGCGTGCAGGAGGCAGCTAACATGTTTTGCTCTCACATCAATGTTTCTCTCTTTCCCTCTCCCTTCCTCTCTCTCTAAAATTCAATAAAAAATATTTTTTTAAAAATAAGCAGATGGACAATTAATGGTAGCCTGGATGACAAGAGCAATGAAAGGGGCCAAGGGGTAGCTTTGGAGTTTGGAATCTTTTGACTTAAAAGCCGACTGGAGCTTGGGGTCTGATTTCTGTCTATGCAACCGACAACTTTTCAATACAACGCTGTTCAAGGATGTCTCTTGGAATTGAGCAAAATAAATCTGAAGGGATTCAAGCGTCTGCCAGGCATCTGAGCTAGCCAGCAATGAGCGATATACACAGATTACAATGAGTTGATGTGGAGGCCCGGGCATCACTGTATCAATGGGATGCTTTCATTCCCTGTGTGTCTCACACTTCATAAAACTGGAATGATTTAAAGCATTTTCCCCCTCTTGGTTAGTAATGAAAGGTTAGAGTCTCAATATGTGCTCCATTCATCAGCGTGCCCCCCACAGCTTTTGTAAGCCTGCAGCG
Source organism: Miniopterus natalensis (assembly GCF_054644295.1). Classification (NCBI taxonomy): domain Eukaryota; kingdom Metazoa; phylum Chordata; class Mammalia; order Chiroptera; family Miniopteridae; genus Miniopterus; species Miniopterus natalensis. The sequence continues at coordinate 78,023,631 of NC_142090.1, forward strand.
AAAGAAGTTTGTTTTGAGCTGCATTTCCGAGAGAGTGGGTGGGAAGCAGTTTCTATATTTAGGAATTATTCTGAATATGCCTGAATCGATCATGAAAATTCAACGGCAAATGGCAAATAAGCTCAATTAAGAACATTATGCAGTATGTCACGATCATTGGCTGCTATGATAATATACTTACGTTAATGATAACTTGCATTAGCATAAATGCTTGGGAGTTTTTCTTGAGGGCTAAAAAAAAATTTCACCTTTATATCTCCATAGTACACTACACAGCAGGCACTAACTAAATAGATGTTGAATAGATAAGTTCAAAGTACGTCTCACATCTACTTCGATCCTTACCACAATACTTTGAAGAGTCACATGAGGCTACTGAGGGGTAAGTAACCAGGGGCCTCTTTTTTTTGCCACGGGCATTGAGAAGCGTGGCTAAATACTGCAATGGCCTAAAGAAGTCAGACCTGGGACCAAATCCTGGCTCGGCTACTGTATATGTCTGCTAGGGCTGCCCTAAGGAAATGCCGCAGACCATGCGGTTTATACAAAAGAAACGTATCCTCTCAGTTCTGGAGGCTAGAAGAGCAAGATCAAGGTGTTGGCAGGGCTGGTTTGTGGTGGGAGCTCTCTTCCCGGCTTGCAGGCGACACCCTCTCATTGTCCCACGTGGCCTCCCACTGTGCATGCGCACGCCTGTGTCCTAGTCTCCTGTTTTCATAAGGACACCAATCATATTGGGTTGGGGCCCACCCATAGGACCTCATTTTACCTTAGTTGCCTCGTCAAAGGCCCTGTCTCCAAATACCGTCCCATTCAATGGGGATTAGGACTTCAGCACAGGAATATAGGAAGGGTACAAAATTCTGCCCATGAGCAGCCCTTTATGACAGGGCAATGTTGGCTCCTATTTTTCTACTGAATTTATGTCGTTTTCTCACTGGTTGATGTATTTATACGATCTGGATCTTAATCCTTGCTCCCTCTTGACTTTCCTCAAACACTACTTCACTATGATGATGTTTTATATCCTACAGAAGGTTCCAATACACTCATATTAATCAACAGTTTGTTATATAACGTTTGTGTTTTGAGGCTGGCTTAAGAAAGAATTTCTTTTTTCAAGGGTATAAACATATTCTCATATTTTCTTCTAATACAAGCAAATTTTTGTACCCACATCTTTAATTCTATCGTCTGATATTTGATGGATGATGTGAAGTGGGATAAAAATAATTTGTTTGTTCCAGGTGAACAACTGTCCCCAAAACATTTATTTTTTAACTCAGTAGTTTTCCCTGTAGTGTTGTCTACAGACATCTCCTCACCTTCTCACCTGCAATTCTTTCTTTATTGTATTATCCCTCGTTAGAGAACGAATGATATTTCTATTTATACTAATCCTTCAGTGCTAACTCTGCTGGCATACTCTTCTTAGGCTCCTGGCATGGCTCAACCTTAGAGTCACAACCATCTCAGATGAAATGTTACCTCTGGAGCGAGGCCTTTCTTGACTACTTAATGAAACTCCCAGTATTCCCTACGTGAGTGCCCAATTTTAATTCTCTTCAGGACACTAGTGGTATTTTCTTGTTTATTTTTATCAGTCTTCTCTCTTTAACCTGCCACTAGAATGCAAATTCTGTAAGAACACCAACGTATCCTTACCCTATAAAATGTAACTAGCACAAAGTAAGTGCTCAATAAATATCTGGGTTTCATTTTTGAAACTCTAATCAATCACCTTGTTATATTTGTCTATTTTGGCACGGATACCACGCTATTTTTATTACTATAGCTTCAGGAGGTATTTTAATATCTAGTAGAGTAACAACTACCCCACCACACACATTGTCTTTCACAAACTGTTTTTCAAGGTTGGAAAATATCTATTTTAGATAAATTTCAGACTCTGCTTATCATGTTTCATGTTAAATCCTATTGGAAATTTTATTGGTATTGTCTTGAATTTATAGATTAGTTTGAGGAAAACTGACATCTATATAACACTGAGGCATTAAAAACATGGTGTATTTCTTCACTTAGTTAAATATTATTTTGTGCCCTTAAGTGTAATAGTTTCCTTTTTATCAGTTTTCAAATTCTTCATAGTAACTTATAGATTTTTTTAAACTGCTGAGAATGTATGTTTTTCTATTACACATGTTAATTTCCAGTGTACAGGACAACTATTTTATCCAGATCTTATTGAGATCTTTTATTTGATTTAATAATTTGTAGTTAAATTCCTTGATTTTTTTAAAGGAGGTAATCAAATTATCTTTGCAGGATGCTTCTTTAACTTCTTTAGATACCATACTGCATGGCTGAGACCTCCAGAAAAATGCCCAGGGGCAATATTAATGTAGGCATTAATGCTTGGCTCCGCATTTCCATGGAACCACCATTAACTATGACATTTGCTCTAAGTTTCTGACAGAAATCCTTTATCACATTAAACAGGTTCCCTTTGTGGTGCTTCTATAATTTTAAAAATAGCTTTTTAAATAATATTTTAAGAAATCAGCTTTACAATGAGGAAGAACTGAAAACTGGTGAGAGGTTTGGGCGAAATCCAGCAAAGTATTTTTTAAATTGAATTTACTGGGGTGACATTGGTTCATAAAACCATACAAGTTCCAAGTGTACAACTCAATAAAACTTCATCTGCGCCGTGCATCGAGAACCCATCGCCCCAAGCAAAGTCTCTTCCCATCCCCACTTCCCCTCCTTTGCCCACCACCACCTACTCCCCACCCCCTTTCCCCCTCTGGCTGTCACCACACTGTTTCCTATTGTCTGTACGACCATAATTCCTAACAGTTGAGTTTCCTTTATGGGGCAGACAGAGCCCTTCATATTCTTGACACTTTATTCCTAACTGTCACAGTACTTCCACAAGATAGAGTACTTTCACCATCTTAGAAAACGAGGACATCCTGACTCAGAGATTCAAGCAATTTATCATAGGTCACAGAATCTAATAAGTAATTAAACAAGGATTTCTATCCAACTATATCTAGCTCCAAAGCCCACACTCCTCCCACTGTATCCCATTTTTAATTCAGTGAGATATTAGACCAAGTCATTCAACATGCCCTCGTAAAAAGCTAACAGATGCGTACCGGGTTTATGAGCCAATGGATAAGCATACCCAGAGAATGTCTATCTTGACGTCAGATCTGAAGGTTTCAGAGTAAAAGGTCCTAGAGCCGGACCACGGAGGCCGCCTTGGCCTGTGTGATCCCAGGGCTCCCGTGTGTACTCACAGCGACTCCCGTCTTGTAGAGGAGGTAATGCACCGTCTGCGTGACATCAGCAGCGTGCACTAAATTGTGGTAAGGATTTTTATGCTTGCTGTATCCCACTTCCAGGGCCTCCACAAACGAGACGAGTGCAGAAATGGGGATCTGAAAAAGAGCAGCAGGGTTAACGGGCTAGTCAGTCGCTTTACGTGAGGAACAAGCGTTACACAGGATCATCTCAAAGACATGTAGGGCAGAAGGGGGTGCGTTCATTTATTTCTCAAGCAAAGGTGCCGGCCTCTTATTTTCTGAGAAATAAATGAACACATGCTGTGCGGCGTATCTCATTTATTTATGACAACACATAAAGTACACCAAGATCTTAGTTAAGTGATTGCAAAATGAACACAGGTGGCCACCTCCTGAAAAATTGTGTCCTTTAGGGAAAGTAATTGCAGGTACTGGACACATAAAAAACAAAAACAAAAAAACAACATCATAGTCTGTTATATATGGGAACAGAAACAACCTGTATCCCTATGTCCATTACTTGACAATTTATTATAGGTGTGTTGCAATTTGGAGTAACATTTCCAATTAGCCTAATTGCTTTTCTGTCTCAAATGTGTATAACATACAAACCTTCTTTTTCTATGTGGCAGAAAGTGAAGGACAACTGTAAAATGCACCCTTAAAACAGTCATTGTGTTAGTTTTCTGAATCAACTCATTTGTTCAGGGTAAATTATCAAGTTCAAGACTGGGGGGAAGGAAAGAGTGTGTTCCAGGGGACAAAGCATCACGTTAGGAGGGGGAAATAAGGCCAGTGCTCCTGTGATGCTTTGTGAGAGCTGTGGAGTGTTTTTCCTGGAGCCCCATCTTCTCTGCTTCGACCGAGGTTCTTGGGGCTGCTCGTGAAAGATCTGCGAACACTGAAATGCATGGGGGCTCTGCTCCGAGGACAGTGTCCCAGGCAGTCACTGGATTTCCAAACAGCTTTCTGGTGCAAAGAAATGAAGGACCACTGCCATCAAATATTTACGGCTATGTAAGAAATACAGCCCCCAATACGTGGTCCTTCGGAAAGCACAAGGGCACCGTGTGGTCCAGAGAGGTCAAGGGTTGCGGAGAAAAAGGCCTGCATTCCCCAGAGGCTCATCCACAGGATGAGAAGTCCAAGGAGCATAAATGCCAGGTGTCAGCACATGAATGAATCCGCAGGTCGCCTGGAGAACCCAGCCGGACCCCCGGAGTCTGCGCAAGGAGAGGCTGAAGGGTTGAACCCTGGGAACGAGCCGTGCTCTTTACTTAGAGCTGAAGAATTCATCTGAAGCATGAACGGCTGGGCAACACCGACGAGCTGTCACAGACGATAAGTGAGCCTATTTGTCTGCATTTGAGTCAAGTGGTGGGGAAAAAGTTTGCAGGGACAGCAGCCGTCTGTGTCTCCGGCTGATGGCAGCGGGTCGCGCCCGAAATGGGGCTGAAGCGAGGTGAGCGGGGAGAGCTGCGGGAGGCCTGCTGTTCCGCCTGCGGCGGTGCTTCTGGGAAGAGTGGGATCCGAACCTGTGGTCCAGCCTCTCCCGGGCCAAGGAGCCCCACCAGGCGGCGGAGTAACGAAAAGTTCCCACCGCAGGAGTTCATGGCAGCGACTGTCGGGATGATGCGTCCCAAGTCACCCCGAGCAGTTTGGAGTCTGTATTAAAAGGGTGCTCTTGGCCTTAGTCCCACTGTCATGCAAAGAGAGGTGTGTGTGTGTGTGTGTGTGTGTGTGTGTGTGTGTAATTAGGCACTGACCTTGAAACGGCTGATCAGATCGTAGCGTGTGAGTAATTCATAGAAAATGAATTTCAGAGCATGGTCCCCGCTGGCTTCATTGAGGGAAAAGACATCGAAGGACCACCTGTCCACGTCCTGCAGGACCAGGCAGGCGAGAGACCGCGTCAGTCCACAGCCGCTGGCACAGCCACCAATCCCCCAACCCGCGCCCGGGGAGCGGCCCGCACCTCACCCGGGATTTCACAGCCCGACGCTAATGCCCTTCCCACTCTCACACTTCGTTCAGCCTGGCAGACCTACACAGCACTCGCTGATCAAATATTAAACAGTTTCATAACTAATAACAGCAGCTATAATTTATTGAGTGCCTACCATATCTAGGCATCGTGACCAGTAATAAATACATAATTTATCCTGAAAACCACTCGAAGGGATAGGTTTTATTAGTCACAGTTTATAGACGAGAAAACTGAGAAGTTACCTAACTTCCTTAATGCCCCATCACAAGTAAGTGCTAAGGACACTGATGGGCCCAGCACACAAACACATGGTCACCAATACCTAAGCGGGGGCTCTGTCCATTAACCCCTTCCACTACCTACCCCGGCTGAATTTCCAATTTTTCATTCATTCAACAACCTTCCGTGCCTCCCTACTCTGAACTTCTCTCCAGTCCCTTGAGACCATCTACAGACTTCCTCTTAGTCCACAGTTGAGAATATGAACCTACTTTGAAGTGTTCAGAAACACGCAAGACATAGAACACAAAATAGGGTGTCACTTCAGTCCAAACTGCTCAGCTGAACCCAAGGAGAAAGCCTTCATTTCGTGGGTCAGAAAAATGTTGCTACTTCTGGAGTCACTGATCTGGGGACCTGGTCCTCAAATCTGTTAAGTCATTTTACTGAAAAAAGTAAAACTAAGAGCTAAGCTGAACATACACGTCACGTACTGTTTTTGAAGTTCAAAGCCCTATTTGTCTATAAAGAGCTACTCCAAAATATATGTAAACGCTATCTGACAGGTCTTTGACTTATAACCAGCTATTTATAAACAAAGGTGTGTTTAACCGATAGTTAAAGTAACAGTCATTTGGTTTCTCATTGTGACAGAGTCTCACTTTCAATAGAGAAAGTGTAGGGCTGTGAGCCTGACAATAGGGACCCATGTGAGACCACATAAGTCCAGACAAGGTGTCAGATGGTGCCTTGGAAAAGACCTTGGCCATCAGGAACTGCTGGCCTGAGTGGCACTCACCTCAGCCCTCGCTGCATCCCAGCATCATCCATCCATCCCAACCCTGTCTCTCTCCAAGCATCCCACTGTCAAGATCATCCCAAGGTCATCAAGGGTCTCCTTCATGGATGCCAGGGCACAGAAAAACTGAATTTCATATAGGGAAAAGCAAACTTTTCCAAAAGGGTCCCAAACTAGATGTTTCAATTCACACCAGTGGCAACCTCACCTCAGTTTTCAATCATTTTTCTTCCATTACAGTAACTAAAGAAATAGCCTCGAGTATTGGACACATTTTTTTGTGTGGCAGGCACAGTGTAAGGTATTTACATGCATTCGCAAACCTTCACAACTCTAGAAATAGGTGTCACTTTCCCCAGACTTGCAGATGGCAACCTCAAAGAGATGAAGTGAAGTGTCCAATGCCATTTGGTACCAGAACCAGGTATGAACTCCAGTGACACCACCTAGTGACAGCATTGCCGGCAGATGACATCATAAATTCCATGAATATATGCTGTGACCCAGGCCTCATGCCCTAAATGCCCCAATAGGGCCCAGGCCATAGACAGTGGGGCCGTTTCAGATTAACCCAAGACCTGAAGCTTCACCCTGATGACTATCATTGGCATGGTCGTGACATCTGGTCTCTGGCCATTGATCCTAAAGAAAAGGCCTCTGACCACTCAGTAGGTGGGATGACACTTTGTCCTGTCTGACAATTTCTAGTGCTACTCTCCAGAATGAATATAAAAGAAAAAGGCTATTACTGGAAATAAAGAGATCCTCATAGCAAGAAGACAAGATTTATTCTGAATATTAGGACTTAGAGAGGTGAGAGCATGAATAGAGAGCGAGATGGATGTCCTCTCCGCCCCTCATTTTCAGAAGGCTTAGCCATAATTCTCAAATTTCAGTGTTCTTCAGAAGCACCTGGGGAGCTCAGGAAAAATGCTGATTTTCAGGTGGGGGGCTCTGCAAAATCTTGGTGTGGGATCAGTTAAACAGTTAAACAGTTTAACTGTTTAAACCAATCTTCCTCTCTTACCAAAGCTGGCCCGAGAGCCGTTCCCATGGAGAAACTGCGCGGACTTTGCATCAGCAGAGAGTGAAGGAGGCCCGCGCCTCATTTCCTCCCAATTCAAACCTCACTCTCCAGGGTGTCCCTTCTGAGGTCACACAACGGGTCCCTTCCAAGGGACGGAACACATCTAGACTCCCAGTAACCCCACCTCAGAGGGCTGGCGACAAAGCAGCCCGAATTACAAACTAGCATTTATCGAATGGAAAGAACAAAAATGCCACACATGTCAAATTTAGAGGTGGGAGGTGGTTAAATATTCTCTTACTTAAATGCTGTTCTATGCCACGTTCTTACATTAATCACAAAGGTTAACGTGCCAGTCGCCTGATGGCTATTTATTGAATTGTACTCTCCTAGTCCTTGGGGAAATTCCTGTAATAGAAGCAAACAGTAGTGATCCCATACAAACTGCTGGCAGTGAAGTGAAGTAGCCTTTTTCTAACAGGCACCACATTTAAAAAAAGAAGAAAGAAATTTCAGTGAGATCTCTCCAGCTCACCTCCAATCCACTGCAAATAAAACCAGAGTCTAGGGAGGCAGAAAAAGATTACATTTAAAAAGGTCCCTGAACTTCCCCATGAACAGGGGACAGGGCCAATAGAAAAAGCCTCATGCACATATCAGCAATACTTGAGGAGAGGGTAGCAATTCCAGGGTACCTGGACCATCGAGGTACCCCTCCCCTTAGAAGACATACGTGCATATGAGAATCGCTTTTCCCTAAGCATAAAATAACAATCCACACACGTCACAGGCTGTTCCACGTTTCCCTCAATTACTCTACGTAGGAAAGATGCTCTCATTTGGAAAACATATTTTCATAAATTTCTTAGTACCTGTATAATCACCTGTATTTATGTTCACAATAAAGGGAGGAATTAAAAATGAAAGATGCTTTTAATGTTCCTAAGACTCGCTCAATGTTTCAATTTCAATTATGAAAATCAATGCAGCTTTATAGTGGGTGTTATGAAACATCAAATCTTATGCGAAACGGTTTCGCTGATTAAATGGGAAATGTCGCCGTACATCACACAGATATATTAGGCATTAAAGTGGGGGGTGAAGGGGAGTGAGAGAAAGTGTGTCTTCTTGCTGTACCCTCCTCGAGTACCCTTCCTGTTCTTAAGATAAGGTAAGAAGAGACACTATTGATAAGGACACATAGTGCACTTGATCTTAGCCAAAAAGCCTGGAAGTAATTCGCCTGTTAGAAAGGCTTTATCAACAAGACACGTGATAAGTGTTGGGAGGGTCGTGGGGACAAGGAACCCTCATACAATGTTTATGGGAATGTAAATTGGTGCAGCCACTGTGGAAAACAGTATGGAGATTCCTTAAAAAAAAAAATAAGAATAATCATAGGGCCCAACATCCCTCTTCTGGGTATCTACCCCAAAAAAGTACAATCATTTATTCATAAAGATGTACGTACCCCTGTGTTCACTGTGCATTACTCACAGTGGCTAGCACATGGAAACAACAAAAGTGTCCTTCGATAGATGATTGGATAAAAAATACATGGTACAGACGCGTGCACAGCGGACTGCTGCTGAGCCATAAGAAGGGACGAAACCCTGCCCTTTGCGACAGCATGAGTGGATCTACAGACTAGCATGCGGAGCGAAGCGAGCCAGGCGGGAAGTCAAGAACAAAACGATTTCACTCACGTGGGCCGTGAAACTGAAAGCAACCGATGAACAACGAAGACAAGGAAACAAAAACTTAAAGCTAAAGACCACAGTAGGGTGGCTGCCAGAGAGAAAGGGGGGCGGGGAAGGTACAAAAGGCCCAGGGGCCCAAATGCATGGCCGGAAGGAGACTAGGCTTTGGGCGGCGAGCACACGCGGAATATACAGATGACGTATCACAGAATTGTACACCTGACACCTCTATCCTTGTATTAACCAATGTCACCCCAATAAAGTTAATACAACTGAAACGCAAGATGAGACAGAAAATGGAGAACTGAGAATCTCAATACCCAGGATCTCACAGATGCAGCTCGTGAAAGTCTCTGAGACATGAGAAAATAACTATATCACCAAAACGGTCCTAAAACTTTCCCTTGACATTAAATTGATCAAGAAGCACTCCCACCCTCGATTCCACGAATAGGTAATTTAAGTTACACTCTGAAAATATCATCAGGTTTCAGGGAAAGACAAGAATAGCTTTAACCATGGTGAGAATGTGGGGACGTCCCTGAGTAAGTGGACGCAACTTCATGGGTAGACACCACACAGTGTCGACCAGCCCACGGACCCTCAAATCCAGATGCTAGATCAGCTTCAGCACAGCTGGGATACCCTCAGACCAGTGGATGTGAATCCACACACACCTGGAGGAATATATCTGCTCTGGGGCTCTTAGAAATATTCCGCACAATGCCAAGAGCTTGCCTGAGTGGAAGTGGTTCTGAGGAGTTAGCCCACGGAAACTCAAACATCTGCAGGGCTTCAAATGGGACTTTTGGGCTCAGTGAGAATCTTGGGAAAACGGTAGAGTATATGGAGAGGGTAAGGGCTCTGGGGCAGGCATTCAGGCCATAAAATGTGATTGATAGCTTACTAGGTGCCCGGAACTCTGGTATCAAACCTTAGTCCTGACCCTAATTAACTGTCTTTTTTTTTTTTAATCTCACTGAGTCTCAGTTTATTCATCTGTAAAATGGACTCAGAGTAGATGATCCTATAATGGTACAAGTATGATCACCAAAGATTTTCCTGATGCTGCATATTTATAACCAGATCAAATTCAAGCTTCTCTGGCCAGTCAGACTGGGCCCCATAATGAAACGACTCCTAGGAAGTCGAGAAATATGAAACCCACAGAGTTGCATTTAATAAAAAATCAGCAAGATGAAGGCTGAAAAGATAGGATCCCGTTAAATAGGTAAGTAAAAGATAATAAAAGTAAAAAAATCAGGAATGACAGGGAAATTTGTAAATGAACTACAAATGAAAGCCTCTTATTTTTTAATGACAAACGTAACTGTGCTTTTTATGAGGTTCCGTGTACATTGTAAGACTTTTTCACTGGTATTACCTTTAATGCTTCAATAACCGCCGCTGGGTAGCTCAGTCCAACCATGTTTGACGTCCGCCTATACATTCTGGCAAAGTCAGAGAGGGAGAAAATGCAATATCATATCTCACAGAGAAGAATCAGCAGCTACGGACTCTACCGAGTACCGACAAATAATGAGAAGTCGTGTCACCTGGCGACCCAAGGAACCTAAAACTTCTTATACCCCTTTTCATAGTCACTCAAGTGGCCTACGTGTAAAATTCAAAAGAAATTAACACAACCCCAAACACAGGAACTGTTGAAAACACGAAAGGGTTCATCTATGTGGCTCAAGTTGGAAATTAAGTTGTTCAAGAGGCTTCTGGCCTCTCTGCCAGAAGCGAATTATCTTTCCGCAGAGACAGTGTGCAGGGTAGGACCTGGACGGAGGGCTCCTATGGGCCACCCATTTAAAGAGCTGGTCTTCAGCACCGCCAGAAACAAGCAGGGACGCGTCCCAGGTGAACTGTGGCACATCTAAAACCTGTAATCGTACAGCAGGATTATGGGAAGACTAAACCCATTTTTACAATAAGGATTAGAGGAACAATAATTCCACTTCTGGAACCTATTTCCAGGGAAGGGGGGCAACGCAATTTCAAAGAATAAAATGCCTAACGGAACTGGAAAGTTCCATGGGGAGCTCAACCCCTTTCAATGAGCTGCCCTCCCAGGTCAACGACTGTCCCCGGCCTGTCCCAAATGCAGGCCATCAACCACATGTGTCAAAGGGCAATAGACTTGATGACGTTCCTTCTTACAAACTGAGAGACTGACTCAAACCCAGTCTTCTCTACTTAACAAGAAGAATCTGAGCAGAGGCAGAAACTTGACCTAAAGATGCTACAGGGGGTAAAGGAGCTATGTTTCTGCCATCTCTCACTCCAGACTACCTGCTTCCACCCAGAATCTGCAGGATTTATATAGACATCAAAACTACAGCAAAGCAAATCTCCCGGTGTTTGGAGGCGGGTGTTCCTCGGGTCATCGAATGGGTGACAGCCGCCTTTACCTCTCCACGAATATCCCGGCCTGCACCGCGTGCACGATGCTCTTGAACCTCGGCTTCTCCTCGCTCCGCCGCAGCATCATCCCCATCTGGCGCGTGAAGGTGGAGGCCAGCCAGTCTCGGACCTCGGAAGGCACCGCGTCTGACTGGATGTCGCTGAGCTCGTCCTCCGTGTCCAGGAGTCGCCTGGACACAGGGAACACAAGCCAGACACTGAGATGCAACCTGAAGGGAGGCCTCTCTGTTCAGAACAGCTGCTCCTTCTGTCCACCCCCCCTGCACACCCAAGTGCAAAGAAGCCAAATTAAATTGGCCACAAAAAACACAGCACCTTTCAGGGAAGGTTCTCAGAAGCTCACCATTTGCCCTGCAGGAATGCCTTTTCTACAATTTCTGTTTCAGGATGGCTCTCTCTACCAGACTGGACAAAGGAGCTGAGCCAGAGAAAGTCAAATATAGTCCATTTCAGGCTCTGTCACTTTCAGACCCACCGCACTCAGGAGCAGCCAGTATCTTTATTCCCAGGATTGCGGCATTTGAATGGGCTCCAAACCTTCCATTGAAAAATGCTTTCACAGGGAGGTTTACTGCATAGATGGGCCATGTGGCATTATTTTGTTTGTTTGTTTTTTTAACTGACATTTAAAGACTTTGCTACAGGCAATAATACTGTATTATAAACTTCCAAGTTGCTAAGAGACTAGATCTTAATTGATTCCACCACAAAAATACAATGATAATTATGTGATGTGTGAAGGTGTTAGCTAATGCGGTGGGGCAATCATGGTGCAATATATAACTATATCAAATCAACACACTGTACGCCTTAAACTTCACAAAGTTATATGCCAATTATATTTCAATAAAATTAAGCTTTTTAAAGAAAAATAAATAGACTATAAAGTATTGCTCAAATCACATCAGCCTAAACAGTGTCAACTGCTGGTTTGATAGGCCATCACAGAAATTTAAGTATCAAAATTCAAGCAAAATTCCCAAAATAATAGAGCTGTATTTGAGCCCAGAGATTGGAGTCATGTCTCAGGTGTGCTTAGCTGATTTTTCAAACTTGTTCACAGGTCAGACCACTAGAACAGAACATAAATAGCACTAAGGTGCATAAAACTCAAAATTTTACTTTATACTTATATGAAGCCCTACTAAAAATAAGGAGTCAAAGGTGTCAATGAAAAGATTTTCCCCCCTTTAGACACATCACTTGGGGGAAGGGGAGAAAGTATAACATTTGGGGGGAAAAAACTATGATATCAAATTTCCTTAAGTTAGCAGCCAAGCATGATACGAAAAACTAAGCCACACAATTCCCAGATCACCGGGAAATCCTCTCCGCTGGAATCGGGCACAGGGACGTCGGACGGCACAAGTGCTGACACAGGAGCCCGTCTCAATTTCCCAAAGAAGGGAAGGAAAGCCCTTCACAGTCATCACTGCGACATTTTTCAAAAGAAAAGCAATTTCGTTGTTTTCAAATGCATTTAGTAACTGGAAGCACTTTAATACTTTTGGGTAATTCAAGTGCAAAGAGTCTGCTAAGAAAATCAAGGGCACACTTAAGACCGAAGGAGGCACACGAGGCGCCTCAGGGAACAAACTCTCCGCCTGCTCCAGGCCCCGCTCACAGGTCCTGGAACTACCGCGGCTCGGAGCGCGCACGGGCCGAACCACGTGCGGGCATCCTGGTGGCGGCCTGCGTTGGACTAAGGGAGCCTTTGCCCCCTGACGCAGCCTCACGTCACTGTCATCGCGGCCACGTGAGGTCACGTCTATCAAACGCTCCTTTGAGGGCCCACGCGGCCCAGAGGAAAGGGGAAGCTCAGAGCCACCCCCATCTGACTGTGGGGACGAAAGCTCCGAGGCCGGTCATCAGAATGCCACCCTGCCCGTGCCCCGGGGTCATTTCAGAAGAGCCATGTGACAGGAAAGTCACCATCACCCTTGTCGCTTGCGGCTCACCTGGTTTCATCGATGTACACGGACTCAAGCACTGCGGCTGCATATTCCAGATTCTTCTTAAGATCTACCACCGAAGCCTCCCCTCTCTCTAATTGTTTGACCAAAGACCGTAACCTGGGGGGAGGGAAAAAAGACATAATTCAATTAGAATAAAGGAAACAAGGGATAATTCGACAATTACACCGGCACATTTCACAGCATTCGATATTTTTATGTAGCCCAATACATCGAAAAGGAAAATGCGAAGCTGATGATGGAGCCCACCGGTATTTCTCAAGGAGCAAGTTATAAAATAAATGCCCCCATTTTTGTGAAGCAAAAACAAAAATGTTCTACTCCACTAGGCACTGACCACCCCCAACACTTTCTAGCCTCTTTTTGTGTTTCCAGGGTTCCCTGAGTTACCACCGGTTTTGCCCTAACTGGATGCAGTAAAGCACGACCAGGTTGAGATTCTGCTGCGTTGACCCTGCTTTGTTCACGGTGACCGGGGAGAGCAGCAGCCTCCTGGGCCACGGCTGCTCCAGGACAGGCAAGCAGATCAAACCACCAAAATAACCTTAGAGCCCACAAGGTGACGTGGAGGCAAACTAGTTCCCTGGACAGAACTCTTCCTCTAAGGGCAGATAAACTGCCTTGTTCAAAAAACCGACAAACATGAGGATGGTGATAAACCAAGGTGCTGAGGACAAGGCCTTCCCCGCTGCTAGCCAAGGCTTCCAGAGAGTGAGAGAAATGACAAAGCGCGCTCTCCTCGGAGGACTTCGCAGGGAGAGCCACAAAAGGCCACCAGGCGGTCAAAGTCCAGGAGCTGAGAACACTACACACCACAGAGATCTGGAGACAGGACAACACTTCAGACAGACAGCCATCAAAGAAAAAGAAAAAGAGCGGAAACTTTGAGGATAGTTCACAACGTATGGGCTACGCAATACCAGGCGAGTTATTTAACGTCTATGGGTGTCGGCTATAAATGGAGATCCAACCGCCCAATTTCCTAGCTTTCTGTAAATGTGAAATCACACTGATATTGATACAGTCACATCAACTGTGTGACCCACTGTTGGTTTTTCCTCCCACCTTTATTGAGATGTAATTGACATATCACATTGTGTAGGTTTAAGGTGTACGATATGGTGATTTAATACATGTATATCTTGGCAAATGATCACCACAATATGGTTAGTTAGCACATCCATCACCTCGCATAGTTACAATTTTTGCGTGTGTGGTGAGAATATTTAAGATTTACACTCTTAGCAACTTTCCCGTATACAATACTCAAAACCAGCATTTGCTAACTCGTCCCCATGCTGCACATGAGATCCCCAGAACTTATTCATCTTATAACTGGAAGTCTGTGCTCTCTGACCAACATCTCCTCACCTCCCGGTTTTCTTTTATAAAGGCAACTGTTATCATTATAGTCACTGTCATTATTTGGTGACCAGATGAGAAACATTCTGGCAGGATCCTTAAGATTATTATCAAGTCTCCATTTCCCAAGGCTGAGCCCACCTTCCTGACTTCAAAATACCCTCAGACTGGCATTCACAAGAGAGAACAGTTTGATTTCTTGGCAAGATGTAAACTGCTCCCCTCCAGATCCACATGAAATGATCAGGCATAAAAAAGGAAGGAAACACTCTGGATCAACCTTCAAAAGTAGGCGAGAGGGTCAGCCGTACAAAAGAAATTCCCAGGAACTTCCATGATGTAAAATACCGAGGAAATTCGACTTGAGACATCACTTGACTTGTGCATCTCTGACATGCAAAGGGACATATGCAAAGGACACAAGCAGAGGCCTCTGCCCCCTTGGAGGTGAGGTGGGCCCAGGGGCCCCCGTCAGCAGCATTAGGAGGTGCTCTGGGTTTCAGAGGCAACGCGGGACAGGGAGCTGGCACCCAAGGACTTAGAGCCACTCACACACCGGAGACAGACAGCCTGCCAAGGAGTGAGAGATTGCAGGGGCGAGCCCGAGAGCTGTTCCGAAAAAGGAATGGAAGCTCTTCAGCAAAACACATTCCCGGGGAAGTCTGCCTCTAATTTTCACTCTCACCTCCAGGGGCCCA
This sequence comes from Miniopterus natalensis, assembly GCF_054644295.1. Taxonomy (NCBI): domain Eukaryota; kingdom Metazoa; phylum Chordata; class Mammalia; order Chiroptera; family Miniopteridae; genus Miniopterus; species Miniopterus natalensis. The sequence continues at coordinate 78,039,098 of NC_142090.1, forward strand.
ATTACCCTCAGGTTGTTTGGACTGGCAACTGGTAAAGTAAATCGAGGGTAAATTTAAACTTTTTTATTTCTCCCTTCACTGGGGGCTTCAAGTTCCTGCCAGGAACGCCGTGAATCTCTAATAGGACTCATCTCAATTTTCAAAACCTCAGAGAAAAGAACAAGACGTAACCAATGGTGAGGGGAAACGAAGACCAACAGAAGTGGGAACCAGGTGGGCCTGCCCACTGGTGACAGGGCTTCCACAAGAAACAAACACACACAAGCGGCTTTGATCAAGTAGGTTTTCCTGGACTGAGGAAAAACCTTTATGAATGGATGAAAGGTGACCAAATAAAACCAAAGAAAAAATAAGCGAAAGCATCTAACGTATGCTGTTGTAATTGTTTATTTCAAAGAATAAAGAAAACAACTTGAAAGTCTTTGAGAAAATAAAATACATTATTTAAAAATAAAGAAAATTCAATCTGGCCCCAGACTCCTATCCTACCAAAAATCAGAAAGCCAATTTAACAATAGCAATTGTTGAAAACAATATGGTATAATTCAAGATATCTATATTTATATTTCATAGAATCACCCTGTGTATGTGAAGCCAACAAGTATATTCTCAGGTGTGGACAAATTCAAACTTTCATCATTAAAATGCTTTTCAGAAAACATGAACTTTAAGGCATACTCTCTGACAGTGATCTTTCCTGGGTCTCCAATTAATTGTGGATTCACGACATAGATTTAACCAAGCCAGCCTTCACAGAATAAACAAGCAGTTTAGAAAGATTAAAGATGCGGCAGATGAAATATAATGCTAATTGTACAAAGACAAGTTAGCGTGAAAATGACTGACACTTCTTTTCCTGAGACAAGTTCCTAGGTCACTTTTTCTATTATAAGTTAAAACCATCAAACATACTGTTTGTAAATGCCACGTATTTGAGACAGAAACCAACGCCTCCTCCCTCACATTCTCAGTTCACTTGTATTTCACAAAAGCGCTTTAGGACTTAGATTTCTAGCACCTGCATGAAGGGACAGACAGGAGGAAGCCCCAAAGGCCTGCGGAGTCCATTCCCAGGCCAGGGCATGACCCCAGACTAACACACCCGCCGCATGCTGAGCACCTAGACATGCCCAGGGACACACACCCATGAACGAGGGGGTCAGGCCCCACAGTACCAGTGTCATTCATTTCTCCAAGAGCCACTTCAAACCCTCACTCTGACTCTATTTGACAAGCTTAAGGACGCTACTTAAAAACTGATTACAATCAGTCAAATACAAATAAAATGATTAAGAACATTATATATGGGCTATCACTTAATATCCACCCTTGTTAACAATCCCAATTCCCACTCCTGGGGAAGCACAACACTGGGGACATTAAGTCATGAAGAAACTCATGTCTCTTGTGATCCGGCCGCCAGGACCCCAGGCGGGCAAGAGTGGTGCTCCCAGGGAAAGCATTACTGTGAACCCTCTCAGCATTTCAGATCAGCTGCTCTGAAATCATCGTCCCCAGAAAGTCCCCCACTTTGTGCCACAGTGAGCAGAAACCAGCCGTGTGGGGCTCCCCCTGATGTGGTCACCAGTAGTGCCAGACGCTGGGCACGGCCACATTTATGTAACCAGTGTGTAGGTCTGCCCCGGCAGAAGGCTGGAGACAGAAGCACACAGTGGCGTCAGCACACCGAGGGAAGAAATGACACCGAGTAAAGCACCTTTGGATGCGTAAGTGGCACCAAAAACTCAAGTCTACTCCCCCCCTTCTAGCTCAGGAGAGGAGCAGAAGACTCTGCCAACACGCTGGCGGACAGTGAGGGGGACCTCGGACAACACCCAGCCCACAGTCGCCACCCTTTATTCACGGACAACTGAACAGGGGAAAAAAACTCTGAAAAGATTCAGCAATAAGGGAGCAGAGAAATCAGCGCTCAAATGCAGAGAAAGACTCACTTTTCAAAAGAAAATTCACGGAAAGAAACAAATATATTTTAGGGAGCATCTGTCCGCGTTATGTTCAAGGCAATTCAGGAAAACCGATGTGTGAAACAGGTGAAAGCTGAAATCGTAATGTAATAAAAAGCGAACATATTGAGAAGGAAGAAATTAAAAAGAAAGAAAACAGCAATATAAACACTATATAAACTTTTTAAAAAAAAATAAATGGTGCCCTGGCCGGTGTGGCTCAGTGGTTAGAGTCAGCCTGCGCACCAAAGGGTCTCGAATTCGATTCCCGGCCAAGGGCACATCCTTGGGTTGCAGGTTCGATCCCCAGCCCTGGTCGGGGTGCGTGTGGGAGGCAACCAACCGATGTGTCTCTCTCACATCGATGCTTCTCTCTCTCTCCCCTCCTCCCCTCTCTCTAAAAAAAAAAAAAAAAATCAATGGAAAATATATCCTCGGGTGAAGATTAATACCCGCAAAAGGTAAATGGTGACCAACTTCCTACGTACCCAGCCCGTCCCTGGACTAGCACCCACCGGATGCCAGTTCTTCCAGCCATAGCTGCCCCGTTCCCAGGGCGGCCTGCTTTCTACCGTCTGCATCTGCCCCACACACCCGAGGACACTCCAGATGTCCCCATTTTCAAATATTGTTAAACGGGAGGACAGCATTCAGGTGGGTGCTAATCCAGTCGCCTCTCGGCCCCCCTCCCCCTGTCCCACACCTTCACCCTTCTGGGACCACCCTGCCCTGCTCGACCCTCCTCACCCTACCCGCTACCTGCCGCTTGGTGAGGTTACTGCTTCCCGGGCAGAACAGTCTCAAATTAGCTCTTTCGCCGCTGGTCACCAACTAGTCTCAAACATTGAAAAATGCCCTAAAGTCTCTGGAAATAAGGAGGCGCTCTCCCTGTTTTCCACGAGAGCACAGGTTTTCCCTAGCTCTACATCCATCTTGAGAAATGTTGTCTAAAAAGTGCCCAGATCTTTCCCACCTCCATTAGGAGGTATTTTTGTTAAACTTGGAGAAGCCTAGCTAAGCAGGACAGCTCAGGTCTGGATGTTTTTCCATGTGACTTCACTTTACCTACTAGGCCAGTGTCCCCAAGGACAGGTCCCAAAGTAAGCTGGAGTCCATGTGTCTAGTTTTTGAATACTACTCCAAAAGACTTTTGGTCTGGGAGCCTAAAGGGAGGGAGAAAATGAAATGAGAAAGGGAGGGAGGGAGGGAGAAGACACACAGCGATAACAGTAAAGTTTCTCTTCTGAGTGAATGTTCAGAGTTTCCAGCGCTCCATCCATTTCTGTCACCATCACTGCCAAATAATAGTCCCAATATAGAAGCTCAGCTCCATTTTAGGAATAGCTTATGCTCCCAAACCTTGGCAAGATGCCTTGCTGTTAATCTCGTGTGTAACTTCATTGTGGATGAGCCATTGCACCTTCAACGGGTCTTTCATTTCCCAGCGTCACCTCTCTGCTTTCCATACGCTTCTTTGCTCCAAGACGGGTGATGAAATGTCGCATCACCTCAGTTCTCAGTGCCCTGAGTCTAGAACAAGTCCGGGACCCTGAGTTCCCTCGATACCAGGCCAGTGTTTGGGATGCACGAGTGTTACAAGAGGGGAACTAAATGAGGAAAGGCCTGGGCACTGTATTTTGAAATTTGAAAGGCTGTTGGAGTAGAAGAAAGTCTCCCCCTGCCCCCCAGGAAAGATCATTTCTAGGACCAGTGGGGTTGATTTTAGTAGAAAGCAACTTTTTGGCCCAACTTCACAACTCAGAAAACCCTACAATGCCCGGCCAGTGTGGCTCAGTTGGCTGAGCATCCCCCCGTGTACCGAGAGGTCACCAGTTCGATTCTGGGTCAGGGCACGTGCCCAGGTTGCGGGCTCGATCCCCAGGGAGGGGCGTGCAGGAGGCAGCCGATCAGTGTTTCTCATTGATGTTTCTCTCTCTTTCTCTCTCTCCCTTCCTCAGTCTCTAAAATCAATAAAAACATATTTTAAAAGAAAAAAGGGGAAAAAAACCTACAAGGGTCTAGGTACTATTCCCACCCAAATGAGGTCCGGAAAACCCTGCAATACTGTGCTTTGAGAACATATATATTTGTGGAGCATTAGACAATACTAGGATGAAATCATCAGAAAAGCAAAGCAAAAATAAACTGGAATACAAAGCCAGGGAACATACTTTGCTACATCTGTCTTTTCTGCCTAAGGCTGTTCCCTCTGAGAGTGGAAGAGCAGCTCCTAAAATGCCGTGTGGCCAAGGATGGCTATTGTCTCGGACAGGCTTTGTTTAGTTTGAAAGAACGTGAAAGGGAACTGGGTCTTTTCCAGCACTTCCCTTGCACATCCGGTGAATCACGAATCCCAAAAACTCATTTGAATAAAAAGACCACTGTTGCAGCTCCTCCCACCCGTGGATTTGTAAGCCAAGGGCGGCTCCGTATACTTTCCACACACGCGTTTCCTCCGTGTCACTCCCATCCCCGGCCGTGCACCTAAATGCCACAGAAAGCAAATTCTAACAACTCCCCCAGATGAAGTGCCCACAGTGACTTTCGGGCTTATGCCTCAGTGTCATCCATGACATCTTTCTGGTGATTTGTTGGTTTCTACCATGAAGACGGCTGCACTTGAAACACTCGTTGAGCATTTCCTGGGTGCTTTCTGTGAGCAGGCGCTGTGACAGGCTCTAGATACACAAAACGGTGGAAATGCAGTGTCTCCCCTCCGTGAGGAAAGACAGTCAGCTAATCCGCACCTACTATGCGCCACAAGCATGATGGCAGAGGTGGGACAAGGGTGCCAAGAGTGACAGAGGAGAGGAATCTCCAAATAACAAGGCCCTCGCTACAGAAGGAAACGTCAGAGCTGTCTTGAGGCCAGATAGGCACCAGCCAGGCAAGCAAGATGGGATGGAGGAAAAATGGACTCTGGGCTGAGAAAGCAGCCTAAAGGCTGTGATCCATCCAGAAAACTCCACAGATGGCCAGAACTCGGGGCTGCGGGAAGACACAAAACTTCAGAAGAAGGCAGGAGCCAGACCCTGGTGGGTTTAGCATGCCAAGCTAGAGAAATTTAGTTTCTCCTGGAGATAAGGGGGAGCCCCTGGAAATTTGTTAAATGGGGTGAGGGGTTAGCATGATAACATTTGTATTTTACAAAGATCTAGCAGCAGAGTGGAGGGATGCAGGCACTTAGTGAGGGGGAACATTCTCTACGTTTCTGTTATAAACAGGCGTGTCTGGTACTCTGAACATTGCAGCATGAATATTATCTCTCATGTGACAGCATTTTGATAGGGTGTTGCATAAATTTGGTGGTACCATGGATCATTGCTTTTAATAATTTCTTGGAAAGGACTTGTTTGGGGCATGTGTTTGCCTGATTTAGTGGCTTTTAAACCAAAAACAGAAACACCAACAAAAATCATGATTGGCAAGAAGAGCCTAGTTACATAATTTGTACCTTTGTTAATGCCATAAATAAAAGAGAAATGTGCTTCTATGATTCCCAAGTACACATGCTTAAAGAAGATGTACAAATAGATTTAAATAAATTACTAGGCTGTAATTAATTTTTTACTTAAGAAAAAACATTAGGTTCATATCTATATTTTTATATACCTCTCATATAAGTTATTAACTAGTTAAAAAATGAGTAAGGTTATTTAAGATTTTAAACAATATCATTAATAAAACTGACCCAACTGAACATGTACTGAACATTACACCCAGGTGCAAAGTAAAATATTCTCTTCAAGTGCACATGTGGCAGTTATCAGAACTGGCCACATGCTGGGTCATAGAGAGAAGTCTCAACAAATTCCAAATAATCGAAGTCACACCAATAATATTCTCTGACAACAGTGACACTCAACTAGAAACTAACAATTAAAAATGACTGAAAATATTCCAAACACTTGGAAATTTAGGAATATACTTCTAAATAACCATGGGTCGAAAATTAAATTAGAAAATAATTTTAAATGTTAATGAAAATATGATACATTGAAACTTGTGGCATGCAGGTAAAGCAGTGCTTAGAGGGAAATGTATAGCCTTAAATGAATATATTAGAAAAGGAGAAAATCTGAAAATAAGTTATTTTATTAACTATCCCAAGGAATTAGAAAAATAACAAGTTAACCCAAAGAAAGTAAAAGAGAGCAAAAATATACACAAAACTTAATTAAGTAGAAAGCAAACTTAGAAATAATCAACAAAAGCTGGGTCTTTGCAAAGCTTAATAAGTGAAAAAAGAGAATATTACTACAGATCCTACAGACATTCAAAAAAGTAATAAAAGAGTATCTCATAAATACTTTTTTGCAGATACAGCCCTTTCAGGGGTTTGCATAAGTACTTTAACGTTAATATCAGTACAATGTAAGTAGGCAAAAAAACCTGCCACAAGAAAAACTAAAATAGCCAAACATACACTGCTTTTGAATCACTCTGTTCCACGTGTGATTGCTCCATTCCGCTAGCAGGACCATTCTTCAGATGCCCACTCGAGGATATCACCACATACTCTCTCAGTTGCTGTGGGTTTTCTGGTGAATATTTGCATTCCTTTGGTTTTCATGAAGCTAGGTCATGGAGCAGCCCTGTACATTCAGTCTCCTCCTAGTCCTTTCTACACGGTAAATCTCCTTTCAGGATGGGTGTTTGCGGGTGCGAGCGTGAGTGAGTGGGCACACGCGTGTACGCTCACACACTGTGGACACTAAGCAGAAAGCCCTCTTTGGTGCAAAAGAAGCCTTCTATTTGTAGGGGACTCTAGGAGCCATTACGACCCAGGGTTAAAGTTTCCAATCACTGTTTTTTTGCTGCGGAGTCTTACAGTAATATAACGCCGTGATTTAGAAAGGTGCTTCTTCTGCACCCCTAATCATTCTTCGTCTTATAAAAAAAAAGTTCTCAAAAACCAGTTTATCCCTTCCTTGTTTTCACCATCACTCAACTCACGCATTTTGTTAAAAGGAAATAGTGCCCGAAAGAGTGTAAAATTCGCAGTTATTCTAGGAAAACACCGTCTCGCTAAAATGCGGCTCCAGGTGGGCAGAGCTCACTGGGCACGCGTGCTAACAGAAGAGCCCACTTTACCGGCCACCGTTCTTGAGGGAAACGGAATAAAAGCGACGGAAGAGAAAACCCAGGGCATCATCAGGGCACCATTCAGCATCCGCCGCAGGCCACGCGGGCGGCTGCGGAGGGGGCGGCCGCAATCCCGCCAGGCTGCCAGAAGGTAAGTTCCAGAAGCCAGTTCTCATTTGCGGCTATTCATGTGGAAAGAATCGCCATCACTTCTCTCTGCTGATAAACATGTCACTTCAAAAACATCTGCTTCAATAGGCCAAAGAAATGAGGGCTAGAAACGTCTCTGAATGGCGGTAATGAGAAAGGAAGAGCAGAAATGACGAGAGAGTTTGCAGGAAGGCTTCGGGAGGTGGCAGCCACGCGCAGACACGGTTCTGCGCATCTTAAGAGCCCACCCCGCCCCACGGCCCCCTCGATTTTCTTCCCTGATTTCAGCTCACTATTTAGTCTGAATTGCACTGCGTTGGAAGAATTACCCAGATGCTAACGCTCACTCCCCCAGCAAAAGCACAGGACTCCTACCATGCTGGAAATAAGGTTTCAACAAGAAGACAGGTGCGAAAAGGGGACCCATGGAGGTGACAGCATTCTGTACCTTGACTGTGGTAATAGATGCACAAACCTACTTGCAAAATAAAATTGCACAGAACTAACCATATGCGCACATACTCGCACAACAGTCCAATGAAACTGGGGAAATCTGAAGATGGGTGGTTGTGCTATAGCTTTGTCAATATCCTGGTTGTGCTATAGTTTTGCAGGATATTTGCATTTGGAAAAACTGGCTAAAGGGTTACCTAGGAATCTCTTTGCATTATTTCTTAGAATGATGTGAATCTAAAATCATCTCAAAATAAAGTGGTTGATTGAAAAGAAACAGACACAGACAGCACTCCAGTTGTCCCCACCCTGGCGGGTTTTATAAGGGCCTCTCTGCTCAGGTGGCTTACTTAGCAGCGATCTCCCAGGTCCTTCTGTTTGGCAGCAAGAAGGAAGAGAGGCCTGTTCTCGGGTAAGCTGCTAACCGTGCCGATGGCTTTGGAGGGGATCCAACAAGGCTCACAACCAATGATGTCGGGAGCTTGGTGAGAACCGGAGAAAGACAAGGTTACTTCATGCTGGAGGTTCTCAGGATCAGCTGACAAGGCTGCGATGCTACCAAGTGGTCGTCACCCTGGCAAGGGGAGGTAAGAAGAATCCAGTGACTTTACTAAGGGCCACCGATTCCACCTCTACTGGCCGCGACCCCGTAGGACCTCTAAGGTAGGAGGCACTTTCCCGCCTGCATATTTCACTGTCCCTTCTCAGCTGTCCTCTGATGTTTGTTGCATTTTGGGGGTACTTTCACCATGGCAGGCTGCCTGTGAAGGGTTTGGAAAGAAGGAAAGTCAGAGCGAGGCCCGAGGCTGATGGAGGCGTAAGGGAGCTGGGGTGCAAGAACCTGTTGTGGTGACTGCATCCTACTGGATCCACTGTATAGTCCTTCCCAGTCAAACAGGAAAACAGTTTGCATATGATTAACATTTGAAGTTTGTTTTCAATATAATTTCCATTCAAAGCCCTTCCCACCATGAGTCGTTCTGTAATAGCTCTGGAATGAGGGGCGGGAGGGTCTGGACCTGCAGGACATCATTCATTGTCTGTCTGCTCCAGCTCATTCTAGTAACTTAATGTGTCAAAAGCCAAAAGCTTTTCCCTTTTGTGCCACATATATAAATCTAAAAAGATGAGCCGAGAGGCTTTTTATTCATTCCAGGGTTACCATCTCGCTCACCAGCACCGCCTCCCTCTCTCTGTGGGTGAGGACGGGGCTCGTCTCACTGCTCCTTTTGTTAAAATACGAGGCTGGCAACGCAAGCTTGATACAGCTCAGGGAGCTGAACAAGGTAAAAGCTAACGCAGGACCCAACTCCCATAACTGGTTAGGAATAAAACTCGCCCCCTGTTAGCTATTTCCCGTCCGAATTTACAAGGAGGGTTGACTCAGAAAGGAATTAGCAGCGATCCTACCAAACCCTGACGGGTCGGCATGGGAAAAGCACTCCACGGCCCGCGCCGACGAGTCCTTGCTGCTGACGACGACGATCTTTGTGGTTTGAAATTATTACCTGGTGCTTCGGAGTTTTCCCCTCGTGAGCAGTGTGCGCCTCCGCTGTTCTAAGACTTCCTCTTTTAGCATCTTTCAAACCCTCTAAATCTCGGCACATCCGCCGTAAGGTGTCTTTTTTAATGACACTTGAACCTACGTGGTGTCGTAATATGGCCTATTATTGAATGTAATGAGAAGGAGTTTTTCAGAGGAGATGTGTTGAGCTTCCGTTTCCAGCTCGGGGGCTGCAAAGAGGAAAACCGGTTCTATTAAATGCTCCTCTATCGAAGGGGAAGGAGACCGAGGGGATCAGGACACGCTGGGCACTTGCTAGCAACTCTGGAAGGTGCACGGAATAGAGTGACTGGAGGAGGGAGGCGCGCTCAGCCTGTACCAGCGGGAGTCCAGAGGGGGCTGCCGTGCTCCCCACCAGGCCGCAAGCCACCCCCGGGGCTCGGCCCTGTCACTGATCTGGCATCACAGCAGATGGGACACCTGCTCTGGCGGAGCCACAGGCCATCCAGAGCAGGTGTGACGCCGGATTGCGGGTCTCCCTGCAGAGGAGATGTGGCCGGGCTTGTCTGGTGTGGCTGTGAAACAAGAACAACAGGAGCATCTCCACGGGGCCGGGCTGGTCTTCAAAATTCACAGTCGGGCAGGTGGCTCGAGGAGCAGCCCCAGCCACTCCTGTGTGTGCCTTTGACCCCGGGCCATTGACCACTGCTTGCCGTGGACGAGGTGTGGATTCCTGCTTTGCTCAGAGAATTTAGAAGTTTCTGGGAAAGACTACAAACAACCCAACATGTATTAATTTTTTTACTTCCTTCCTTTCCACTAGTCAGAAAACCAATAATAAGCTGTTTGCCCACCACAGAACATCCTCAACTGAATTGCTGGTGTGGCATTTTTCTCAGGTTTTATCGAACGCATTTCCTAACATTTCTCTAAGTAACAGGGGATTTTTTTTTCTACTATCACACATGTAAAAATGTGAGATGAAAATAAAGTTTTCTTTAGCTTGTATTCTTTTAAAAACATCAGCAAAGATTCCAAATGGAATAAATATTTCACAAAGATAAACACATTTGTCATTGGCATATCCCTTTATAGTCCCCCACTAAAGTTTCTTAAATTTAAAAACCTTTGTTTTATTTATATTCCAAAAAGAACACTTGGCCATTGTAGAAATTTATGAAATACCTATTAAAAGAAGGGAAAATAAAAATCTCATGAAGTTGTGCCACCTAGAGATAATAATTGTGATTCACAGACAGATTTGTTTAAATGATTATTTTTAACCTTCCCCACACAAATTACTTAGTAGACTGTTTTTATACTTAATATACTACCAATATCTTCCAATGTTATTAAATGTTTTTTCAACATAATTTTAATAACAACATAGTTTTCAATTAAACATATGTTATTATAACTTATACAATCAGTCCATTAAAGTAGGAAATTTATGTTGTTTCTAAATTTCGTTATTAGGAATTGTACCTAAATGAAATTTTTATAATTATATTTTTGTGCACTATTTTTAATTCAGACAAAATTTAAAAGTCCAATATCAGGATTAAGGAAAGGAAATATTTCTAACCTTTTTGAAGTGTATGGTTAAGTTCCCCCACTAAAAAACTGATAGCAATTCCTTCCTTTTCAACAGCAAAACATGAGCGTGCCCACGGCTCCAGATCGTCACAGAAACCTGGGAAAACTGTTTGAAGGGCAATGGAGCTATAGCTGCAGAGATATATATTTTGTCTTATTTTTGAATTCCTCTGATTTCCAATGAGAACTTTAAAAGGAGGGCAATAAACGGCTTGAGCTGATCATCTTTAACTGGAATGGTTCCCTCCATATCAACTACACTTTAACCGACGGAAGTTATTTATGTTTCTAATATAAAGCAGTAAAAAGTCGTCGCCCACCCTCCCCGCTTCTCTGCCTGGCAACTCGGCGGCCACCGCTCATTCAGTGTCGCCCAGGGCCAAGTGTCCTTGGCGCAGCACTGCTCTTGGTTCCAGTCCTGACCTAGGGCGCAGGTGGCCCACGGATCCCAGTCAGCCTCGATCACAGACAAAAGTGCAACTGATGTTGTAAGGCCCAGAAGGTCCTTAAATGTCCAGTTATTAACAGGGGTGTTTAAAAAGAAAGCATCACAGGTTTGATGTCATGTATGGGAAAGAGGTTGGGACCAAGAGGAGATAAAGAAACAGTGAAAGAGGGAAAGATGGGGGTGGGCCTGGACAGAGGACAGCGGCGGGGAAAAGGGGTGATGAAAGAAACCCGCAGGCCTTTAGAATGAGCATGTCCATGTTTCCCCCATAAGTGAAGGAAGCAGAGCAATCTATTGCCTAGTTCATTTCGCCCAAAGGCTTCCTAGACTAAGATGACTCTGGAACGTGTTCACCATTAGGTCTCATCCTCAAACAGGGGTTCTCAAGCAGGGTGACTCTGCTCCCCATGGGAAATTAAGCAATGTCTAATGAAATTCTGGTTTTAGCAGGAAGGTGTTACTGGAATCCGGGACATCAGAGGCCAGGGATGCAGCTAAACATCCAGGAACGCACAGGACAGCCCCTCACAGCAAAGGATAGCCGGCCTAAAATGTTAGTAATGCCAAGAAACCCTATTCCAAGGAACTTGAAGCTTTATGAACTAATTCTAAGGAAAAGTATTCCAAGTTCAAATTATTTAAAAGACAACATTTAGAAGTCAAAATGGATTAAAATAGATTTCAATGGGAGACTTAAACACTTCTCTTCATGGGTAACAACAATCTAGATTTGCTCTTACAACATGAAATTTGCAAGCAAAATCACTGATGGTGAAAAAAATCTATATGCGATTAAAGAAATCCCTCTTAAATGTGGGGTCCTAGGACAACTGTTAATATTGCAGATTTTTCAGATTCTCCTGAATGGAGATATCACAGCTCCACTCAGTGTTTAAAACAATCTAAATCCATCGTGTCCAGTCATGTAAATCTGAAGCAAGCAGGGTTTATGCATAATTATCTCCTACTGGTCACTGCTTCAACTCACTATAGAAATGGCTAAAAATAGGAACTTTTTCCAACATTGACTGACTTTCCATCATTCCTCTGAGAAAGAACCAACTCAATAAAAACCTCATTAAAACTCTCATCTCAATTAAAGTGAGTAAAATTAATATGTTAACAGTAAATTACACGTCCTCTATGGTTCATGCCTGTAACTAATTAACTTAAATGGCTAATGGAAATGGTTTGGATGCTTTGTCAATTGCCCGCATTTGTTGATGAGATGATTTTATCATCATAAACTAGGAGCACCTTAACCGGTAGTTGAATGTGGTCCCTAATTATCATTCAATTGAAAATTTGGTAAAAACTATGCTAAGACTTTTTAAATTTCATTATTTTATATGCTGGATGAGCCTCCTTACTGTAGGCTAGAGGCTATGTTAGACACTGCGTAGAACAACAGAAGAGTCTGACATGGACTCTTGTGGTCCCATATGGCTCACAACCTAATAGTACGAGTTCACTACAGGTATCAAACGATTGCTTCCATTGAATTCAATAAACATTTAAAGACTGCCCACGTGCTATACATTATTCTAGACCCAAAGAAACAAAAGCAAATAGGTCACAAATTGACAACAGTCTATTTGGTTTCAGGCATACGAATAAGAGAGAACATCTCTATTCTTACAGATTAGTTATGTATCATCACTACAATATGTCACATAATCAAATATCAATAGACCTGAACTCTGGTATATTGAATTCCTGGAAAAAAAAGTGGAAGTAACATAAAATGTCCTACCATTTAATATTTTTTAAAAATTTTACAGATGAAAATGTCTATTTGAAAATATTATGCCTTTTCTTGCAAAATCATGCTATGCAAAGGTCTGTAAATAAATTCCTTCTACACTTTAGAGCCAGGACCCAGTGTGCTACTTCAGTTAGACTGTGGGAACTGTACAACTTAATGTTTACAAATGTTTGGGTTTTTTTAAGGTCCTCATGGTTGAAATTTCCTTTATAGCACTAAGATCATAATGGACATTAAATAATATGTTGGATGAGTAATGAATGCCAAGCCAAACTTTTCACTTTAAGTACATTTTCTTTAGTGCAGAAATTGAATACAAAATGGGTCACAATCAATTTCTCCAAAATCTTCATACGTTTGACGTTATTATCTAACCAAAACCTTGTGCTCTTTATGTTAAACAGTCTCGTCATTTTCTCATAAACACCCACGTTTAACACATTTAATCATCTTACTCATCTCACACAACTCTCCAAGCATCTTCGGGCTCTTTTTAAAGTGTTAGTATCATGAGATTCTAATTAGTGCTTATGTCTCAAAAGTCAACTTCTCTTAATAATTCCCAAGAGCATATTAACTTTTTATTAAAAAAAAAATTTTGGTTAATCTTCACCCAAGGATATGTCCTTCTACTGATGTTTCAGAGAGAGTGGAAGGGAGAGAGGAAGGGGGGGAGAGAAACATTGATTGGTTGCCTCCAGCACGCACCCCCACCAGGGCCTGGGATGGAGCCTGTAACCCAGCTACATGCCCTTGACAGGGACTCTAACCCACGACTCGGGTGCGCAGGCCAACGCTCTGGTCACTGCGCCATACGGGCCAGGGCCACGTTAGCTTTTGTATTACAGCAGAAGCTTATACTCAGAGGACAGTCTGTGAATCCTGTCTTTGCCTTTGCTTTAAATCGTCAGCTGTACAGCGAACTACGCTGCCTTTGGGCTGGTCTTCACATCGGAAGAGGCGTGGATCAGAAATCCCCATGCTGCTGGCCAAGTGTGCTGTTGAGTCAACAGCATCTGCTGCTGCCAAGTCCATGGCAGGTGCCTTATAGGTCGGCAGAGAGAAAAGATGCCAGAAGCTTCCAGCTGAGCGGGGGAGACATTCACTCAGGCGGCAATGAGTGGACAAGAGAAGGGCTGGCCGGGCAGGCCGGCACGTGGCCTTTGGCGTTCGAAGCTCTATTCCAGAGCCTGGCTTCTTCACCTACTAGCTGCATGATCTTGAACAAGTTTTTCAAACTCCCTATATTTCCATTTCTTCTTTGGTAAAAACAGATGGTAAGAGTATCTACTTCATAGGTTTGGTGATGATTGTGTAAAGTAATGTATGTAGAGGGCTCAGCACAATGCTTTTAAACCCTAGTAGCTGCTCTGTGTGTGTGTGTGTGTGTGTGTGTGTGTGTGTGTGTGTGTGTGTACTCTGCTCCAGGCACTCTACTAGCTACAGGAATAACTATAATGCAGGGTGGAATTTTTTAAAAAGAGTTAATCTGAAGATCAAGAATAACAGACTTTGAGAATGAGCCAACCACCTCCTGGGGTGCGTGTGTGTGTGTGTGTGTTCGTGTGTGGTCAAAATTAACCACAGAGGGTGGGAAGTTCTGAGCCCCACAGGTAGAAGTGAGATAAATATCCACGTCCAAAGAAGCAAAGAGCCAGAAAGTGGCATCCATGCCAAATTATATGGGAATCCTCATACCTGCGTTCCTGGGCACGGTTCCTCCCTTCCCAAAGCACGCAGACCCCCACCGACAGGGTCAGCCGTGACTCATCGCTCAGTGAAGAGAGACTATCCCTGAGAAAAGTCGGCAGGCATAAAAGGTACTCAATAAATGAGGGCCTGTAAAACTTTATGGGAAGCAGGTGTTTGAGCCCCATTTCGTAGCACACGAGCCTAAGAAGGGTCCTATGAATGAGGTCACTCTGCCTATGAACAGTGACAGAAATGCAATCCCACGCCCCCAAGCTAGGCTGTGATACGTCTCCTACTGTGAGGCTAACGCCACTTACACATCTATTTCTAATTTTATATTCCTCCCTTTCGTTTTATTCTGCATTGGAAGTTAATGTATTGCAACCCATTGACAGGCGATTCATTTTAGGGTGAAAAGCAATCTAATAAAAAACAAAGCCTGCGAATGTACAAAAATAACCCAAAGCTATAAGCAGATTTATGATGCGTGGCGGGAACATATATCTCTTACATGAAGGCATCTATAAAGCGAGTTAACTTCTCCATGCACAAGTTCTTTGGAAATATACTTGACAGAGTCATTTACTTTCAATGTCAGGAATCACCTGGGGACGGGTGAAAATTACTCCTACAAGTCAAGAAGTATTTATATGTAGCCAAATAGCCAGAGCAAAATAAAACCTTACAGGAGAGACAGATGAATGCACTGGAAGCAAAGGAGGCAGAGAAGAGAGATGCAAAACACTAATTTAAAGACAAAGGTAAAAAGAGACTCAGTAGCTACACAATGACTTAATTATAAGACACCTACAATCTTGACTTCATTTGATAACTTTCCGTAGGTAAATCTCCAGGAAAGGGATAGCCGATCATTTAGTAATATTGTCCTGTAACCTAGAAATTTCCTTAGGGTCTTTACATTGGCTTTTTGAGGTCATGGGCCTGACTTTCCATGAAAAGATTCACTATAACTGTCTCTTCGTAGCTTCTTGATGGAACAGTTCTTCTTTTATTGTGGCATTCATTTCAATGCCAAGTTTTGCTGGTGGTGCTAAGGCCACTGTCTGTGTGGGCTGTAGGGGGCCAGACACCCCTCTGCAGTAAGGGTGCGCAGGGGTTCTCATTCCAGGGCGCTCCCACCATGGGCACAGCAGGCTGCCGTCACGGTCAGGTGGCACGCCTCCGTCAGCACACGTGCCACGCACAACACGCAAAGACTCACAGCCAGGTCTAGGGCCTCAAGAACTGAATACTCCGAATTCACAGGATAACCTCATTTAGCACCCAAAACAATCTATGAGGTAGTTAATAGTATTCCGATTTCACAAGGGAAATTGTATGAATTCCTGTAACTTTCCCAGGGTCGCACACCTAGAAAGTATCGGCATTTGGCTCCAGAGTCTGTGTTTTTTTCCACTACGCTATTCAACAAATCACACAGATTGGGTGATTTAACAAACGACTAAACTATGAGCCTGTCTCTATTTCGCTTGCTGGTTCATTTTGATCATTCGATCCCACATACGAGTGAAATCATGTGGCATTTGTCTTTCTCTGACTGGCTGATTTCGCTTAGCATAATTACCATCACAACTGAAAGATGCATACATTTGGGGCTACACTTTATCTACACTATTTACAATTCACAAACCCTATTTTCAACGTCCACTTTAGCTCTGTGTGTGGTACACGGTTAATCATATGAACTTTCAATGAAAAGTTTTCAATGAACCTTGATCCTGCGTAAGGGAAAAGCAATCCCTCGGGTACAAGCCAGGGCTTTGCAACAGCTGCGTCTGGGTCTATTTCCTTCGGAAGTGAGCTGGGGGAGGAGGGCATCGTAAATAATAATTTGTGGTCAAGTTGGGTCATGTAGCCGGAGAGAGGCCAATGGTAACAATGAACATTCAGCCAGGAAGACAAAGCCAAAACCAGAGGGCGGGAGTTGTGCAGCAGACATGAAATCAGAGATGTGGCTACGGGTGGATGTGGGCACAGACCCTACGTACCATTCTGAACAGGGCAAGCGGTAGGGTGACTTGAAGTTTAAAGGCAGCCCAGGCGACCGAATCAGCTCTGGGACTTGGGGTCTGTGAAGGAGACAAGCATAGTCTAGCAAGATCAGGGATTTTCAACCTTGTTCATCTCAGGGCACACAAACTAATTACTAAAATTCCACGGCACACCAAAAAATATATTTTTTGCCAATCTGACCCCCCAAAATGGGTATAATTTCGATTCATTCACACCAGATGGCTATTGTTGTGTTGACTATTGTCATTTTTTTTTACTTGACAATCTAAGGGAAAAGAGATCAGTGCCCCTGACTTAATAGTCAGGTATGGCATGTTCTAAAAATTCTGTGGCATGCAGGTGGGAAATCTCTGGTTTAAGTAATTTCCACCAATGGCACTGGCACCCCTTTTGAGGGTCTTTGTCCCCATGTAGAGCTCTCCAACCCTGCCTCATGGACCAGTGCAGCCGTGGCTGTTGCGCAGCGCTGGTGCCCATGAGCACAGAGAGCGAAGCTTTTTCAAGCAGAACCTGCGAGGCCGGTGCACTTCTTACCTCTCCCGTCGGCTCGCTACCTTCCGCCTGCCTCTCAGGGCTATATGCCAGAGAAATCCACCACGGTTATATTTTTAATCAGCAATCACCCTCATTCCTTCTCACGGACATGCCGTACAGTTAGTCTGGCTTAGGCCCAAGGGGGGAAAAAGGGTACACTAGCTAAAATAAACTCACATAAACATGATTCGGATCGGCTCAGGCTCACTCAAATGATTTTTAAGCAGCTCCAATCTGATTTACAGGTCAGGTTCAAAGCTGGTTCTGTACCAAATATGAATCAATTGCACAAACATTTCCCAAACAACTGTAAAAGTCAAAGGCCACGATCTTAATTAAAACACCCTGGAAAACCCTGTCACGTCGAGACAAATAAAATAGTTTGGATTATATGTGTAATCTAGCCTGGGAGAGAAAGCTTTACGACAAGGAGTTGAGGGAAGAATTCAGCGGCTCTCGGTGCAACCTGGTCCATCTAAACTGAAATGTCAGCATACACCTTGGTTTTCCTAAGGTGCGTTCAATAGGGGAGCTTACACTGGCTGTGACAATGAGAGGAACCCCGTAAAAGCAAACAGCAGACCTACCACAGTATTTGTCACTTGAACTGTAGTCAACTAACTCTAAATACGTGTTTCCAGAGCAAGGATAAGTGGGGTTCATCAATTCACATCAAAGGACACTGCCCCAGGAGCAACTTTGATCCGAGGGGCTCAGGCCACATACGCAAATGTAACTTACAGTTATCTCAAGTGTTTTCTTCTTGTTAAAGTGCTGGCTTTTAGCATCTACAATAGCAGAAATTGCTGCCCTGTTGTAAAGGGTTTGAAAGACAAGACTCCAGCTTAATTGTGAAAGATGGTCACTACTCCTCTGAGGCTATGAGAGGGTTTGCTCAAGAATAAATCTATTATCACAGAAAAACCACTGATGTGACAATGCTGTCTGTCTGCCCCTAAATATCCCCAATTCACTCACCTCTACTTACTTAGCCTCACCAAGATGACGTTCATTCACTGATTCATTCACTCATTCTTCATTCATTCATTCATTCTTCTAGGACCAATCCATTGGCTACCCAGCATAGGATTTAAGATCCCCCAAGAATCTCATCAAAAGCCAGCTTGATTGCTATGCACACTTTGATCTGTGGGCTCTGAGCCTGTGCCCTTTACTAAGATCCTGCCTTACCCAGCATCTGTCATAACAGCCCACCCTACATGCTCCCCAGCAGCCCCAGAGCCAGGCTTGGCCTTGCTCTCCAGGGTTTCCAACGTTCAAGGTGCAGCTGCTGGGTTACAGCGCTTCCACCCGGGCTGGACACTGCTGCGGCTCCCTGAAAATCCCTGCCCGACCCCTGAGCCTGCTGCCTGCTGCCTGCTGCTGCAAAAATCTGCCCAGCCTCCAGCTTGGACATTGACAAAATTGGCCTAGACTGCTGCTACTCACGCATTTTCAGAATTAATAATGTCCGCACATCTCTCACATTTCTCTGAATCCGAAGAATTTTTCGTTGGGCTTGCTTAGCCTTAAATGCCTATACTAACATCCCTGCCTTGGTTTTCTTATCTGTAAAAGGGGAATGATGTTAGTATGAAGACTGGATCACATATAAGCATATAAAACATATATTTTATAAGTTTTGTAAGCATATAAAACTTAGAAACGTACAACAGTGCCTGGCAGCTAACACACCCTCGGTAGGTGTTATTGTTGGTATTAGTGTTACTGTCGCTGCTGACTTCCTCTAGTGAGCTGCAGGATCCCCGAGGATGGAGGCTGTCTCTTTCCTCCTTAAAACCCCTCAGACCTACAAGGCAATCTGCATATCTCAGGCAAGAAGCAGTTGCCAAACAAAATTGAGTTACTGAGCACTTCACAAAGATATCTAGAAATCTTATTAGGCCTGTTATATAACTGCGGAAAGTGAGACCATAGAAATCAAACTGTCTCTTTAGGACATAAAGTCACTAAAAGAGCCAGGGATGCAAGACAGTCGTGATAAGCCCATAAGCACCATCTTCATACAGGCTGGTTTCCCGAGATGAGAGTCGGAGCATTTACTCCAACCCTGTGTTTTATGTACATTTACTCCCAGGGCGGGCGCAGGGCGCTGGGAGCTGAGACACTGCTTCCTCATTCCTGTCGGCTGAGCGGCCCTGTACCAGGTTTTAGGTGTAAGGAGACTACGGTAAACCAAACAGATGAAAAGCATTGCCCCATGGAGATTACTTTTTAAAAATATATATGTTTTTATTGATTGAGCAGAAGGGAGAGTGATAGAGAGAGAGAAACATCAATCAGCTGCCTCCTGCACACCCCCTACTGGGGATCGAGCCTGAAACCCGGGCATGTTCCCTGAAGGAGAATCGAACCCGTGACCTCTCGGTTCCTGGGTCGACACTCAACCACTGAGCAACACCAGCCAGGTTCATGGAGCTTACTTTTAATTGTTTGGTTTGGCAGGGGAGGGGAGAGTCCTAGGCAGATAAATAAAACATTACTTTATACTAAATTGTGATGTGTGAAGTGTAATATTGAGAGGCTGCTCCACTATATCACCGATAAAGACAATATAAGCTCCACCCTATTTATTATATCCCTTCTAGAGCCACCGGACCAGTTTTCTCCAACACTTGGTTGGTGAAGGGAAATGTACTGTTGATGTGATGCTCAGGGGAGTGTGACATAGTTATTTGGCTGCCAATCCCCAAGACAAAAGTATAGACTCACAGCCCACTGCGGGAGGAATCCCACTGCTGGGTATCGCAGAGCCTAGGAAGGCTCAGCACTCAAGGCGAGGCAGTGTCCTGGATGGAAAAGCATCACTTCCATTTAGCCACAGGAGAAGGAAATGGCCCAGTCCTGACCCGGGTTCCATCTCAAATGCAACCACAAGATAAACAGAGTTCGCTTCGGAAAGGATAATTCTCTTTTTACAAGCAGAAGATATGTTATATTAGATTATGTGCTCTAAGATCCCACGGATGATTTTAAAGAAAAAGAAGATTTTTTTATAGTCATCGATTTCATTTTAAGGTTTTGGAGGCACCTTTGGGATTTTATGACCTTTCGCCAATGCAACAACCACAGATGGGTATCTCTCTTTAAAGCAAATTAACGTCAACCTAAGTATAAATGAGTCAGACCTCTGAGTCTCCAGGCTAATATTATGGCTCATTACACGGCCAAAACCAACCCTTTGTAGAGTCATTTTCATTCCCTGGCTCTGTGAATAAGTCTGTTCAAGAAATATTTTACTGAATGACATTAATCGTCTTGATATTGGGTCTGATTAGTCGCTGTTTCATATAGCAACTGAATGGGGGGGGGGCTAACAAGAAAACCATAGAAATCAATCTATATGTTCTTTCCCCCCAAAATTGATATATTAAACCTGCAGTAAGGACCTGGCAAGATATTGATCCACTCTCCCTAATTATCTGTTTCCTCCAAATAGCCATGCTTTCAGTAAGATAACACTCCTCAATCATGATGTTTGCCAAATGACCTGTTACAAATACCTATACCTCTGCTCTGGGGAAGCCTCTGCTAGAAATGATGCATTGAATAGTGTAGATTCAAATCACTGCCCTGATTGAAACCCTGTGGAAGTAATAACGTTACAGTAAATAATATCGAGGGCTACCCACAACCCCATACATCAAAGACCATCCTAGATATTTAGCACTGAAGGCCTTTCCAATACTAAGCCCCAGGAGACTTAGAAGGGGTCAAGGTGATTAGACCTCCTTAATTAGAGTGTAAATTGATATATTGCTTTATTGCATCAAACAGAAATGGGCACCTGTGCATCTTATTGCAGGAGGGAGCAAGATGGGGAAGGTGAGGGAAGTGCCTGCCAGCTCCTTTGGGCTCCAGGAAAGATCTCAGTCACCACCTAGAACTGTGCTAATTAGAAGCAAGACCCTCAGGCAGCAGCTTGCCAAGGATGCAGTTAAACCCATCCAGGGA
Organism: Miniopterus natalensis; assembly: GCF_054644295.1. Taxonomy (NCBI): domain Eukaryota; kingdom Metazoa; phylum Chordata; class Mammalia; order Chiroptera; family Miniopteridae; genus Miniopterus; species Miniopterus natalensis. The sequence goes on from NC_142090.1 coordinate 78,060,298, forward strand.
AAGCCTGGGCGATGGGACTTTGATCTGCTCCCTCTGCACTGAGCCCTGGGGAGCTACTGTCCTCTGGGATGGCTCATGAAGGGAACCCCTTTGACTTTCAAAGCTAGGTGATCTGGGGACCTGTCCCTCCAGTAGTAGCCTTGAAAGCTGGGTGCTGGAGGTGTGGTCTAAGCCCTTCCCTCCTTGGGGACAGGTCAGGAGTTGGGGTTCTCTCTTGGTTAGACGGTACTGGGCTGGTGGTGGGGTTCATGGTGAGTGTCTCAGCCTCCACCACCCGATTCCACCTGGGTATCTTCTCATAGTCTAGCGTGCAGGAGCGACCCAGCCAGTTTCTGGATTTCTCCGTGTGCAGCTGTATAGTCGGTGCATCTTGGGAGGAGGGAACTTCAGGAGCCTCCTCTGTCGCCTCCTGGTCCGGAGGCTGAGTCTGATTTTTTTCTTGGTGAAAGATTACTCTTCGGTCTTCAACGGAATCAACAGAAGCAATTCTGTTTTTATTATTAATAATTACAATATTTATTTAAATAATAACCATTTGTTGAATATTTCTTTCATACCAAGAACTATGCCAAGTACCTGATATATATTCACTCACTTAATTCTCACGCCCATATGAGATACAGATGATTAATGCCAAGTGTATAGGTGAGAAAAATTGGAATTACGAGAAGTTAAGAAATAACGTGCCCAAGTTCACAGCTAAGTGGTAGAGCTACAGCCTCCAAAGTTCACCTCCCAAGCCCTTTATAATGCTACCGTGACGGGCCTATGCAGCTCCATGGCATAAAGAATAAAAAAGAAGTTGTTGATAATATTTAACTTTGCTTTCAATACCTTCTTGTGTGATATCCTTGGCTCCTCTTACAGATGCTCGAGATTATTTGGGGTAGGCTCTAACAATCTTAGGGAAATGCTCCATAAACACCACCGTGATTGATCTTTTAAAATATAAAGTCTCATTGCCCAGAGCAAGGATTCTCTGAAATTAGAGCCAGATTTTGCTTATAACTTAATAGTCTTTTTTCTCTCTCTCATTTGCATAGTGATACAGCTTTAATAGAGTTTTAATGCTGAATTTATATTCCAAAAACGTCAATCTGGAGGCTGTAATCCTCCTAACTTTTCTGTAGGCCTATTCTGTCTGACTACGTTGAATGTTTATTTTCTTTAAGCAGCGTATTTTAGAGGTGAAATGTATTCCGGAGGCTTTCAGCTGGGCACCGGCTGCCATAAAGCTTCCCCGGCGTATCCTTCCCTTACAGTTAGCCCAATGACATTTGGGTACTGGAAGCAAATGAGGGGACAATAAAGCCATGTGGCTGGACAGCATGTGTGAACCGCGTTCGGTTTATGGGGCGTTTCCACAGTTGTCCAGGCTGACAGCTCTGCTTAGGGAAGCAGCCGACGAAGCTAATAAAATCATTCACTCGGTGGTTCATAAGCAAAAGGGGGGAAAAAGATGTTAATCTTCCAGATAAAAGCGAGGCGTCAAGGAGTTTTAGTAAAAAAAATATTCATTACAAAAGTCCTTGAAAGACTAGAAAAGACGATGCGATTTATAATGACTGCTGGGAAAGTAGGTCCTTGGTCCTTGGTCCTGATTGAAGCCACTATCCTTTCTCTCTATGTCTCTTCTCTGTGTCTCTAAAGACGCTTCTGTCAGCTTGGGTGCGTTTTCATCAATTCGGGAAGCTCCAGCTAAACACAGACCCATGGCCTACGCGGAGTTGACTTCGGGGTGGAGGGTGTTGCTCAGAGCAGCTGACACTGAAGCGCAGCGGGGAGCTCCCCGCGATGTCGCTAAACAGCGACCTGAGCCGGGGACCCAGATGGACGCTGCCAGCCCGTGGCAGGGGCTCTGAACAGCCTGCTGGCTTTGGGCCGGGCTGCCTCCCACTGGGCCTACACACAGCGTGATGCAGGCGCAGCGGCTGGGCACTAGCATCATTTGGGGGGCTTTTGAAGACTGTGGGTGCCCAGATCCCAGCCAGACAGGTTAAATTGGAATCTGCACTGGTGGGGGACAGGGAGATGGGCCAGTGGCCTCAAGGCGCCGGGTGATTCTAGGGAGAAGCCAGAGGTGGGAACCACTGGTTCAGGATGAGTAGCGGCCAGAATTTATTTAATAATGGTCACCGATTCCCTTCTGAGTAACATGGAAGAAGGCGGCTGATGTTATGTAATATCAAAATGACACTTTGCCTACAGATGATTGAAAATATTTAATGTCACCCGTCTATTGTGTGTCCCATAGTATTCTTGCAAGAAGCTTAGACGCTGAAAAGTTAGAAACCGGCAGGAGATCAGACGTGGGGTTTGGCCAAGGTGAGGCCCACCCAAGTCCAGCGTTTACAACAGGGGTCTCTCTAGTAGCAAGTGTGACAGCCCCAGTTCCTGAGATGAGCTGTGTTCTGTTACACAGAGGGTCCCAGTACTACGTAGCTCTGGTTCTAAGCCAACAGAAACGGAGTTTTAAATCTCAGTGTGACCGTTTCTACCATCTCGGCTAGCACTATTCGTTCTGGAAACCTGCAGCAGAGGAAGGTAAGACAAAGTTTCCCCCAAACAAGTTAAGGGGCTCGTTTTCATTGCAGCAAAGCCGAGTAGACGTTTCCTCTGAGCTGACAAGCATTCCCCGTTCCTCCCAAGCAATCAGCTTTGGATTCCAACCTCAGGAACAGGAGGGGCTCGCCTGTCGCCTGCGGGCCTGTGGCTGGCGCTGATAAATCCCTGCCTTGCAGCGGTTCAGGCGGCTTTGATCAACAAATCAATGCGAGCCACAGGCACCTGGTCTGTGTAAAGAGCTTTCTCATTTCCTCCACTGATCCAGCAGCTGCTCCTTCCTTTTGAGGACCCGTGTTTACATGCAGGCAGGGTTCAGAGGGAGGCCACTGCCACGGTGTTTACTCGGATGCCTCCCCCATTCAAGAAAAGGGGCCGTGGTCCACACCGTGGTGCTGCTGGAACCAACCAGAAAGTCCAAAGCACTGCTCCTTCCCTGGGGGAAATGTTGGCACCTATGAAGACAGCATGTTCCTGCTCTGAAAATAATTTTAGGATCCGAAAGAATAAAGTTCAACCACAGGACCATTGGCAAGAAATGAGAAGATTCTTAGACTCCTACAACTATTTCCTATCCCAATGGTACACTTTTGTAAGTAAAATTTATTCAAATTATATTTGCCAACTGAGCTGCTATACGCTCCACCTGGTGCCAAAATATTAAACATGGGAGGCCAATGAGTGAGAAGGTGACATATCACAGATCTGAGTAAGAGCCCTGCCTTCGTGAGATGCAAGAAAAAGATGGAATCTCAGTGTCCAATCGACTCCAGACAAACGACAAACCACAGAGCCTTCCTGGCAGAGCAGAAAAAAGCAGTCCTAATGCAGGCCCTAATGTAAAATCCCCATAGAGAAGGCCCAATGAGCCATATTTACAGAAATTACCTGGTGGAAAATGTATTCCATAGGCTTGAAGCGGCTCTCTGAGAACAGACATTTCTTTACGTGTGTGTGTGTGCACATGTGTGTGCGTGAGATTTATTACTACTGAGATCAGGGCTATAGAATTTCTCTAAGCGGAGTCCACCACTAAGTGGGCTGCAAGGGATAAAGGTTTGTAGTCCTGACTCGAACCTCTGTATGTATTAGCTTCCCCCCACCCCCGCACCCGTGTGTCATCAGGCAGATGGCCCTCTCCATCAGTGGGAGGAATAGTTAAATAACTTATTTAATTGATTAAGTCAACAACTATTTACTAAATGTCTATCATGTGTGAGGTTCCAGTTACGACCCTGGATCATCTATATAATAAAATTCTACGGAGGCTAAAAATTTTTAAAGTGATTTTAAAGAACCACAGGTTTTTATAACTTTACCTAGTGCTCAAATATTTTAAATCTCAGGATTGTAAGTTTGCAAGTAAAATTCGTATTCGTGCAGTGGTTGGAGGTCTGGCCAGCATGCACGTGGTATCTGTCAGCACCCGCCCCTGACTCCCAGGGGTGCCCAGTGCACACTCCCTGTCCTCTGTGTCAAGCCTCTCTTCCTGCCCACCCCAGCCCACCCCCCCACACAGAAACAACCTAAGCGTCCATCAACGGATGAATGGGAATCCCACCATTTGTGACAAGATCGATAAACACCGAGGACCTCGTGCTAAGAGAAATAAGCCAATCACAAAAAGATATATACTGTCTGATTCTACTTATATGAGGTATCTAAAGTCGCCAAATTCACAGAGAGAGAAAGTAGGTTGGTGGTTGCCAGGGCCTGGCGGGAGGTGCCAATGAGGTGTTATTTAATGGATCCAGAGTTTCAGTGTTGCAAGGGGAAAAAGTTTTAGAGATCTGTTACATAACAATGTAAATATACTTAACACGACTGAACTATACACTTGATTGTGGTTAAAATGGTAAAATTTGGTATGTGTTTTTTACTATAATTAAAAATCTTTTTGAAAAGACATCCAGAAACATTTATTGCCCTTATAAATGTTTATACGCACCGGTTATGTTCGCTACTATTTGCCAATGTTAATGATTCTGACCATGAGGAATCTCAGATTCCATTCAGTGCATGATACTTAAGAATGGACACGAAACACGTACTTTCAAGATTGTGCAACACAAAGTAGTTTTTGCAAGTGGCATTTTCAGTAGCAAATTTCAGTTTGTTTGTAAAATTCATTAATATGGGGCATTCCATTCCCAGACAATGCAAGATATAGTAGAGTGTTTCTCTATTTTTGCCTCAAAAAAAACTGCTTTATTTATAGAGGTGTTTTGTACTCATTTGAAATAACCCCCTTTATAATCAAGAGAAAACCCTTTTTTGTCCTTAATCATTCGGACTGGAGATCTATATTGACTGAGCCCTTTGGCTATTTCTCATCACACATTTCGCAGAGTGTAGATACAATCTCACACCTATTATAGGACTTGACAGCAATTTTGAAATTCTTGCAAGAATGTCATTTTGGATCCATTTTTTATTCAACAGCGGTTATTAATCTAGTATCCCAGAACAAAATCAGTACGCATCGAACACATTTAGAATTAGTTTGTAGAGGCCTAGAAGGTGTAGTTTCCAAAACTACTAATTCTGGTGATCCCAAAGTTACTTTGTGGCTTTGGTCTTGTTAAACATCTCAAAAAAGATCAGGCCATTTAGATACTGTAAGGGTCAACAGACCAAATAACTTAAAGCCAGAATCACTTATACCTACTATAATATTTACTCTTAGAATACTTCCTTTTTAATATGTTCAGTGCTAGAATTATCTGCCTCTACCACACTAATGCCAAAACACTGACAAGTTTACCATAAAGCTTTATAAAAATCTAATCTGGGTCATCTCTATACATCATAATTAGCTCCTAGCACATATAATTATTCAATAATTTAAAATTTCTTGTTGAATAACTGAAGGAGTGGCTTATTTCATAGGTCTCAGTGGCACAGTGAGTGGCAAATGGGATACTTCTAACCTTAATTATGGTTACAGTGCATTGTGGATATAGCATCATCATCAAGGCCTCAGACACACCTCCAGCACCAAAGCATCTTTAGCTCCAAGTTGCGTGTTCTGTGTATTACATAGAACAATTCAGATGCACAATCCAAGTGCTTTAGGAGAGACCGAAATAAACAAGCCTGAGCACCAGCAAAGCTATTCATTTAAAATTATTATTCCAGCAGTTCAGGGACAGAACTATTTAGATGACTAGACTATTTTTTATTTTTCCAAGACACACACACACACACACAGAGTAAAAGAAGCGGGTAAGTCATTTACAGTCGTGCACACATGTAACGATGGGGATACGTTCTGAGAAATGCGTCATTAGGTGACTCTGTTGTTGTGCAAACATCATAGAGAAAGTCTTAACTCTTTAAAATGCCAAGGTCATGAAAGAAAAAAGGAAGATGGAGGAACTGTTCCGGATTCATAAGCAGGTGATCTTGGACCAGAGGGAAAATGCTATGCGTGAAGCCGAGGGGTGAAATTTGAATCCAAAACCGTAAGATAATAATATTTTATCAGTTTAACTTCTTGAGTTCTGATTGGGCTGTTAGCTGCTTATTGGACTGTTAGAACACGCCATTGCTCTTTGGAAATGTGCACTGAAGGGTGAGAGAGTACTGAACTCCTAAATGGTTCAGAGAAAAGCTAGACAGACAGACAAACAGGAAGACAGATCGATAACCGATGATGAAGCAACACTGGCAGATATTACTAATATTAACAATTAATGAGTCTGCTGAAGGGCCTATAGGAGCTCTTGGTACTACTCTTGCAATTCTCCACACGTCTGCAATGATTTCAAAATAAAAAGTAAATAAAGGCTACATGTCAAAATAAACTGTGGGAGTGACTACATAGTTTTCCGAAACCTTACAAGGATATCAGGCCAAATGCTGCAAACTGCTGCAACCCTGGACCCCTTCCTTCTTGCTCTCTCCCGGATCCTTGTCAATCCTACAACTGCTGCTCTCCCGAGCTCCTCCCGTCCGTGCATTTCCCAGCAACAAGATCTGTATGTTCAATTTTGTCATCTCCTCTCTCAATTTCGTCTAACAAACTGACGCTCTCTGTCTGCCACCCTCTCAAGAAATAGTAAAAAAAGTGTCACTTTCTATTTGATAAGCGTAAACTGTTTTGCCTAGAGAAGGAATGAATTAATTATCTTGAAAGATGAGTGACGTACAATTAATCTAGCTGAGTTTACACTGTCGGCATACAGTGTAAAAAAGAAAAGCCTTCCAGTAGAGAACAAAATGTGTCCAAAACCCTTTGCTACCATTAAATCACTTTTATCTATGATATTTCATATGGATTACATATTATACACAGTACACACACACTTGCATATAAAATTGAAATTACTTTATACAAATAAAGTTACTCTGCATATACTTGGTAAACTATATAAGATATAATATTAAAATGTCTCTTTAAAAGAAATGAAGTGGCTCTAAACGTGTATTTCATATTTGTTTTTTGTATGTGATCTCAGAGTATATGGGATATGTGCTCTCATTTGTCCCTACTCCCTTCTTCTAAAGAAAATAGCAAATAATCCCATTGGACAGACAAGAA